>NC_051184.2:141530279-141864487 GCF_013339695.2 Rhipicephalus sanguineus
TCGCGTCCTGCACGTAATCTTAACACAATGATCTCAAATAATCGCGAAGCTTCTCAAGCATTGAGGCGCGGTCTGTGCCGAGCTTTGCCAACAGTTTTGTGGCGGAAACCCGAATACATAAAGCTTATAAACGCACTTGGCACAATCTTCTGCAAGCGTCCCTGGATAGCTCAGTGGTTAGGTCGCTCGCCTTCGATTCCAGGGTACGCGGGTTCACATCCTGCCTCGTGAAGAATTTCTTTAGGCCAGATTTTTCCTCTTTCTGTTTATTTATATCTTTCATTCAGTCTCTCAGTTTGTTTCTCTCTTTCTTTCTTTCTATATCAATCTCTCTCTGTACTCGTTCGCAGGGTTATTACAGGCTACGCCGTAGCGGTGAGTAGTGGGTATGTGCCCACATTTTGTGGCACATACCCGTTCATGACGATGATAGTTTTCGGGCACGGTCACACGCTTTACGCCGAGCTAGAACAGCTTCGGTGTTAATAATGTGACACCGTCTCAAGACAATAAAGTTGAAGCTGCCACAGCGCGAATGCTACTAAAGGATGGTACGCTTACTCTCTTCCTGCAAAGAGCAAGTTTCTCTTTCAAAGAATGATGTAACCGGAAACGCGGAAAAAAATTGAGTAGTCGACATCCGACAGACCGCAGAAAAGGAAACATCGAACACGTATACCTACAGCCTTGCAAGGAATTTACGTAGTGTCCGGGGAGAACGCGTTTTACGTGCCGGAGACCGCATCACGAAAGTGGGAAATAAGTTACATACACATAGGGACACAGACGATGAGATGGTCAGTTCGTTTCCTTGCCGAACATTAGACAGTATCGGTGTCGTCTGTTGTAGCCACGGCGATGACTCAAGTATGGTCTTTTCGGTAGAAGTGATAGCTGCAATATTGGCTGAAGGAATGGAAAGCACGTTCAGCTTACTCAGCCTACGAGAAAATTACCCGGCACTGACACTGGGAAAAGAGCTAGTGGTGGGTGTCGCATTTCGCTGCTGTACTAACTGCGCATCATTGCTGGTGAGGCCATAAGCGCATCGGAAGCACTTACAAGCAACTTGCTGCAGTGCTTCAAAGATGAGGCTTTTACGTTTCGTTGTTCTTACTTTATTCAGTGGTTGTGAATGTTACCTTTCGGCTTGTCCGTGGTGCGCTCAGAGAATTTTCCTCATAAAGCACGTGTGAGTGTAGCGTTCGACCATAGATATGGCATTACGTATGTCTTAGGTTTTTTTTTTGTTAGGTGAGATAATTTCGAATACCATAAAAACCCGTAAAAATAAATTTTAAAATAGTTTGTTTGAGTTGTCTTCATTATGAGGTACGCCACATTTAGCGGTTCAGAATTAATACCTGTCTACCTGCCTTGCATTTCCCAGCACCTGTACCGCATATACGGAACCGCTCTTATGCAGTTCAGCTCGAGCTACGTTAACGAAGACCAAGCCGTGCAGAGCCGCGATTGATGATGATCATGGTGATATACAGATGAGCAAGGTGTAACAGGCATGATGATATGTAGATGTGATGAAAATGAAATTGAGTCATGCCTAGCTCTCATAATATCTACACGGCTTCCATATAGATGCCTGGAATTTGTCCATCCACTCCTTAAAAAGTACGTTTTGTCATACTACTGCTTCCTATGCAAGCATTAACGATACACCGTAGCGTCTATACTTCAGACCAACAAATATTACAGACTTGAAAAAGTTTACATCGAAGTTCGCATCAATTTTTACGTAATAGAAGTTTACTTTCACACGTTTTTGCCTAAATAGCCAGAGAAGATTCGTATAGAAGTCAGTGACTTTGCTTTGATGCTACGATCATATGAAGATTAAGCCAGTGCAAATAATCCAATACCTTTTTCTACCCGTTGCTAGGCATATCATGAACACTGCATGACCTGGACTAATACTCAGAAACTGCTTCGTTCGTCTGTCTCCTTTTTCAATCGGCTGGCTTCCTTTCGCTAACAATATTGTTACCGCAACGAGGCTGGCTGGATTTTGTTCCCGCAAACAACTCGAGTGCACGAGCGTTTTGTGAATAAGATTGCCGGTGTCCGATGCAGCTGTTACACAGATAAGGCGCCCAGGTATTTAAACGAGACCAAGAAACAGGCACATACAATTCAATCACAATTGTCGGTGTGTCTTTTAACAAAAAGTTAGGCTTAGCGGAGAGCCCTTGTAGATAGTCGTTGAATTTATATCATCCTGCCTTCACTATCATAGGCGACTGGACTTGGCACTAAATATTCCTGGTTGCGAATCCGTGTGGATCGAACTTCATGAACCACATTTGTCGCAAGATAGTAAAAATTTAGCTGTTGCCTGCATCTATCGCTCACCGTCGTCATCTGTCTTGGAGTTTTGCCTAGCTTTAGGAGAGGTGTTGAATACTCTGTCATTAGAAGGGAAGCGGGTGATTATTTTAGGAGACATGAATATCAATCTTCTTCATAACACCAACGCAAAGGTTTCCGAATACATTTCCTGCTTCAGTGGATATGGCTATGCGTGCCTCATAACTGCACCCACTCGTGTTCCATTTCAAGGCAATGGCACTATTATCGATCACATTTTGTCTAACCTCATTAGTCCTCCTGAAGCAGCTGTCATCGAGGTGCCTGTCACAGATCATTATCCTATTTATGCAACCATAGGCATTTCCAGTAATATTAAAACAAGTCGAAGCTTCAAGAATAACCTAAATACTGCATCATTCATTAACATCATCGAGCAGTGTGATTGGTCGTCAGTTAAGCAGTGCAAAAATGCTGAAATAGCCTATCAACAATTTTCCTCTATCATTTAAAATGCAGTCATGGCCGCTTCAACATTAGTTGTAAGCAGAAAAAAGTACCTCGTCCCAATTAATCCGTGGTTGACACCTAACCTGTTAAAATGTCTGCGGAAAAAGGATAACTTATACAAAAAGACTAAAAAGTCACCTTTCAATGTTAACCTTCAAAAGCGCTATAAAGAATACTCAAACACATTAGGTAAGTTACTTAAAGCCGCTAAATTAAAGTACTTCGAAGATAAAATAAAGCGAGCCGGAAATGACGTTAAGCAGCAGTGGAAAACTGTAAACTATTTTCTTGGCAGGACCACGGTACATTCAGATATAACCTTGATTCACTCAGAAAATCGTGTGATCGAAAACCCATCTGATATCGCGAACTCTTTTAATGACTCATTCGGCATTGATATTCCGCAGTCGATAGCATCCCTCGAATACACTTGTTCACGATTACCACATTCATTCTTTCTTTATCCGACGTCACCCGAAGAAGTGTTCACCGTTATCAATAGTATTAGGAATACAAGCGCTGGTCTCGATAAGTTCTTTGCTGCCGACATGAAACTGATAGCTCATTTAATCTGTGATGCATTATGTTATATTATAAATCTTGTATTTGAAACTGGATTTTTTCCGACAGCCCTGAAAAAAGCAAGAATTATTCCCGTCTTTAAAAAAGGCGACAAGCGCTTAATCTCGAATTACCGGCCTATAGCAATTATCTCATTCTTCAGTAAAGTCATAGAAAAACTTTTTGTGGGATGGTTAAGGTGTTTTTTAGACAAGTTTCATATTCTTTCTAATAAGCAGTTTGGTTTCAGGCCCGGTTACTCAACTGAACTTGCCATGATATCCCTAACTGACGAAATTAAATCTGCTATTGCCAGCGGTTGTGTTGTTGGAGGTGTTTTTCTTGACCTTTCAAAAGCATTTGAGTCTATTTCACACGTCATTTTATTTCAGAAACTAGAGTCAATTGGTGTATCTGGCGTCCCACTAGAACTAATTCGTAGCTATCTGCGTGATCGAGAACAGTTGGTATATGTGTCCGGTACCTTTTCCAACCCTAAATTCATCAACATCGGTGTTCCGCAGGGTTCAATTTTGGGCCCGCTTTTATTTTTAATCTACATCAACGATCTTCCTCATTGTCTAGCACATTCGTCCTGCATACTCTATGCGGACGATACCACTATAATAACTGCATATAAAGAGGTTGACTCGATGTTATTTAAACTAAACACCGACCTGAAAAATATCGTTAAATGGTTCAATAAGAATAAATTAAATATAAACGCTAAAAGTCATACTTTGTTGTATTTTCGTCACCTAATCGAATTATACCTAGGAACCCCTCTGTCTACGTAAGCGATACTCAAATTCACTCTACCTCTAGTACAATGTTTCTCGGAGTCGAACTTGATGAACATTTAAAATTTAATTCACATGTATTACAGCTTACGCGGAAAGCCGCATATGCCATTCGAATCTTGCTAAAAGTTCGCCCTTTCTTTCGTTTTGAAATATTGTTGTCACTTTACTACGCTTTCTTTCACAGCAACATAATCTATTGCATTTCATCATGGGGAAACACGTATGCCACTCATTTATCAGCCATCCAACATCTTCAAAACCAAGCATTGAGGATAATAACGTTCAGTAGCTTCATGTCCAATGCATCATCCTTACTCTGTTCACATGGAATTTTATCAGTCCAGAAGCTGGCCAAATATTTTCTCGGCATTCTTATCTACAAGTATGTGAATGGAAAACTTCCCATTCCTTTACTAAACTCAAGTCAGTTTCCTCAGGCGTCATCTACTCGTTTTGCAAAGGCTAATAACTTCCTTTTACCCAAACCCAGGACTAATTATGGCAAGTTTACCATAAAATTTTCGTCTGTATCCTTTTGGAATTCTTTACCTTTGGAGATCAAAAATAGATCCCTCGAAAAGTTTAAGAAAGGCTTGCGTTCGCACTTATTAAATTCATAGTGCTTAATATTATACAGAGTATGTTATAGCATTTTTGTGTTATTTTGTGCTTATCTGCATATTTTGTATAACTTATATTCCCTATCTCGTGCTCATCTGTATATTTTGTACATCTCAATTTTTCTTTCCTTACCGTCATAATGCTTGATATTATACTGAGCGAAGGTTATTGCATTTTTGTGCTAGTTTTTTCGTACTTATCTACACATTTTGTATAACTTATATTTGCTATTTCGTGCTTATCTGTATATTTTGTTTATCTTAATTTTTCTATCCTTACCACTGTTTACTATTGCGTTGTATCTCTGATTATTGATTTTATAGGAGGTCTCACTCACAGTCTTGCGACTTTGAGACCTCTTTCTGTATTTGTATATAACACATGCAATTGATCACTTGTATTTCAATTTCAAAATAAAGTTCAAATAAAGTTCAAATCAACTTGCCCTGCTGACGGCCGTTTTTTGCTGCATTAATGTCATGGCGAGAGCTTGCGACCGCACCTGGGGGCCTCCACCATCGCGTGATGTGCCGTCGTGCAGTGTAATTACCCCAGGGAACATGTCCGTACTCAACCAATGAGGCTAGCACAGAGGCGAGCTAGTTGGCTTGTAACGAGGGCACCCCGTCGACACCCAGCCCCTACTAATTTGCCTTCGGAATAAATTACCTGCTGGAGCCGCAGGAAATAATTTGTGCGCTGTGGTTTCTGATAACTGGTTTTACGTTGGTAACACAACCGTGCCTGTTGAGTGGCGGCAAAATGATAAAACGTGCCCTTTTTCCAGTCGCTGCATCGCAATAATATTCTGAAAGCAGCTTTGACGCACAACTGATGCAACGTGCGGTGAAGCAATTTTGTTGTGCAGGGAAGAAAAGAGAACCAACACAAGAATAATATTTTTCTACTTTCAGTTAATACAATATTTTATGAAAATTCTTAATATCAGTGGATACAACATACTTCTGAGAATTGCTGATAGCGAAGAGTTCTCTGTTTTTACTGCGGCGAGTTTATTTCTCTTCCTTTATGTGTAACTCACTCCCCGCTCCAAGCCCAACGTAGGCTATGTTACCACTACCATGATGTTCACCTCCTTAGTCTAATAATTGCCGCGCCGACTGCTTTGCTCTCTGCAACTTGCTTAATAACTTTCCCGGTACCGACTACTCTTTAAGATTTCAATGCTAACCTGTTCGGGTATATATATATCCGGAGAAACCTGTCAGCAAAGTCTCACACAGGGCGGGGCAATGATACTTGCCCAGCCCTGTGTGGTGTGGCGTACTTGACAGTGGAACGAGCATGCAACAGGCGAGATTCTGTGATCCATACGAAATTAGACTGCTTTTTTCACAGCTGTGGCACATAATAGGACTTTTCAGTTCTTTCCTTTTCTTAAGTACTTTGAATTTGGCACTTCATAAAGCCTGAGTGTCCTGAAAGCTGCGGTGGAAATCTATTGACTTCGTCCAAAGAAAACGTCTTTCCTGGTATAAAACACAACTCTATACAACTCACTTTACATGCCGATGTCGAATATTCTAGGAGATCATTCGTGCAAGTTTACTTCATGCAGGGGAAATGTGGTCAGGGAGAAGGCTATAAAATAGTCATCTGTGAAACAGGTGTAGAATTTTATCATAACATGTAATTTGCTCACGTCAATTCACTCCGCATCCACCTTGAAAAACTAAAATGAAGAAAAAAACAAATACGGAGGATCAATTTTTATTATAACCCAACTGTGTCTACAAAACATACTATCTAAATTACGTCTCGTTATTTTAAAATTACTCTCGTTCTTACTATTCTGAAGTGGTATTTAACCAAGTAATAGAACCCGACATTGTTTCTAAAAAAAATTTCTTCTCCCTTGCACAGGGCAAATTCAGTGACCCTAATAAAATAAAAAATCGCTTAAAAAGGCGCTCTTTATTTACCATGCCGACAAGATTTGTAGCGTCTTGCTGGCACTTAAATATATTTTTATTCTTGACAGAACTCCTAAGCACAGAACTACGAATACGTATCTAGAAACGAAAGCCTTACATAATGGGAAACAGCGCCTCCCACTACATAGCAAATTATGCAAACAGGCAAATACTTGGCCGTGTAATCCGAGTAACTCAGGCTTTCGAAGAAGCTGCCCAAATAGCTTGAGCAGGGTTCATGCTTTGTTCAGTCAAACAGAGTCGATGTTAACCCGTCAAGCAGCCGTGACGTGATTGCGCTAAGCAATGTGAACCAGATAGACACGAGGAAAATAACAGTCTCAGAAAGCGTGTGCTCACTTTTTCAAGACAATTTATTAAAGGGTTTAACGGCTAATGGATCGAAAGAGCAAATTAGGAAACGGCCAATTGTTGTTCCACGCAGGCGTATGCTGCACAACCAGCGTGGCACATAAAAGAAAGCGAACAAAGTCCGAGACGAAAAATTAGAACAGCACCAGGTAGTCCATCGGGCATAGTAAGCGAAAATTAAAAAAAAGAGATGGTTTATCCCTCATAGGAATCGCAATAACACGGAAGTCAAACGTGTCCTCACAGTAGTAGTGTAATATTTGTTAAACACATTGATATGCGCTGGCGAGGAGGTGTCACACACTGACGCGAAAGGCAAATCACGTAACTGCGTCGTCACCCAATCGAATGACCGTGCACGCCACCGCATTTCGCCGGCCATATATAGAGTCTTCTACATTAAGGGTCCTTTATAGTCCGACATCCCATCGACGCGCGCGCACGCTCGGCACAGCGACGCAACACTAGCCAACGCGCAGCACTATAGAGTCCGAAGCGCCCCGGCTGCTGCCGGCGCGAGATGAGACGTGCTGGCGTACTGCACCGCGGCCGTATCTCTTCGTGACGAAGGGAAGCCAGGCGCGCACAAATGCGCATGCGTCAAGGCGACTCGGTTTTCGCGTCAACGTAACGTGATGAAACTGGCGTTGCCAGCTTTTGCCGCCGCTGGTTCACGCCAACGCTGCCCTTTACAGCGAAGACCTCCGATGCGCTGAAACTACAGAAGCGCTCCCAGTCGGTGCTCGTTAGTGTCATAATGCATTACATAATTTCACTGCTCCCAGACGGCGAGACCGCCCCCCATTCAAGAGCACTGTGAGAGGAAATTGTGAGGAAAAAAGGGCGCGTTTGTAGCGCCCGCAGCACGTGGGGCGGTATCGCAGTCGGTTGAGCGCCCGGCGCGTATCGTCGCGGAATGAGAGGTCGTGGGTTCCATCCCGTAAACGGAACTTTTATTGCACTAGTAAATATACGAACACTCTAGGCTGGGTTTTCCCGTCGGCGTCGCCATCGCCGTCGTGTCCCGTATATGAATATGCGTGTATATACCGGGTGTCCCAGCTATCTTTGGCTAAGGGTTAAAAAGTACAATATTATATGCAGGCGAGTGAAATCAGTTGCAAATTGCTGACAGTAGCCTTGTGCACTACAGATAGATTTTTGTTGTGTGATTATTTAATTTGCTAATGAGGATTATTTAACTAAATTGCTAAATATTGACTTTAGGCAAGAAATGCGGCTTGCAAAGTTCGAGAGCGTCTTCAGAAACCCCCATTGCACTATTTGCGATAAAGAAAGTCTCACGTATACCATTTTTTTCCAAGCTGCAAAGAAAGCCCGCGAAATACAAAAAGAACCACGCGACTAGCGCATTGGCGCTACAGCGAAGGTGCTGCTCTCAGCCGTGGTTCGAGCGAACGAAATCAGCTGCGGCCGCGACTCGCCGGCTCCGCTGCAGCGGTAGGCTGATAAGTTAACGCTGGTTTCTTGGCCCGCGTCAGCCAGTTGGCGCGCCTGACGGTGGAAGTTGTAGCGAGTGCGGGCCAAGAAACCACTGTTAACTTATCGGCCTACCGCTGTAACGGAGCCCGCGAGTCGCGGCCGCAGCTGATTTTGTTCGCTCAAACCACGGCTGAGAGCAGCACCTTCGCTGTAGCGCCAATGCGCTAGTCGCGTGGTTCTTTTTGTATTTCGCGGGCTTTCTTTGCAGCTTGGAAAAAAATGGTATACGTGAGACTTTCTTTATCGCAAATAATGCAATGATTGTTTTTGAAGACGCTCTCAAACAGTGGAAGTCGCATTTTTGGCCTAAAGCCAGTATTTAGCACTTTAGTTAAATAACCCTAATTGAAGAATAATTAATTAGAAAATGATGAATTGTCTGTAGTGCGCAAGGTGGCTGTCCACAAGTTGCAACTGTTTTCACTCGCCCGCCTCTAATATTGTATTGTTTAAGCCTTGGCTAAAGGTAGCTGGGATACCCGGTGTGTGTGTATATATATATATATATATATATATATATATATATATATGCTCGGCTGGGGAAGCAGAGGAAGACGAAGACAGAGAATAGAACAGCCGGCCTAGCGAACAGGCGTTGTGTCTATTTCTCTCGTCATTACAATGGCGCAGTCGTCGAAAACGAAGTCTTAAGCCAGACACCACTTGTGCTCGTGCTTCTTCGGCGTTCCGGGCCGGCCATCCAAAAAAAGCCGTCCGCGCTTCCTCGGTCATGGAACCTGCCTACCTGCCGCCGCACCAAGCGCAGTTCCGGGACGTCGTCCATGCCTCCCCGTTACCTGTAAACCTGCCGGCTCTGAAAGCACCGTCTGGGGACGGCGTCCAGGCCTCCTCGGCGGCTTTACTTCAGTTTACAGACGCCTTGCTACTGGTTCACGACCTCACGGAGCACGGGCTCTGTTCTAGGAACGCAGTTGACACTTCCAAAGACGTGGATCGACTAGCAAAGACTCTACCAACATTTGAGCCGCCAAGAGACGCCGTTCACGCTCCCTTGGCCGTGGATCTCGCCAGAGTGAGTATTGCGACCGCCGCATACTCCGCGGACGTGATTTCCTGCTCATCAGGCGACTCACTCGACAGAGTCGCGGGGGTGTTGCATGCGCTCACGCAACTGTTGAAGCAGCTCGACGTCCTGGCGTCGACCATTTCCGTATTCTCATCTACCGCTTCATCATCAGCTGTTTGGGCAGTGCCGGAGTTCCAGGGCTTCCAGGATGACGCTGCCCTGTGGATTGAGGCCATCAATTCTGTCGGCTCTCGGAATGCCTGGCGCGACAACCAAAAATGGCTGGTGGCTATAGACCGCCTTCGTGGTGGTGCCGAGGCATGGCACAAATATGAAGGCGTCAAGCAGCACTCCTGGCTTCAATGGAGTGCAAGGCTCATCGCTGTTTTCGGACGGATTTGCCTTGAAAACTGCGACAATGTGGCACCACCACATGCACTACGTCGCGCCACCCAATACCCAACACAGCCGCTACCAATGGTACAGGTCCGTGTGGGCGGAATCGGTGAGCTTACAGCTGTTGTCAAAACAGCAGCTCCACGTACTACACTGCATCGACACCACGCCCCAGTCGCCCTCCAGCTTTTGTCCGAGGCACCCCTGCGCGGCCTCGGCAGGAGCGCATTACCAGTCGGTGCGCTGGATTTGCAGATGCAAACGGAAGCCGGGAACAAGTTCATTGCCGCCGTTCCCGTCCTCGAGGACTTGCACGCGGACATGGTTTTGGGACCTGACTACCTTCTGTGTGGTGACGTTCAGCTCATTATAGATGGCGGCCAAGTAAAGCTCCGCTGCTTCACTCCGAACACTTTCTCGGCCCCAAATATCCAAGTTAAAAGACCGCAGCCACGGATGTCCAGCAGCGAGAGCATCCTCAGTGACCAGCCGCAGGCTCATCTGCTGACTTCACTGCAGTCATCGGCTGAGTGTGTCGCGAGGGCTTCGCTCAAGAAATCCATGGCTGCCGAGGACGCATTTATCGAGCATTTGCCTGTTTTGTTGGGATCTGCAAGCCGCGGCATGGGCGATGTTATCGATGCGCCACCGGAAGATGGAGCCAGCATCGACCCTTCCGGCCGCCTGGCGTGCGACTCTGCTGACGACGACGGGCAGTTCATTCTGACCGCCAGTGTAAAACATGAATGCCGTACGGATCACCACAAGGCGGTCTGTGCCTCCGCGGACGCGACGCTCATCGGTCGGATGGCCGCGGTAGGGAACACCTAGAGAGCATCTTTGTTTCTTGCAGCTGCGGAACAGGGGAGTGCGGTGACGGCCACGCAGAAGCTACTGCGCCAAACCATGAAGGCCAGGTCTCGCAGCATGACCAAACTCGCAAGCATGCTTCGTTGGGGAAGTATGTGCCTGCTCAGTCCGCTGACATGCACATGCATGCGTTAGAGCGAAGCACGGAACAGCGACGACGTAACCTCATGGTAAGCGTGCGACGACCATCACGACATAGCCAATGGCGTCCACCAGAACCATCATCGCCTGACTTCCAAAGCAAGTCGCAGCGTGGCCGTGACCGGCCTCCGAGCAGCAGGCAATGCCGCCCGCCAGAAGCATTAGTGCTATCGATGGTGGTTCAGGGGCCAGGACCTCTAAGAAACGACCACCGCCACAGAAAGGCCGTCTTTTAGGAAGGAAGGAAGGAAGAAACAAGCGGAAAGACAGGGAGGTTAGCCAGTTCTTAGACCGGCTGGCTACCCTGTGCTGGGGGAAGGGGTAAGGGGGATAAAAGATGATAGAAGAGAGATGTTAGAAAAAAGGAGAGCCAGAAAAGGAAAAAGAAAAAGAGATGGGAAAAAAAGGAAACGAGAATATGTCACTTCTTAGAGTCTGTCTCTAAGACCAGTTGTCCGCAAGAAGCGCAATAATGCTTTTAAAGCCTTCTGTGCTGACGATGGACTCGGCCAGGGTCCCAAAACCCTTTGTTCCGACAAAGGGCGATTATCAAGTTTATCTAGCGCATTGGAAAGGATGGTCTTTTAGGAGCAATCCATGCTCGCAGTGTAGCCGAGTGTAAGGACAGAGCGGCCTTCAGGCACGGGTGCATGCTCGGCTAGGGAAGCAGAGGAAGACGAAGACAGAGAATAGAACAGCCGGCCTAGCGAACAGGCGTTGTGTCTACTTCTCTTCATTACAACTATATATATATTATATATATATATATATATATATTATATATATATATATATATATATATATATATATATATATATATATATATATATATATATATATATATAATATATATATATATATACATACATATATATATGTAGTAATGAATAGTAAAGAAAAGTAATGCAGAAAAATACTTTCCGACGCGCGGAATCGAAAGGGCGACCTCTCGCTCCGCAGCACGCGGCGTTAGACGGCTGGGCCACGAAGAGTACGTCTTTCATCATGTTAACGGCGAGCTATTTATATACACCATTTACTTCAGCGTCCTTTCTTGGTCACTAGCGAGACGGCGCGAGGGGCTCGTTGCGATGCGCGTTCGTTCCTACTGCGCGAGGTGCACTTCGCCCTACAGGGCGTGGCCCCCTGCATGCGCGCTTACCTCGTGAAAGGGATGGTTTGTATGTCTTGTGTTTTCACGGCGACGTCCACGCTAAAGTTACAGAGCGTACGAAGGTCGTTTCCCTCGCTGCAGCGGGCACGTTTGCGAATGGAGCGCGCTGTTCAAACAGAAGTAACAACTGTGACAGCGGTTATTTCGCCCTCGTCCTCTCTACACCTGGGCGTTCGTTTGGAGCGTCCGTCTTTATGCTTGAGCACCTTCCCTATCGGAAAAACTACCATGGTGGATACTGGAAAAGGTGGTGGATATAGTGGAAATAATGCTGGGTATGCTGGAAATCATGGTGTTCATAATGGAGAGTGGTGGGTGTCATGGCGTACGTTAGCTGGGTAAGGGGGAAAGGATGGTGGACGATGATGGAGAGTAGCAGCAAAATACTGGGTAGGGGTAGGAGACAGCGCCCACTATGGCGCGAATGGTGGAAAGCAGCGAGGGAATGGTGGGCGAGGAAAATGATGGTGTACCATGCTGCACCATGCTGGAGAAGCTGCGCCAAACACCGTCATTATACTCCAAAGCAGTGGCAACTATGATGAGTATAATGTGAAATATCATTGCAGTGCAAATGAACAGCATTTTGAGCGTGTTGGTAATGCCTAATGGAGCAATGTAAAGCTCAATAGACAGGATATCGAACTTCTTTTGTATTTGTAATACACCCATTGTAAGCATGCCTTTTCTGTATTTCTTATTGCCTGACATGAAATAAATCTATATTTTTGTGGTGAGTGGTCGAGCCCCTTGAGCTTTCGTTTTCAATGCTACATTTGTTTGCAGTGCCTATTTTATTGATCGCGAAAAAATGCTCAAGAGTGTATTGCCTGATTATTCTTAAATTTTAATACGATTTTCTTGGCTGAGAATATTGATTCGAGCACGAAAAAGAAAAATTAGTGATCACTGGATAGCAGTTAATTTTTGGACTTCCGTGGGATGTACCTACCCGAGACCACGCCTGTTGCGATTTAACATTCGCGCTGAATTTGCTGCTCGCTCACATTTATGATAAGGCTGGAAGTAAACATCAACATCATGTGCGCTACGAATGTAAACGTTGAGAAAAAGGTCCGTGAAATGCATGCTGCAACCGAATCACCTCGCGTAAACAGATTGACAATGTACTGTATTGCAAAACCAATTTGCGGCTTGAGCCGAGAACCTCATTCAGACGGGGGCAAGGTGCAAAGCACAGCCGTATACTTAGATTTTGGCGCACGTAAAGAGCCCCAAGTGGTCGAAATTTCCGGAGCCCCCACACTACGACGTCTCTCAAAATCATATCGTGCTTTTGGGACGTCGTCAAACCCCAGCAGTTATTATTATCTGAGCCGAGCAGCTGCTTCCCAGCTACCTCCTCCTCGCTGCCCTGGTAGCGGCTGACAACCTAGCCTCCGAGATTATTGTCTACTGCCCGTCTCTGAGGCCGTGTTCGCCATAGGCGCTGTCTCAATGGCGGCGGTGACGTCACGTCCGACAGCGTCGGAAGTGAAATTCATTTAGGCCGTGGCCACTGGCGTCGCCGCTGTCGTCCTCCCAGATTTTTCTTTCCTGACATGGCGGCGCGCTGCTTACAACGTGGTCATGGCGTGGTGATTGTGTTTGTGCTGATGCGGTTGAGTTTCGTGCGTGCCCGTGCTTTGTGTTTTATGTTGCGGTCATTGACTTAGGCGGAACATCGTGAATCAGTATGATACGCGGTACACGGCACACTAAGTGAGCGGCAGGCGCCAGCTTCCCAAGTACGATTCCTTTGTTGGTGATCATCATCGATGAAGAGTGCCGGAATAGTTTCTCGCAACGCGCGCTGTGGCATGGACAATCGACGTGACAGTTCGTGCACATGGGAACTCACCATATTGCCTCTAGACCGATGGATGCCTGCAAACGGGGTGGTCAGCCAATGCCGACTCGTTACATCACCTGAAAACCGGCGGACGTCACAACGTGTACGCTGCCAGCATGTTCTCTTGCGAAAGGTAGGGCTGTGAGTGCTACTCTGTGCACGTTATGCATTATTATTGCTATATGCGTGTTGCCAAGGGATATTGAATACAGTGGTGCTGAATGTTTTTGCAGTTGTGTTGAGGCTGCTCCCGCCCGACGTTTGTGAACAGCTTAATCGATACTGTTACAAAGTACTTGAATATGTGAGACGGGCGCACTACCCGCCGTAAAACTGAAAGCATAAACCAAATTTTCGACAGAAAGGCTCTCGTCTTACACAGGTATTTAACAATCGTCACTGCACTTGTAATAACCAAACTAAAAAATTATTGCTACTGCCACTGGGTTGTGCTGTGACTGGGAATCGGTGAGGCGCGATAAGTTTCATATGGTGATGCAATAAACAACACTGATTATGCTAGCACCCTTGTGCACTCATCAGTTTTTACGTCGGAAATAACGGGAATTTGTTCAGAATCCGCCCCTGAAGGACCATATAATGTGGTAGGTGGGCTTCTGGGGAAGGCGGAATGGGGTGGGGGTTCGGCACTGTAGCGCTAGCGTCAACTGGCCGGCTGTGTATCTCCGTTGGCTGGCCGCCGGCATCGTCCAATGTTGATTTCTTTTGCCGCTGCAACGTTTGAAAGTTTAGGCTGTGGTTTCGGTGTGTTTTTTTTTCTCTTGCTCAACGCGGGCTAGCGAATCGCGCGTTCATTTTGCGAGGGGTAGGTTAATTGCCGCGAGAACTGACCCACTTGTGGTTATAATAAGATTTATTTCAAGGGCTACAATCAAGTGAACGCTGCCGACCTGTTGCGAGGGCAAGTAATTGTCCTCGCACGGAATGCCGGCACTATTTCGCTTACGGCAACGCGCGAAAAAAATAATATAACAGCCGGTAGTACCTCACCAGCTGTAGTGATTTGCAGTGCAATTTTACTGTATTAATTCAAAAGTCACTTAGTCGTAAGTTCAGCAGACACGTATAAACTGCGCGAAGACGAGCGAAGTGCAGAGAACACACACACCGTGCGCTTCGTGTGTGTCTGTTTATTTCTGTGTTCTAACATGTTGTCTTCGCCCAGTTTAAAGGTGTCTGCTGTATCCATGAACCAACTAGCCCAGTAACAAGCCATACTTGCAACAAGGACTCACTATAGTATCTATTTATTTGATTGAAAGGAGCAGTGTAAGACGCATCAATATATTGATTACTAAACAAATCATTTATATTTTTTAATTATGCTTTTTAAATATTTTTCAGGTTGCTTGGAGAAATGCATCTCTTTGTAGCCGCTTCAATTATAGCCACCGAGGAACTACCGTGATGTCGTGGTGTGGGTTTTCTACAAGGGTTTTCTGCAGAAGCTGCTCGTCGAGGCAAAGGAGTAGGCATAACGCCAAGAAATGTAGGAAAGGGAATAAACTTATTCACTGAGCCAGTGTGTTTTTTGCTTAGTGCAAACATGGTATTATCGTGCCTCTTTTGCCTGATAACACATTTGGAACCAAAGCTGAGAGTTACCAAGTGGGTTTCTGTGGTTAACCTGTATGCCTTGTGTAACAGGCAAATATGTTTTGAAATATAACTGAAATAGCATTGAAAGGGAAATAGTTCATTGACAAATATGCCCGCCATCTCCTTACCTGCCACGTACCTTGTACACAGCATAATTTCTACCCACCAAGGCTACCGTCCACCATCTGCCCACCTAAATTACTGTCCACTATCCACCCACCTTGTCCACCATCCACCACCGTCCACTATCCACCCACCATCCACCACCGTCCACCATCCATCCACTACATTAATCCACTATAATGGTGGATGGTGGTTTCCACCATGTCCACCATTTGACTTTTTCCAATAGGGTTGCTTTAAGTGTCGAGCTGCGACACTTGACAGTTCGCGCTCATCCTGTGTGTTTTCTTTTCGTGCGTCCTTAGCGCTTGAGAGACGCGCTGGAAATCTCGAGCTGCTTTCTATTGCTCGCGTGACATTACAACTTGTTGCTATGGCATTCATTTCTTCGCCGTTGAGGCAAAACTGTGACTTTTTCCAGTTTTTTCTTTGCCATCTGATCGTGTGATTTCTACTGATGTGATTTCCGTGACCGAAATGCGTCAGTTAAGTATTGGTGGACCCCGACATAAAATACTTTCGTGTTAAAAAACAACGGAAAGGCACGTTCCAGACAGTCACTGTTGTAACGATTGTGTGAGACACAGAAATGCACACGAATGAGACAGAGAAATAGACACAACGCCTGCACACTAACCCGGCAGTTTTATTCGCCCACGTTGTCGTTCGCTTCCTCGAGAGCTGCTTGAGCATAAGGACCAAAGCTACGTTGCGGTCTTTGTCACAATATATATATATATATATATATATATATATATATATATATATATATATATATATATATATATATATATATATATATATATATATATATATATATATATATATATATATATTATATATTGTAACATGGTAGGGCGCAGACAAGAACGCCAGCGAAAGAAGAAGACGAAGACGGTTGTTGTTGGTGCTCGCGCTTGCTCGGCTTGGACCGCTGATCGCTTCAGCTGCTGCAATCTTCTAATAAACGCGTTACTGCCTCAACGTTAAACGCATACCATCAAGTAATGGAGGTGCTGGTTCTGTTCTCCATCCTAGAACTCCGCAGCCGGACTCTACTTTCCCCTTCAACAATGCCGAACGATGCTACCACACCCCAAGCTGCCCGCTGTCCCGGTGTTCCAAGAGAGCGGGACCCCGTCATTTTCAGCGGTACTGATGAGCAAGACGTCGAGGACTGGCTCTCTTCTTATGAACGAGTGAGTGTCAACAACAGGTGGGATGACAACGACAAACTTGGCCGCGTCCACTTCTACCTGAGATAGAGCACTGCACGGGCCCGGGCCGGGCTCGGCCCCGTGATCTTCGGGCTCGGGTCGGGCCTGAGTCAGGCCCGTATTAGGCCCGGGTCTCATACGTATCTGTATAATTACGCTCTGGACACCCGACACGTCACCTCGACGGGGATCGCTAAAGAGGCCGCCGGCTGGTTCGCTTCGGCGCTCTAATAGACAGTTGTTTTGGAAGCCCTTAGTCCGCTCTCGCTTTAAGGGATAACATTTTCAAAGATCGAAGGCGGTCACACGAAGACGACGAGACAGCCATCTTCAGGGAACAGCGAGGACGGTGGCTCTCTCTCTAACGGGTGTGCCTCGCTTTGACAGATCTATGGCACTGCGGTGGCGGTGACTCGGGGAAGAAGGGTGGGACAAAGAACGTTCTTGTTTTGTACATTGGGTTGTGTACATTGGGTGCAGTTGCCTGCCGAGGAGTCAACACGACAGCTTTAATTTATGTATCGCTGCCCAGCCTGGTGTATTCCTACCAGAAGCAGCTAGAGCACGTTTTTTTTGTTTTCATTGCATTGTGCAATAGATGATGTTTGCAGACTTGCTACTTTTACTCAACAGGCCTAGCTCGTATGCAATTGATGTAAAACTTAAACTAAAAATGTCTGCCATGTTTGTTTTTTTCAGTTTATGGAGGTATATTTTGTAGTCGTTCTTTGAAATGCAAAAATTGGGGGGACGCTTAAGCTTCGCCTTTAGGAGTTGAACGCGATAGAAATATCCCGCCCCTAGTGCGCACTTCGAACACTACGAGTGTTTAACAGAATGCGCGCACTAAGGTGCGTGCCTTATGTAATGGGTAGCATGATTTAAACCAGGGGCAATTATGTGCGAGAAACTTTTTCGAAGTTGCGTTGCACCCACTACGTGGTCTTAAAGGAATACGCGCAGTAACGTGCCTTCTGTAATGGGTGGCTGTCTTAAACCACAAAGTCGTTATGATATTAACATGGTGTGACGCCCGATGGCAATGTACGCTTGTACCACGCAATATTGCTGCGCTATTGCATCTCGTAATGTGACAACTGTATACAGGACGCGTGTTTTTGGGAAGCATGAATGTTACTTTCAGAACAGCTCCAAGCAGAGGCGTGGCTGTGAGGTAGAACACCTGCTTGCCACGCAGACGGCCTGGGTTCGATTCTCACTCGGACCCAACATTTTTATTATTTATTTTATTTGCAGCTTTTTCGATTTTTCGGTCACGGACAAGATGATGATTTTTCGCTCACAACCAACGGTGCCGACGCCGACAGCGGAATTTCTGCGATACGAGCTCTTTAATGCTATCGCGTTAAAAATAAGATTGCGTGGTTAGCACTGCGTGCGTACATGAAACAGCCAGCTATGACTCCAGTTATATTTTATATTGCCCTGCAATTATTTCGCAAGAGTGTTACGGGCGTAATTAACCGAAAGTATACACAGTACCAGTGAAAGTCGTGACACTGAAAGCAAAACAATCTCTAGAAAATATCTTGTGTGTGGCAGGTATCTTCACAACAACCGAAGGTTAGACAGTGCCTCCTTTATGCTCAAGGCATAACTAGCTGAAACGGGTCGGGTCGGGCCGGGCCGGGCCGGGCCCAAACCTTTCGGGCCCGGGCCGGGTACGGGACACATTTAAGAACACCGGGCCGTGCTCGGGCGGGCCGGAGCATGGCGTTTTCGGGCCGGGCCGGGCCCGGGCCGGAAAAATCGGCCCGTGCAGTGCTCTAATGAGAGGAGTAGCGGAACTCTGGTTGAACAACCACGAGGCTGAGATTTCCAACTGGGCCTCTTTCAAAACGACCCTCGCGGACGCATTCGGCCGACCAACCGTGCGCAAGCTCCGCGCAGAACAGCGCTTGCGTGATCGCGCCCAACTGGCTGGTGAGTGCTTCACTTCGTATATTGAGGACGTCGTAGGCCTCTGCCGCCGCTTCAACCCTGTTATGTCCGAAGCCGATAAAGTCAAGCACATCTTGAAGGGCATTGAGGACGATGCGTTCCACATGCTTGTGGCGAAAAACCCTGAAACAGTCGCAGACGTCATTCAGCACTGCCAGAGCTACGATGAGTTGCGAAAGCAGCGCATTTCAACGCGACGTCCTAGTTCAGACATGACCAGCACGTCAGCAGCGACCGTTGGCGCAATATCTTCGGACCCGGCGGTCCTGACACAGCAGATTCAGCAGTTTATCCGAGAGGAAGTGGCTCGCTAATTGTCTCTTGCGCCCTTTCTCCCAGGCAATACTCATGGGTTCACTTCATCGCTGCGACAAACCATCGAAGAGCAAGTCTCCGAGGCACCCCACGTACCAGCCACAGCCTGTATCCGCGCCCCTCACCTACGCTGACGTCGCGAGAAGGCAGCCACATGCGCTGCCTCCCATCGCGGACACTGCTCCCCAAACAAACGCATTTTACGCAACGCGGGCGCCGGCAGGCCCGCATGTTCCTCTTTATCGCCGTCCTGCAACGCCTTCCAATAACCCTTGGCGCATATCGGATAACCGGCCAATCTGCTACTACTGTTGTCTACCCGGCCATGTTGAACGGTTCTGTCGCCGGCGCGTCCCTCGTCCAGGTACCATCGATGACAGCTACAGCTACGTCCGCCCAGAGCCACCACAGTCAATGCCTCCACACGCTACTTCAGACACCTCTTCATCGAACCGCTGCGCCTTCAACCCACGTCGATCGCCCTCCCCGCGGCGACGTTCGCTTTCACCTATGGTTCGTCGACCACCACCCGCCCAAACGGAAAACCGACCATCGCAGTTCTGGAGGCAAGAACTGCGCCGCTGTCGAACTCTACAAGGCCTCGTTCTCTACCTGCCAACGAAATTTCTGTGTACGTTGATGGTGTTGCCGTGCAAGCATTAGTCGATACTGGAGCTGCTGTATCTATATTGAGTGAAGCAATGTGCCGCAAGTTAAAAAAAAATTACGATTCCGCTTTCTGGCGTCTCCCTGCGCACGGCAACCGCGGATCACGTAAAGCCTTCTATGACGTGCACGGCTCGGCTACTCATTCAGGACGTTTTCTATGTGGTCGAATTCGTTGTCTTTTCGCAGTGCTCGCACGACGTCATATTAGGCTGGGACTTCCTTTCCACACATCATGCCGTTGTTGACTGTGCCCATGCCGAGCTAGAATTATCAGCGATCACCGAAGTCGATTCTTGCAAGTCTTCTTTTTCTCGTGTCCTCGTCGCCGCGGACACGTACATCCCACCTTTGTCTTCTGTTCTTGTGCCGATCTCCTGCGACTATGCTCCCTTCTCTAGCGCCATGTTCACGCCACCAGCAGACTTTGCCTCTCGCAAGAACTTCATTCTTCCCTTTGCTCTTCTCACGATCGTCGACTCTTGCGCAACCATTTATGTGACGAACCTGCTTTCGGTCACCGCCACATTATTTCGCGGAGAATGTATAGGCCGACTTGAGGACATTCATTTTGTTTGCGCCAGACAAATGCCCGATCGCACGACAAGCCTCCAGGTCGACAGTGTCAATTCCGTTACCACGTCCGACGCATCCTCCCTGGACGTCTTCCTTCCGTCAATTGATTCGGAACTTCCTGTTGCTCAACGGACCCAACTTTTGAAGCTCCTCGACCGCTTTCGGACGTCTTTCGACTACAAGCAACCCACTTTGGGCCGAACATCTGCAATCGTTCATCATATTGACACCGGCACCCATGCACCCCTGCGCCAGCGTCCATACCGGGTCTCTCACGCCGAACGCCGAGTTATTGACGACCAGGTGACCGATATGCTTAATCGTGGCGTCATACAGCCGTCCCACAGCCCTTGGGCCTCCCCTGTGGTGCTCGTTAAAAAGAAGGACGGTAGCATCCGATTCTGTGTTGATTATAGGCGCCTTAACAAGATCACGCGCAAAGATGTTTATCCGCTCCCCCCGAATCGACGACGCTCTCGACTGTTTGCAAGGGGCAGAGTTCTTTTCATCGCTCGAACTTCGATCGGATTACTGGCAGGTACCTATGGATGAAGCTGATCGCCCCAAAACTGCGTTCGTGACTCCCGACGGCTTGTACGAGTTTAACGTGATGCCGTTCGGCCTTTGCAACGCCCCTGCCACTTTCGAGCGTCTTATGGACAACACACTTCGAGGTCTCAAGTGGCAGACGTGCCTTTGCTATCTGGACGACGTCGTCGTTTTTTCAAAGCACTTCGATACCCATATTCTGCGCCTCGCAAGTGTCCTAGAATGCCTCACACATGCTGGGCTCCAACTGAATTTGAAAAAAATTGGGGGGACGCTTAAGCTTCGCCTTTAAGAGTTGAACGCGATAGGGATATCCCGCCCCTAGTGCGCACTTCGAACACTACGAGTGTTTAACAGAATGCGCGCACTAAGGTGCGTGCCTTATGTAATGGGTAGCATGCTTTAAACCAGGGGCAATTATGTGCGAGAAACTTTTTCGAAGTTGCGTTGCACCCACTACGTGGTCTTAAAGGAATACGCGCAGTAACGTGCCTTCTGTAATGGGTGGCTGTCTTAAACCACAAAGTCGTTATGATATTAACATGGTGTGACGCCCGATGGCAATGTACGCTTGTACCACGCAATATTGCTGCGCTATTGCATCTCGTAATGTGACAACTGTATACAGGACGCGTGTTTTTGGGAAGCATGAATGTTACTTTCAGAACAGCTCCAAGCAGAGGCGTGGCTGTGTGGTAGAACTCCTGCTTGCCACGCAGACGGCCTGGGTTCGATTCTCACTCGGACCCAACATTTTTATTATTTATTTTATTTGCAGCTTTTTCGATTTTTCGGTCACGGACAAGATGATGATTTTTCGCTCACAACCAACGGTGCCGACGCCGACAGCGGAATTTCTGCGATACGAGCTCTTTAACGCTATCGCGTTAAAAGTGCCATTTTGCCGCCCGGAAGCTCACCATCTTGGGGCATGTTGTCAGCAAGGACGGTGTTCTACCCGACCCTGCGAAGCTCCGCGCCGTCGCCGAGTTTCCCAAGCCGTCAACACTGAAAGAACTCCGGAGCTTCATAGGCCTATGCTCGTATTTTCGGCGATTCGTCCGTAATTTCGCCTCCATAATGGCTCCTTTAACACGCCTACTTGCTGACAGCCAAGGTGTCACAGCATGGTCTTCCGCTTGCGACGACGCATTCGCGAAATTACGTCATCTACTGACATCACCACCGATTCTTCGTCACTTTGACCCAGATGCCCCTACCGAAATCCACACGGATGCTAGTGGAGTCGGCCTTGGCGCTATTCTTGCTCAACGCAAGTCTGGCTTCGACGAGTACGTCGTTTCTTACGCCAGCCGCACTCTCATCAGAGCTGAAGAGAATTATTCGGTCACAGAAAAGGAATATCTAGCCATCGTGTGGGCAATCACGAAATTTCGACCTTACGTATATGGCCGCCCATTTGATGTCGTGACTGATCACCACGCCCTCTGCTGGTTATCGTCACTCAAAGACCCATCTGGTCGTCTAGCTCGTTGGGCGTTACGTCTCCAAGACTACGACATCCGTGTCGTCTACAGGTCAGGCCGCCGACATTCAGATGCCGACGCTCTTTCCCGCTCTCCTCTTCCCCATGAATACGGAACTGCGTCTGTTTCCAGCTACGATTCTGCGTCACTTACATACGCTGACATGCCATCTGAGCAGCGCCAGGACCCTTGGATAGTCTCTATCATGGAGTTCCTGTCTCGGCCATCACCACCTACCGCCACTCGTTCGCTGCGACGCACAGCTCGACATTTCACCGTACGCGACGGGCTCCTGTACCGCCGCAACTACCTATCTGAGGGCCGCAAATGGCTGCTAGTGATTCCCCGCCAGCTACGGCCCGATATCTGCGCCTCCTTTCACGCGGATCCCCAGTGCGGCCACGCCGGCGTAATAAAAACGTATGCACGCCTCTGGCTGCGGTACTACTGGCGTGGAATGTACCGCTTTGTCCGACAGTACGTACGCTCGTGCTCCAAGTGTCAACGCCGGAAGAGCCCAGCGCACACAGTCACTGGACCACTACAGCCGTTGCCTTGTCCCTCCCGGCCCTTTGATCGCATGGGCATAGACCTGTATGGCCCCCTTCCCTACACATCTGACGGGAACCGCTGGGTGATTGTCGCTATTGATCACCTGACACGCTATGCTGAAACTGCAGCGCTGCCAGAGGCCACATCACGTGAAGTCGGCTTATTCATTCTTCAAAAACTCGTCCTTCGCCACGGCGCACCTCGCGAGCTACTCAGCGACCGCGGACGTACGTTCCTTTCTGAAGCCGTGCAAGCCCTCCTTCGTGAATGCAACGTTGTGCATCGGACAACCAGCGCGTACCATCCGCAAACCAACGGAATGACTGAGCGCTTTAACCGCACACTGGGTGACATGCTGTCCATGTACGTGTCCGCTGACCACACCAACTGGGACCGCATACTACCCTTTGTTACTCAGTCTACGACAGGATTCTCTCCATTCTTCCTTCTTTACGGCCGTGAACCTTCCTCTTTTATGGATACCATTCTTCTGTACCGCCCGGACGCTTCAGAATCCACGACTTTATCTGAAGTCGCCAATTATGCCGAGGAATGCAGACAACTCGCGCGTTCTTTAACCGCCCAAGACCAAGCGCGCCAGAAGGACCGTCACGACGTAAACCTGCCTACTCCGTCATATTCGTCTGGAACGTTGGTGTGACTTCGCGTTCCCTCCTCTGCTCCTGGCCTTTCCACAAAGCTACTGCCTAAGTACGAAGGCCCCTACCGCGTCCTACGTCAAACATCCCCAGTCAACTATATTATTGAGCCTGTTCAATCATCTACGGACCGCCGTCGTCGCGGCCGCGAGACTGTTCACGTCGATCGACTGAAGCCGCATTACGACCCACCAGTTGTACCTGTTCGTTAGGTCGCCAGGATGGCTCCTTTTCCGCGGGGGAGTGATTTGTAACATGGTAGGGCGCAGACAAGAACGCCAGCGAAAGAAGAAGACGAAGACGGTTGTTGTTGGTGCTCGCGCTTGCTCGGCTTGGACCGCTGATTGCTTCAGCTGCTGCAATCTTCTAATAAACGCGTTACTGCCTCAACGTTAAACGCATACCATCCATATATATATATATATATATATATATATATATATATATATATATATATATATAGTATATATATATATATATATATATATATATATATATATATATATATATATATATATATATATATATGAGAACTAACAGACAATAACGCCAAGGAAAGTATAGGGGGTGTTATCTGTAGTATTTAGAACATAAATGTGAAGAAAGTAAAGTGGACGAAAAGATGACTTGCCGCCGGCAGGGACCGCGCGTCCCTGCCGGCGGCAAGTCATCTTTTCGTCCACTTTACTTTCTTCACATTTATGTTCTAAATACTACAGATAACACCCCCTATACTTTCCTTGGCGTTATTGTCTGTTAGTTCTCATTAATATTGTGTCTAACAAAGATAAACGAGTCCTTAGAAAATCATTTGCCTTCCTTCATATATATATATATATATATATATATATATATATATATATATATATATATATATTGAAGAAGCTTTTCCAATGGGCCAAACGTACTTGGGAAGAGAAGAGACACAACTAAGCGGTTGTCTTAATTTTATTTGCCAACGGTTTCGACCGGAGGACCGGTCTTCGTCAGGGCTTATGAGCAAATACAGCGCTATACGAACATCCAAAATCGTCGTGGGCACTCTTAGTTGAAGGAAGGAAAGAGAGGAAATAATAAAACAGTCAAGTTGTCAGCGGTGACGTATAGTGTGTCAAACAGTTCCTCTCGGCTCATTCGCTAGAGCAAGCAAAGAAGAGAATGGGGAAACGGGAAACAAGCGCCGTTTCGGCGGAGTAGAGCAGATGCCGTAGAATGGGAGGAGGAAGAAGAAAAAAAAAAAAAAAAAAAAAAAAAAAAAAGAGATGGCAGAAGCGCAACAAAACGCAGCGCGCGGCTTCCGCGGCGCGCCTTTGAAGGTCGTCGGGAGCATTGTTGCTTTGCTTGCGTGGCAGCAATTACTTGCTGCGAGGGGTGCATCCGTGGCAGAGTAAGCCCGATCCCGCGCCTTTTGCGGTCACTTAAAGAGGGAGGGAAAAAAAAAAAGAAAAAAAAAAAAAAAAAGGGTGGGGGGTCGGTGTTCTTTTGACGCTTACCCGTTGCGTGTGTGTGGGGGCACAGATTGTGCATGCGCACGAGGCCCCTTGTGAACTACACGTTATTCCTCGTGTCTGTGTCGAAGTGGCGGCGTGAGTACAAGAATCCTGCCCTGTTAGCGCGGCTCTCCGAGGCGCCTGTGGTTGAAAAATGTAGTGCGGGTCAGCCTATCCCATTTAAAAAATGAATTAATAAGTTAAGCAAACTGGTTAAAATATAGAAAGAAAGGAAGAAAATGAGAATAAAAACGAATAAAACGTTGAAAAATATAATAATAAAAAGGTAAAATGTGGGAAAGGTATACATTGAATACTGAAAAGTCGGAAAAAAGTAAAACATACAAAAGCACATGTCAACAAAATTGCACAAAAGTACAGAATATGCAAAGGTTTCCGGTTGGTCCGCTCCCCCAGATACTTGTTCGATACCATTTTAGCATACATGACGAGTTACAACTGTCAGGATTCCTTTTCTCGTTTACTAACTTTTGCATGACCGAAGAAACGAGAGGTTCCCCATGTTTTCATTTATGCCGTGTGTCACTGTTTCAAATTTGTGGATGAAATAGGACTCTCGTTGTTCCCGTTCACGAGTGCTGCGGAAGCCTGACTGCAGGAGGGTGACGCGTATTTTGTCGAATGAGTGTTGTGGCAAACTCAGATGTTTAGAGAAAGGGAGATCTGGCAGAGTACGCGCGTGAGCTCTGTGGTTATTCAGACGTAGTCTAAACGCCGTCCCAGTCTGGCCTATATACTGCTGGCCACAGACATCGCAATGTAGCATATATACAACATTCTGACTGTCACAATTTAGAGGTCCCTTAATTTTGAATGTGAAGTCAGAGGACGAAGCCTTGGCAACACAGGTTGTGGTCATATGTTTGCAGACCTGGCAGCGCTGTTTTCCACATGGCCTACAACCCGATTCCCTGTTTTCAGACTCGGTCGTCTTAGCTCTTACTAGGATGTCCTTTATATTCCTTCCGCGCCGGTAGACCACTCGCGGCGGCTCCGTGAAAACTGAGGACAGGCGCGTACTCTGCTGTATAATGTTGAAATGTTTAGAGAGAATGTTGTTGAGGTGCGGTAGTGTGGACGAGTACGTGAGGACAAGGTTCGTTTGGTTTTTTGAGTGGCATTGTTTCGAGCCCGACAAAATTTCGTTTCTATCTAAACTCCTCGCCCGGCTTATAGCATCATCGATGATACTCTCTGGGTAGTCCTTCGCCACAAGGGCCGTTTTAAGATCCTCGGCATGACCTTCGAAATCTGACACGTCCGAACAAATTCGGCGGTATCGATGGGCTTGTGAGTATGGTATGGCTGTTTTGCAATGACGTGGATGGCTACTCTTAAAGTGAAGGTATTGATGGCGATCCGTTGGTTTTTTGTATAGATTTGTATGGATGCGATTCTCATTAATTTTAACAGTGACATCAAGAAAGTTTATGGTTGATTTCGAGTAACTGTGTGTAAAAGATATTGAAGGGTGAGTTGAATTGAAATCATCTATGAACGAAAGGAGACTTTCCTCTCCGTGGTGCCAAATAATGAATACATCGTCTAAGAACCTTTTGTAGACGAGAGGCTTCAATGTTCTGGTTGCAAGAAAAGGTTCTTCAATAGATGCCATAAAAATATTCGCGTAATTAGGAGCCATCTTTGTACCCATTGCTGTACCGTTTATCTGGAGAAAATGTTTATTATCAAATTCGAAGTTATTGTGGCTAAGTACCAACCTCAGAAGTGTCGACAGCGTGTCCTCGTCTAAGCATAAGTGTGTACTAGCGTTCTTGAAAGCTTGCACCGTTGCAACAATGCCATCTGACTGTGGAATGTTTGTGTAAAGTGACACTACATCCATTGTCACAAGGATGCTATCCGCAGGGACCTCGAGTCCGGTGATTTCGCGGAGAAAGTGGTTCGTGTCCTTAATGTAAGAGGGGATAGTTGGAACTATGTCCTTAATGATAAAGTCTAGCGCGCTTGACATTCTTTCTGTCACAGTGCCGTTGCTTGAGACAATAGGACGGCCGGGGTGGTTGGCTTTGTGGATTTTGGGGAGCAGATAAAAACGGCCTGGGCCAGGTTGAATCGGTCGCATTGCTTTGAGCATATCGGCCGTGATCTTTCCGTTCTTATGGAGCGAGTTTAGTTCGCGGTTTATTTCTGATTGGAATAATTTAGTGGGGTCCTCATCAAGTTCCGCATAGAAGTTCTTGTCCTCAAGTTGCCGGTAACCTTCTCTCAGGTAGTCAGCTTTATCTAGTATTACTACTGCGCCACCCTTATCTGCAGGCTTAATTACCAGATCCGCTCGACGGCCCAGGCACTCCAGTGACTTTCGCTCTTCCGAGGTGAGATTGTTTCGATACCGTTTTGCTTTTGAGCAAGCCGCTATGATGTCCTTTTGTACGGCCGAGATATACATATCTAGGTGTTTGTCCCGCTGCTCAGGCGGCGACCAAGTTTTTTCTGATGAACCGGGGAATGCTGTTCGGCTCGGTTTATGATCGTGAAAGTACTCCCGTAGGCGAAGGTTTCTCGCAAAATTATCCAAATCCTGATATAACTGAAATTCATTAAATTTGCCACTTGCCGGACAGAATGTAAGACCCTTTGAAAGGAGGCTTATTTCGGACGCAGATAACTGTCCAGAAGAAAAATTAATCACACTTGGAAGAGCTGTTTTTACGTTCTGGTTGGCCTTTATCGGTGTCGCCGGTATAGTTGCATGTGTAGTAGTGATTGTCTCAGTTACCCCATCCCGTTCTAGTTTGCGACGCTTGCGCTCTGTTGTCATTGCTGCTTTTTGATTTTCATATTCCACCAATTCATTAAGGTCCTCCTCGCTGAGATCGGCCTGACGCCTCATTGAAAGCTCAGCCTCTTTAATTTCGAGAGATTTGCGTTCACTGTGCTGAATAATTATTTTCATGAGCTGCAGCGATGCATCTTGAAGTGTTTTCTCCCACTTCGCTTGTTCTTCTCGATTTAATGTTGTCATTGCTGGATTTAGTTTTAGAGACAAGCCCTTCGGCACCGAATTAGAATTTAAATATGCAGTCAGCGTCGAATAGTGGAGATCGTACTTCACCCGTTTTTCAATTAACTTCCTAATTTTCTGAAATGAGCGGGAGCGCAGTTTGGGGGAACGGACCATACCTGAACTATTCGGCAGTCAGTTTACTTTCGGCTGCGCTGGTCGTCGGGCGGCTTCAGAATAGCTCCGGAGGTTGTACGTCGTCGTCGGCGATGTTGGGGCAATGACGGGCCTCGGGACCGGTGGCACGGGAGTGCGCGATGAGGAAGAGTCCGCGGGTGCCATGTTTTCGCCAGGCACCGGAGAGCCGGCACCGGCCAGGGCACCGTTCCTGGCCGGCTGTGAAACCAGCGGGTGCCAGCGGCTGGTCCTCGTGGTGAGCAGGCCTCGGTAGTGGAGCGCCAGCATCGCCACGCCTTCGAAGCTGGGGTGAAGGCCGTCAGCGGCAAGGACCCTCCAAGGCGGCATCTCGTGGAAGGCGTGGTCGAGATAGAAGACACCGCGACCCAGTTCCTTCCGATGGCAGAGGCGGCGCACTTGGGCTACGAAACGGGAGGCCTCTCTGTTAAACCAGTGTACGAACTTCTTGTTCGCTCCTCGGCGTCGGCGGTTCGGGGCTCTTGGTAGCGGCAGGCTAACGCAAACTTCCAGGTGTGGTCGCTCCTGGTGGATTCTCTCAACGAGTTCTTTGAAGTCCGCCAGCGCTTGCGCGCAACCATTGTCTGCAATGTCCACAGTTCCCACGTGAATCACCAGCCTCGGCAGTGTCGGTGGCAAACGGTGGAGCAGGCCGAGGACGTCGTTGAAGCGTGCTCCACGGTACGAGACGAACGCGGGAGTTCCAGGTTCCAGGGGATTGAACGTTTCGTGTACGTACTTGATCGAAGAATCTCCGATGATAGCACAGCTTATCGGAACGCGCGGAAAACGCGCAGACAACCGCTCAGAAGTGGGATGGATGGCAGCCATTGCTGTAGAATTGAAGAAGCTTTTCCAATGGGCCAAACGTACTTGGGAAGAGAAGAGACACAACTAAGCGGTTGTCTTAATTTTATTTGCCAACGGTTTCGACCGGAGGACCGGTCTTCGTCAGGGCTTATGAGCAAATACAGCGCTATACGAACATCCAAAATCGTCGTGGGCACTCTTAGTTGAAGGAAGGAAAGAGAGGAAATAATAAAACAGTCAAGTTGTCAGCGGTGACGTATAGTGTGTCAAACAGTTCCTCTCGGCTCATTCGCTAGAGCAAGCAAAGAAGAGAATGGGGAAACGGGAAACAAGCGCCGTTTCGGCGGAGTAGAGCAGATGCCGTAGAATGGGAGGAGGAAGAAGAAAAAAAAAAAAAAAAAAAAAAAATGAGATGGCAGAAGCGCAACAAAACGCAGCGCGCGGCTTCCGCGGCGCGCCTTTGAAGGTCGTCGGGAGCATTGTTGCTTTGCTTGCGTGGCAGCAATTACTTGCTGCGAGGGGTGCATCCGTGGCAGAGTAAGCCCGATCCCGCGCCTTTTGCGGTCACTTAAAGAGGGAGGGAAAAAAAAAGAAAAAAAAAAAAAAAAAAAAGGGTGGGGGGTCGGTGTTCTTTTGACGCTTACCCGTTGCGTGTGTGTGGGGGCACAGATTGTGCATGCGCACGAGGCCCCTTGTGAACTACACGTTATTCCTCGTGTCTGTGTCGAAGTGGCGGCGTGAGTACAAGAATCCTGCCCTGTTAGCGCGGCTCTCCGAGGCGCCTGTGGTTGAAAAATGTAGTGCGGGTCAGCCTATCCCATTTAAAAAATGAATTAATAAGTTAAGCAAACTGGTTAAAATATAGAAAGAAAGGAAGAAAATGAGAATAAAAACGAATAAAACGTTGAAAAATATAATAATAAAAAGGTAAAATGTGGGAAAGGTATACATTGAATACTGAAAAGTCGGAAAAAAGTAAAACATACAAAAGCACATGTCAACAAAATTGCACAAAAGTACAGAATATGCAAAGGTTTCCGGTTGGTCCGCTCCCCCAGATACTTGTTCGATACCATTTTAGCATACATGACGAGTTACAACTGTCAGGATTCCTTTTCTCGTTTACTAACTTTTGCATGACCGAAGAAACGAGAGGTTCCCCATGTTTTCATTTATGCCGTGTGTCACTGTTTCAAATTTGTGGATGAAATAGGACTCTCGTTGTTCCCGTTCACGAGTGCTGCGGAAGCCTGACTGCAGGAGGGTGACGCGTATTTTGTCGAATGAGTGTTGTGGCAAACTCAGATGTTTAGAGAAAGGGAGATCTGGCAGAGTACGCGCGTGAGCTCTGTGGTTATTCAGACGTAGTCTAAACGCCGTCCCAGTCTGGCCTATATACTGCTGGCCACAGACATCGCAATGTAGCATATATACAACATTCTGACTGTCACAATTTAGAGGTCCCTTAATTTTGAATGTGAAGTCAGAGGACGAAGCCTTGGCAACACAGGTTGTGGTCATATGTTTGCAGACCTGGCAGCGCTGTTTTCCACATGGCCTACAACCCGATTCCCTGTTTTCAGACTCGGTCGTCTTAGCTCTTACTAGGATGTCCTTTATATTCCTTCCGCGCCGGTAGACCACTCGCGGCGGCTCCGTGAAAACTGAGGACAGGCGCGTACTCTGCTGTATAATGTTGAAATGTTTAGAGAGAATGTTGTTGAGGTGCGGTAGTGTGGACGAGTACGTGAGGACAAGGTTCGTTTGGTTTTTTGAGTGGCATTGTTTCGAGCCCGACAAAATTTCGTTTCTATCTAAACTCCTCGCCCGGCTTATAGCATCATCGATGATACTCTCTGGGTAGTCCTTCGCCACAAGGGCCGTTTTAAGATCCTCGGCATGACCTTCGAAATCTGACACGTCCGAACAAATTCGGCGGTATCGATGGGCTTGTGAGTATGGTATGGCTGTTTTGCAATGACGTGGATGGCTACTCTTAAAGTGAAGGTATTGATGGCGATCCGTTGGTTTTTTGTATAGATTTGTATGGATGCGATTCTCATTAATTTTAACAGTGACATCAAGAAAGTTTATGGTTGATTTCGAGTAACTGTGTGTAAAAGATATTGAAGGGTGAGTTGAATTGAAATCATCTATGAACGAAAGGAGACTTTCCTCTCCGTGGTGCCAAATAATGAATACATCGTCTAAGAACCTTTTGTAGACGAGAGGCTTCAATGTTCTGGTTGCAAGAAAAGGTTCTTCAATAGATGCCATAAAAATATTCGCGTAATTAGGAGCCATCTTTGTACCCATTGCTGTACCGTTTATCTGGAGAAAATGTTTATTATCAAATTCGAAGTTATTGTGGCTAAGTACCAACCTCAGAAGTGTCGACAGCGTGTCCTCGTCTAAGCATAAGTGTGTACTAGCGTTCTTGAAAGCTTGCACCGTTGCAACAATGCCATCTGACTGTGGAATGTTTGTGTAAAGTGACACTACATCCATTGTCACAAGGATGCTATCCGCAGGGACCTCGAGTCCGGTGATTTCGCGGAGAAAGTGGTTCGTGTCCTTAATGTAAGAGGGGATAGTTGGAACTATGTCCTTAATGATAAAGTCTAGCGCGCTTGACATTCTTTCTGTCACAGTGCCGTTGCTTGAGACAATAGGACGGCCGGGGTGGTTGGCTTTGTGGATTTTGGGGAGCAGATAAAAACGGCCTGGGCCAGGTTGAATCGGTCGCATTGCTTTGAGCATATCGGCCGTGATCTTTCCGTTCTTATGGAGCGAGTTTAGTTCGCGGTTTATTTCTGATTGGAATAATTTAGTGGGGTCCTCATCAAGTTCCGCATAGAAGTTCTTGTCCTCAAGTTGCCGGTAACCTTCTCTCAGGTAGTCAGCTTTATCTAGTATTACTACTGCGCCACCCTTATCTGCAGGCTTAATTACCAGATCCGCTCGACGGCCCAGGCACTCCAGTGACTTTCGCTCTTCCGAGGTGAGATTGTTTCGATACCGTTTTGCTTTTGAGCAAGCCGCTATGATGTCCTTTTGTACGGCCGAGATATACATATCTAGGTGTTTGTCCCGCTGCTCAGGCGGCGACCAAGTTTTTTCTGATGAACCGGGGAATGCTGTTCGGCTCGGTTTATGATCGTGAAAGTACTCCCGTAGGCGAAGGTTTCTCGCAAAATTATCCAAATCCTGATATAACTGAAATTCATTAAATTTGCCACTTGCCGGACAGAATGTAAGACCCTTTGAAAGGAGGCTTATTTCGGACGCAGATAACTGTCCAGAAGAAAAATTAATCACACTTGGAAGAGCTGTTTTACGTTCTGGTTGGCCTTTATCGGTGTCGCCGGTATAGTTGCATGTGTAGTAGTGATTGTCTCAGTTACCCCATCCCGTTCTAGTTTGCGACGCTTGCGCTCTGTTGTCATTGCTGCTTTTTGATTTTCATATTCCACCAATTCATTAAGGTCCTCCTCGCTGAGATCGGCCTGACGCCTCATTGAAAGCTCAGCCTCTTTAATTTCGAGAGATTTGCGTTCACTGTGCTGAATAATTATTTTCATGAGCTGCAGCGATGCATCTTGAAGTGTTTTCTCCCACTTCGCTTGTTCTTCTCGATTTAATGTTGTCATTGCTGGATTTAGTTTTAGAGACAAGCCCTTCGGCACCGAATTAGAATTTAAATATGCAGTCAGCGTCGAATAGTGGAGATCGTACTTCACCCGTTTTTCAATTAACTTCCTAATTTTCTGAAATGAGCGGGAGCGCAGTTTGGGGGAACGGACCATACCTGAACTATTCGGCAGTCAGTTTACTTTCGGCTGCGCTGGTCGTCGGGCGGCTTCAGAATAGCTCCGGAGGTTGTACGTCGTCGTCGGCGATGTTGGGGCAATGACGGGCCTCGGGACCGGTGGCACGGGAGTGCGCGATGAGGAAGAGTCCGCGGGTGCCATGTTTTCGCCAGGCACCGGAGAGCCGGCACCGGCCAGGGCACCGTTCCTGGCCGGCTGTGAAACCAGCGGGTGCCAGCGGCTGGTCCTCGTGGTGAGCAGGCCTCGGTAGTGGAGCGCCAGCATCGCCACGCCTTCGAAGCTGGGGTGAAGGCCGTCAGCGGCAAGGACCCTCCAAGGCGGCATCTCGTGGAAGGCGTGGTCGAGATAGAAGACACCGCGACCCAGTTCCTTCCGATGGCAGAGGCGGCGCACTTGGGCTACGAAACGGGAGGCCTCTCTGTTAAACCAGTGTACGAACTTCTTGTTCGCTCCTCGGCGTCGGCGGTTCGGGGCTCTTGGTAGCGGCAGGCTAACGCAAACTTCCAGGTGTGGTCGCTCCTGGTGGATTCTCTCAACGAGTTCTTTGAAGTCCGCCAGCGCTTGCGCGCAACCATTGTCTGCAATGTCCACAGTTCCCACGTGAATCACCAGCCTCGGCAGTGTCGGTGGCAAACGGTGGAGCAGGCCGAGGACGTCGTTGAAGCGTGCTCCACGGTACGAGACGAACGCGGGAGTTCCAGGTTCCAGGGGATTGAACGTTTCGTGTACGTACTTGATCGAAGAATCTCCGATGATAGCACAGCTTATCGGAACGCGCGGAAAACGCGCAGACAACCGCTCAGAAGTGGGATGGATGGCAGCCATTGCTGTAGAATTGAAGAAGCTTTTCCAATGGGCCAAACGTACTTGGGAAGAGAAGAGACACAACTAAGCGGTTGTCTTAATTTTATTTGCCAACGGTTTCGACCGGAGGACCGGTCTTCGTCAGGGCTTATGAGCAAATACAGCGCTATACGAACATCCAAAATCGTCGTGGGCACTCTTAGTTGAAGGAAGGAAAGAGAGGAAATAATAAAACAGTCAAGTTGTCAGCGGTGACGTATAGTGTGTCAAACAGTTCCTCTCGGCTCATTCGCTAGAGCAAGCAAAGAAGAGAATGGGGAAACGGGAAACAAGCGCCGTTTCGGCGGAGTAGAGCAGATGCCGTAGAATGGGAGGAGGAAGAAGAAAAAAAAAAAAAAAAAAAAAATGAGATGGCAGAAGCGCAACAAAACACAGCGCGCGGCTTCCGCGGCGCGCCTTTGAAGGTCGTCGGGAGCATTGTTGCTTTGCTTGCGTGGCAGCAATTACTTGCTGCGAGGGGTGCATCCGTGGCAGAGTAAGCCCGATCCCGCGCCTTTTGCGGTCACTTAAAGAGGGAGGGAAAAAAAAAGAAAAAAAAAAAAAAAAGGGTGGGGGGTCGGTGTTCTTTTGACGCTTACCCGTTGCGTGTGTGTGGGGGCACAGATTGTGCATGCGCACGAGGCCCCTTGTGAACTACACGTTATTCCTCGTGTCTGTGTCGAAGTGGCGGCGTGAGTACAAGAATCCTGCCCTGTTAGCGCGGCTCTCCGAGGCGCCTGTGGTTGAAAAATGTAGTGCGGGTCAGCCTATCCCATTTAAAAAATGAATTAATAAGTTAAGCAAACTGGTTAAAATATAGAAAGAAAGGAAGAAAATGAGAATAAAAACGAATAAAACGTTGAAAAATATAATAATAAAAAGGTAAAATGTGGGAAAGGTATACATTGAATACTGAAAAGTCGGAAAAAAGTAAAACATACAAAAGCACATGTCAACAAAATTGCACAAAAGTACAGAATATGCAAAGGTTTCCGGTTGGTCCGCTCCCCCAGATACTTGTTCGATACCATTTTAGCATACATGACGAGTTACAACTGTCAGGATTCCTTTTCTCGTTTACTAACTTTTGCATGACCGAAGAAACGAGAGGTTCCCCATGTTTTCATTTATGCCGTGTGTCACTGTTTCAAATTTGTGGATGAAATAGGACTCTCGTTGTTCCCGTTCCCGTGGTCGCCGCCTGAGCAGCGGGACAAACACCTAGATATGTATATCTCGGCCGTACAAAAGGACATCATAGCGGCTTGCTCAAAAGCAAAACGGTATCGAAACAATCTCACCTCGGAAGAGCGAAAGTCACTGGAGTGCCTGGGCCGTCGAGCGGATCTGGTAATTAAGCCTGCAGATAAGGGTGGCGCAGTAGTAATACTAGATAAAGCTGACTACCTGAGAGAAGGTTACCGGCAACTTGAGGACAAGAACTTCTATGCGGAACTTGATGAGGACCCCACTAAATTATTCCAATCAGAAATAAACCGCGAACTAAACTCGCTCCATAAGAACGGAAAGATCACGGCCGATATGCTCAAAGCAATGCGACCGATTCAACCTGGCCCAGGCCGTTTTTATCTGCTCCCCAAAATCCACAAAGCCAACCACCCCGGCCGTCCTATTGTCTCAAGCAACGGCACTGTGACAGAAAGAATGTCAAGCGCGCTAGACTTTATCATTAAGGACATAGTTCCAACTATCCCCTCTTACATTAAGGACACGAACCACTTTCTCCGCGAAATCACCGGACTCGAGGTCCCTGCGGATAGCATCCTTGTGACAATGGATGTAGTGTCACTTTACACAAACATTCCACAGTCAGATGGCATTGTTGCAACGGTGCAAGCTTTCAAGAACGCTAGTACACACTTATGCTTAGACGAGGACACGCTGTCGACACTTCTGAGGTTGGTACTTAGCCACAATAACTTCGAATTTGATAATAAACATTTTCTCCAGATAAACGGTACAGCAATGGGTACAAAGATGGCTCCTAATTACGCGAATATTTTTATGGCATCTATTGAAGAACCTTTTCTTGCAACCAGAACATTGAAGCCTCTCGTCTACAAAAGGTTCTTAGACGATGTATTCATTATTTGGCACCACGGAGAGGAAAGTCTCCTTTCGTTCATAGATGATTTCAATTCAACTCACCCTTCAATATCTTTTACACACAGTTACTCGAAATCAACCATAAACTTTCTTGATGTCACTGTTAAAATTAATGAGAATCGCATCCATACAAATCTATACAAAAAAACCAACGGATCGCCATCAATACCTTCACTTTAAGAGTAGCCATCCACGTCATTGCAAAACAGCCATACCATACTCACAAGCCCATCGATACCGCCGAATTTGTTCGGACGTGTCAGATTTCGAAGGTCATGCCGAGGATCTTAAAACGGCCCTTGTGGCGAAGGACTACCCAGAGAGTATCATCGATGATGCTATAAGCCGGGCGAGGAGTTTAGATAGAAACGAAATTTTGTCGGGCTCGAAACAATGCCACTCAAAAAACCAAACGAACCTTGTCCTCACGTACTCGTCCACACTACCGCACCTCAACAACATTCTCTCTAAACATTTCAACATTATACAGCAGAGTACGCGCCTGTCCTCAGTTTTCACGGAGCCGCCGCGAGTGGTCTACCGGCGCGGAAGGAATATAAAGGACATCCTAGTAAGAGCTAAGACGACCGAGTCTGAAAACAGGGAATCGGGTTGTAGGCCATGTGGAAAACAGCGCTGCCAGGTCTGCAAACATATGACCACAACCTGTGTTGCCAAGGCTTCGTCCTCTGACTTCACATTCAAAATTAAGGGACCTCTAAATTGTGACAGTCAGAATGTTGTATATATGCTACATTGCGATGTCTGTGGCCAGCAGTATATAGGCCAGACTGGGACGGCGTTTAGACTACGTCTGAATAACCACAGAGCTCACGCGCGTACTCTGCCAGATCTCCCTTTCTCTAAACATCTGAGTTTGCCACAACACTCATTCGACAAAATACGCGTCACCCTCCTGCAGTCAGGCTTCCGCAGCACTCGTGAACGGGAACAACGAGAGTCCTATTTCATCCACAAATTTGAAACAGTGACACACGGCATAAATGAAAACATGGGGAACCTCTCGTTTCTTCGGTCATGCAAAAGTTAGTAAACGAGAAAAGGAATCCTGACAGTTGTAACTCGTCATGTATGCTAAAATGGTATCGAACAAGTATCTGGGGGAGCGGACCAACCGGAAACCTTTGCATATTCTGTACTTTTGTGCAATTTTGTTGACATGTGCTTTTGTATGTTTTACTTTTTTCCGACTTTTCAGTATTCAATGTATACCTTTCCCACATTTTACCTTTTTATTATTATATTTTTCAACGTTTTATTCGTTTTTATTCTCATTTTCTTCCTTTCTTTCTATATTTTAACCAGTTTGCTTAACTTATTAATTCATTTTTTAAATGGGATAGGCTGACCCGCACTACATTTTTCAACCACAGGCGCCTCGGAGAGCCGCGCTAACAGGGCAGGATTCTTGTACTCACGCCGCCACTTCGACACAGACACGAGGAATAACGTGTAGTTCACAAGGGGCCTCGTGCGCATGCACAATCTGTGCCCCCACACACACGCAACGGGTAAGCGTCAAAAGAACACCGACCCCCCACCTTTTTTTTTTTTTTTTCTTTTTTTTTCCCTCCCTCTTTAAGTGACCGCAAAAGGCGCGGGATCGGGCTTACTCTGCCACGGATGCACCCCTCGCAGGATTCAGAGCCTGAATGTCCAACGAGACGGAATGTACAACGAGACTGAATGTCCAATGGGTCACGTGACCGGCGAGACTGAATGTCCAACGAGACGGAATGTCCAACCGAGACGGAATGTCCATCGAGACTGAATGTCCAACGAGACTGAACGTCCAACCGAGACGGAATGTCCAACGAGACGGAATGTCCAACGAGACGGAATGTACAACCGAGACGGAATGTCCAACGAGACTGAATGTACAACGAGACGGAATGTCCAATTTAGAAGAGATAAACGTGCCCTCGTTTGAAATTTCTCAGACAACTGATTCATTGGGTTAAGATAGCCTAACGGAAGGTCGCATTTTTTTTGTGCGTTTTGCAAATATTGACTTACTGTGGCGTCGGGCGTCGTATTTTTGTTTCCGTATTCGCTTTACTGCATTTATCATAATTTCAAGTTTTGTTAGTTTTATTTCTATTTTGTATTTTTAGTTTTCATATGTATGTTGAATATGTTAATTTTTTTATTGCTTGATTTTGTTTGTTTGCATACTTTGCTGTTCCTGTTTATCATAAATCGGATATCACAGCCCCTTAAAAGATTACGAGAGGGGGCGCTCCCTCGTCCACTCTGTGCGGTATCTATCTGCGTTTAATCCCTGAGAGCGTTACCAGCGCCACTCGTAGCTAAGGCGGCGAGTGTGAAACACTATTTTTGCCAGAAAGCGTCACGAGGCAGGACGAAGCCCTTGCTATGAAAGTGCGAAAGAAGAATAGTTCGAGAGACTCAGTTATTTGTTAGAAAGCCAACAGCCAATTAAGCCAAATAAAACATTGGGGACATTATTTGTTGCTTTTTTTTTAACTGCGATGTAATAATTATAACCAATAGTCAAAGGATTCCAAGTAGACGAAAAAACACCCTTTCCATCAGTGGGATCCGAACCCGCAACCTTATAATTACGGCGACGATTTGTGCTTGCTAACACTCCCAAGGATCAAGCTCGCGTAAATACCCAACAAAGTGGACGAGGGAGCGCCCTCCGTCGTAGCTTAATTGTTAGAGCATCAGACGCGTAATGCGAAAGTTGTGGGTTCGAATCGCACCGAAAGAAAGTGTGCTTTTTCGTGCCATTTAAGTCCTTTCAATTTAGGTCATATTCGTTACACTACAGTTAAAAAACATCAACAAATAACGTACCTATGCTTTCCTTGGCTTGATTGTCGGCTTTCTACGAGCCCCTAGAACAATTCTTCTTTCCTCTTAAAGAATGCGGGTCGAAGAAGCTAGGGAGGAAATTTTCCTCTAAAATTAAATTCTTGGGTTTTACGCGCCAGAACCACGAAATGATTATGAAGCATGCTGAGTGTGGGATATCAGTTTGTTTTGACTACCTTGATGGAAACATGTCATGGCATTTCGGCTACAAGAGAACTGCAGGCCGGCCTAGGAAAGACTATGCCGTTAAAGAGGTGGTGTCACCAAATTTTGAGGCTATAAAAGCCTGCTGTTGGCTTTCTCTGTAAGCAAGGACGCTCAGCACGAAGTATTGCACGCAGCAAACGTTTAGAATATATTTTAATTCACTTCCAAAGTCTGTATAAATGCTCATTCTCGCGATCGAGACCCATCGCTAGCGCGACTGACACCGACGTCACTGTGTAGGAAGCGTAAAGAAAGTTTTAGGGACGTCACACCCCATTAGAGTGACGTGCAATGAGCGGTGACCTACAGCTCCGCTGCACTGGGCCAGTCAAGAGAGCATCAGGCCATCCGCTGCGAACTGCTCATTTTTTCTGAGCTTATTGCTGAAGTAGCCAATCTTGCTCGCGTTTTGCAGTGCTTCGCGTGAATAATTTTTCATTACAACACATAGCATACAGGTAATCGTTGGCGACAATAAAACCGTTTTTATGATGCTTAAAATCATTTGAGGACTTTTCAGAACCGGCCTGAACACGAGCTTTTCTATTACTCTTCCAATGACGTCGATATTAGTGCTTTGAAGCTCAAGTGAAAAAAAAAGAAAACTGGTTCGGGAACAGACTTGTACGCATTACAGTGAAAGAGCGTCAGCGATTACAATTACTTTTTAAAAAAACTAACGGATTACGGAGAAAAAACTGAAAGCTAATCGATTACTCAACAAGGTGAGGTACCGGGCTATTTGGTTTTGCATAATTGTTAAACTGTGCTAAAGTTACAGGTACATATTTTTAGGGATGACGCACATAACAAAATCATGAAAAGCGCAAACTTTCAACTCGATTTGTTGAAAAGGCACCAAGTTATATGAACACGAGCAAACGGGTGCAAAAGGGAGTTCTTTAAATATTTTTTTCTTATTTTTAAATACTTCTTTTTTGCGTCTTGGGTCCTTATTTTATTCCCTCGTGTCTTTGCGCTTTCTCTCTGTTAGGGCACATTCGGAAAATTTTCACAGCAAATATTGGGATGTGTGGAACGAAAACGGAAAAGTGAAATTTGTGACCGGGACGGAATGTCCAACGAGACGGAATGTCCAACCGAGACGGAATGTCCAACGAGACTGTATGTCCAACGAGACTGAATGTCCAACCGAGACGGAATGTTCAACGAGACTGTATGTCCAACGAGACTAAATGTCCAACCGAGACGGAATGTACAACGAGACGAAATGTCCAACGAGACTGAATGTCCACTATTGGACATTCAGTCTCGTTGTACATTCCGTCTCGTTGGACATTCAGGCCGCAAGCGCCCTCGCAGCAAGTAATTGCTGCCACGCAAGCAAAGCAACAATGCTCCCGACGACCTTCAAAGGCGCGCTGCGTTTTGTTGCGCTTCTGCCATCTCATTTTTTTTTTTTTTTTTTTTTTTTTCTTCCTCCTCCCATTCTACGGCATCTGCTCTACTCCGCCGAAACGGCGCTTGTTTCCCGTTTCCCCATTCTCTTCTTTGCTTGCTCTAGCGAATGAGCCGAGAGGAACTGTTTGACACACTATACGTCACCGCTGACAACTTGACTGTTTTATTATTTCCTCTCTTTCCTTCCTTCAACTAAGAGTGCCCACGACGATTTTGGATGTTCGTATAGCGCTGTATTTGCTCATAAGCCCTGACGAAGACCGGTCCTCCGGTCGAAACCGTTGGCAAATAAAATTAAGACAACCGCTTAGTTGTGTCTCTTCTCTCTATATATATATATATATATATATATATATATATAGAAAGCCACTCTTCGTGGTGCGGTAGTCGAGATTTTGGAGCTATGAAAGCAAGTTTTTCTTTTGTCTTCGTACTTAAAGTAACATTTTATGTAAGCGCGTTGGCTGATGACCAGGCGTCGTTGGAAACACGGCCAGAATCAATGCCAAAGGAGGTAGAAGCACGAAATGTTAGCTTAATCAGATACAAACTCAAATGAGCAGGGAGTGGTACGATGACCGGTTCCTCAGACACAGGGAGGCATTGCCAGCAGCGGGAACGACCCGTTTCACAGTGGGTATTCAGGAGCTTAAGCCCCTCTGGGCGTTTCGAATGGTCGATCGATACGTTGAGCGCGGCGTTACTCCTAATGTAGGTTTCTTATATGTGCACGGGGTGTCTCCGCTATACGATTACGCCAGAAATAGCACGGAAAGGCGTGCTATGTATGGCCTAAAAAATAGCACGGAAAGCCATTTTCTTAAGCGCTCGATAGATTCGTAGGTGAAGCAGCGCATTCGCTGTACCATTGGTGTAACTACACGCGGCCACGTACTATCCCACGCAATCTGCTCATGTCGATACAGGTGCTTGACCTACTTTGGTGCTCTGGAAAAGAAAGGAAGAAAAAACAAATAAGTCAATGGAACACGACACATTCAATTATTAAGCGGTACAAGGTAGACTGCAGTAAAATTGGATATACTCGTGGTAGGTTTTTCGTAGTCAGCCAACTTACAAATTGCTTTGTAGGCCTGGAGTGTATGTTGTTGCATAGAGCAAACATTAACTCATATTGGTTCCGATTTATCTCGACTAACTTCATGCTATTAAGCGATTACGAAGCTTGCTTAGGGAAAAAAATGATAAAATACCTGATGTACGCAGCATCATAGAAATCGCGTCACGGGGATAGCGACTCACCTTGCGCTGTGCTAATTCCGTGCAGTCGAGGCATTCGCCTTTGTAATGGTGGTTCACGAAGGCTTGCTGTACTATAGTATGCATGGCTATGCTGTGCTAGGAGCTGCTTGGCACGTACGCACTGTCTGCGGCGCATGAACAATACTATACAACGCTAGGTCGTGCTTTACCCTCTCCCCTCCTCTTTTCCTTCCACCTCACCATCACTTCCCTTTACTACTCCCTTTTTTTCGAAAGTCTGCCCTTAGGCATTATAATTATTTATTCAGAAATACACACACAAATTTGCGTCGTGTATGAAGTCCAGTCATGAGCGGTGGTGAGGTCCACTAATCCAGCGGTCAAGGTCGGGTGGTCGGCTAGGCGTGAGGCCTGTTGCACGTAGGTGACGACGACGGCTTAATTGTAGACCCGTGCAAGTCCACAATAAGTGTGTGACAGTTAGATCGTGGATTGGGGCGTCGCAAAATGGGCACGATGTACCATACGGGCTGCGGTACTTTTGCTCCAAAAGGGTGGTAACGGATGGGGTAAGCGGGACCCCAACACAAAGCCTCCACAACGTAACCTCCTCTCGGCGGGTTAAACCAGGGAACTCTGACCCACACGGAGGTAGAAGAGCTCGTGTGGTACGTCGGAGGCTTTCTTTTTCCCGGAGCATCTGTACTTGAGCGTCCTCAGGAAAATGGGGTAGTGGGTGCGGTGTAACTTGTGGGTGGGTTGCTAAATCAGCTTTGACAAAGTCCGGCAAAGCGGCCCCAGGCACCCACTGAACACATATCCGCGCAGATGCGGAGGCAGCGAGATGGTGAATACCATCCGAGAGTGATGTAGACCGATACAGTCGTCGTATACCGTGGATAGCTTGTGTCGAATCCGTACGAATGATGAGCTGAGAGCACCTGTCAGGTAGAAGAAAAGGTATCAGCGCTGCCAGTCCGTCACGTACTCCCTTGCTATACTGTACTGTGCATGGCTATGCTATGCAATGAGCCGCTTGGCACGTACCCGATTTCTGTGACGCATACCTGCCGAGTTTCTGTTCACGCCACGCGGCATAACGAAAAGCTTAAATAGCTCCGTTGTTAAAAGTTAGCAGTAAAATTACTGGAAGGACACCACTTGTTGCTGCTCAAGAATAAAGTTGCAAAGGTGGATGAATCTTATCTTGAAAAATAAAATTTTCATCACTATGAACCACAAAGCCGAATTCCCCTTCAGGCACATCGTTTCAGATAGCGGATCATGGCAGCAGTTTATGGCCAAGTACCTTCAGCGGCATCTTCTCTCTCTCTTGCCTTTGACGACCCGTTTCTCAACCGAAGCTCAGTGGTACTGGTAGATGCATTGACTAATGGAATTCAATGTGTACGGTCAGCCTTCTCTATTGACGCCACAACTTCATATTACACCATTCCACATAGTTGCCTATCTACTGCAGTCTGAGAGCAAATTGAAGAAAATGATGAGCATCGTTTTGGGGAACAGGCGGGCATCACCAGAGACAGGTTTTTATCCCTCCTAAAATTCTACCTAAACTCGACATTTGTCGCCCATGAAAACAAATTTTACGTACCACGAGCAGGGATTTGCATAGGTTGTTTGTTAGCTCCAGTTCTAAGCGATGTGTTCCTGTCGCGTATTGACAAACGCATATCCAGCCGGCTCAGTGACGGTCCCGTGGTTAGAGTATACCAATCAAGGTGGACGATTGGGCGAGTTGGTGATTCATGATCGACGTATGTATACTGCGCGTAAATACCGTCATGTGGACGACCTTTTTTTTTAATTTTGACAAGTGCAGCCATTCAGTAGTTGAATGCAGTTGCAGAGGATGTTTTATCAATTTTTTGTCAAGAAGGTCCATTGCAATTATCAAAGTTTCATTCAGTCCCGGAGCGTACATTTCTTGGGCGTACAGTACCCGCGTCAAGAAAGACCTTTTACCTTATGAGAGTGCCCATCTAAATGTTATGAAAAGGACAAAGTAACCACGTGTTTGAATGCAGCTTTTCAAAAATCGCACGCTCATCAACTGACAGCTAGCGTCATAGCGCAGCTCAGCCGGATAAGGAAAGCTGGATACCTTTCGGATTTGATTTGCAGTGTTTGTGAGACCACCTTAAAGCAGATGACACGCAGAAGGACGGTGCTCAGGGGAAAAAAGCAAATAATGAAAAACGCCTGTACAATTGAACCCATATATTCATGGGGGCCAGCAGCCAAGCAGCATAACCACTAGACCGCCTATGCAGGTGGTGCCAATAAATGTTAGCTGAGAGGCAGGTAAAGTGGATCCTTGGGCGAGTCGGTACATCCTTGAAATAGAAACCACATGTAGGTGCACGTTAATGAACCCCAGGTGGTCGGAATTTCCGGAGCCCTCTCATAATCGTGTCGTGGTTCTTGGTTGTCAAATCCCAACAATTATTATTGTTCAAATAAACAGCGCAGAAGTCGCAGGACCACAAAAACAGGTACACAGACAACAGCGGTGACTTGCAACAAGGTATAATCGTCACAGCCGTGTAATATTGTCACGGGGCCGTGTCGTCGACGAAGGCAGCAGTCGGTGTGTCCAAGATGAAACTATTTATTTGGCCCAACTTGTGACCAGTAAACGGAAAGTCAAACTACAGCAATATACACTTAGGCACTGATAGCGGCGAACAGGACGTCGGCCGTCGATAAAACTGGTCATTGCTGGGACGCGCCGTCTTTTACACCTCACGCATCGAACTTCCCAGCCTTATCACTGGAAGTCGCGCAAGCTCTACAATAATCTTGACTATTCGCGTCCTGCGCGCATTCTTACTAAAATGATCTGCTACAATCGCGAAGCTTCTCAAACACAGCGGCGCAGTCTGCGTCGAGCGTTGCTAACCTTCTTAGCGGGTCAAAATCGAATACATCAAAATAAAGCAAGAAGCGGGCGCGGCACATATATCTACGCCGTCTATAACAGAACGAAGCGGGAACGATAAGAAAAATAAAAGCAATCCAATGATAAAAGCTATTTTACACTCGTTCGTGCTCGTGATGTTCATAGCGCACAGTGATGACGTTTAATGACTTTTATCATTAAACTGTTTAAACAGCGGAGCTATTTCAGCCGATGGTAGGTCCCAGGAGCGGAGACCAGAAACTCTGCCGGCGCACAGTCTTTTCACACCTAGCTTTGATGCCCTGCAGCCACCTGGCACAGCGGCGCCTCGCTTTGCTTAGCTCCGGCTACGCTCTACATTGCATCGTCAAGCTGCTACGAACGCGCACCTGCTCCGTCTAGCCATAATGTCACATCGGTCGCCTAGCAACCACCTGACATAGCTGCGCCCTCCTTCGCCTAGCCGAGCCATGGTTGCGCGCCTCACGAAAAATTATAGATATAGCTCAGTGTCGCTGTCGTGGCGACACACAACCCGTCGAGACTTCGCGCCGAACTCAAGTAGGAGTGACATGGGGCCACCGAATGGGTACACGACTCCCGAAGAAGAGGCTGCTGAGAAGGAAGCTCGTCGCATTGCCGCCCGGGATGGAATGCAGGGACGGCGGGTAGACCCGGATTACCGCGCCGAAGTCGCTATAGCGAAACGTCGTGGCAGGGCGGGTGATTACGAGTTCCTAGCTCGTGAAAATAGGCAAGGGGGTGGGAAAGGAAGGTGCGGGGGAGGAAGAGGGAAAGGAGGAGGACAATGCCACCAGGTCCGCCTATTCCACAGTCTTCACTCCATTAGTCCGTAGCTGTCCAAAAATGTTCATCATTTCTATCGTTCCTTCCTTGTTTTGTTCTAGACTTTGAAGGCATTTATCGCGCGTTCCTTAGAAATAAACCTTGTTGCAACCCAGCGCTGTTATCTGCATCCTTCTTTCAGTCATCCTCTGTTTTTAGCCCTGCTTTTATTTCAAGTCTTAGATGAGCCCCTTCTGTATATGGAAAATAACCAATGAGGTTTGAACACACAGAGACGCAGCAGTTAAGATGTGCCATCTATTTAGTAACGCGATGTTCATACTAATAGGCAACTCCATAGGCGCCTCCTGATGTCTAACCTCTATACGTATTTTTAAGCAACGGTTCTCCCTCACGAATTTAATACCATGTTGCATAATCTCCATAAGCGTTGACAGCGGAGCAAGTTGGTTCTGGTGAATACCGTGAAACATTGTACTGGCGAATAAAGGCACGGAGAAGATAAGAAGAGACGCACTGCCGTTGTGTGTCAGGAAGAATGAAAGGAATGCGAAGTAAATAGATAATTAACGGAACACGATACGTCTACAGACGGGATGCCAATTCAGTTTCGTGCAGGAAAGCTACCAGCAGTACGGACCTGGTCGCGTCGAGCAGCAGACCCTCTCGAAACAGGTGAAGCAGCTTGGCTGGCATGCGCTCACGCTTGCTGATCTCGTTACTTCGCGTTGCTAGCAGGCGCTGTCCTTGCGTCAAGTCGCCACTCCAGCGGTAATGTTAAAGAACCTGGAGACTGTGCAAGCGCCGATCGGTCTAATGCGAGACGGAAAATGAAGAGACAATGGACGACGCCGCCAAAGATTACACGTCACATCGCGCCTGATAGTTGCACCGAGAATTTGAATCGGAACTTGTTGAGAAGACTGCGCGAAAGACGGCAAAGCTGAGTGGCAAATACACAACGTGATCTGTACGTTTGACCGTTTGTCTTGTACGTCACGCTGCTACGTTTCAAAACAAAGTCGGTCAATTCTTGGCCAATGTGCAGCAGTGATGTCTCTATAAGTTAACGAAGTCGTCGAAAGAGAATTTCTCCACAAAGCAATTTCTGCTCCGAAGTTCCCATCGAGAGATTCGAGTCTCTCTGTTCAAAACGACATCCCAAAGCTGGTCGTGATAACGAACAGTAAGAAACAAATTTGACGGGTGTGAGCGGGTGGGCGGTGGGGGGAAGGCACTGTATTTTGAATAATTTACTCACGTAAATTATTCTGGCCATCCACGCAAAGGCTAATTAGAGGGCTTTATTTTCTTGTGATGAGGCTAAAGTTACAAAGAAGCTCCAACAGTGCCTCGAAGTTGTCCACATTTGCGTTATTTCCAAAAAGCAGCCTCGGGCGACCGCAATTTACGCGAAACCTTTCCGTTATTTGCTTTACACTTTCACCCTCCCGTTAACTTTCTTTAATTTTGTGTTATTGTGTCTGCACATAAAGAATGCCAGTCAAGCTTATCCTCAACCTGTGGGACGGAAACAGCAGAGCTGTTTGCTCTGTGTCACTTCGCAAGGTCTGTGTCACTTCGCAAAGGGGTCACAAGTCTATACCATACTACACACTTGAGCAGCGTATCAGAAGACAGACAATCGAGCCACTTGGCCCATCAATTCTGGCGGCTTTTCAATAACGAATAAACGACCCTTAACACAAACATTTATTAAGGTGTACTATTGATGGTGCTCTTATCGAGCCACAAGGACCTAATATCATGAGCTATGTGGAAAGATGGTTCTCATTTTAATGTGCCAGCAGAGAATTTAATCACGACAAGGCATAATTCGCGATTATTTCAGTTTGGTTGCAAGGCATGCAAGTCACAGTCAAGAGCCATGTCTCTACTGGTAATGGTGGGCATTTCGGAGGGCATTTATCGCATGCCGTTTTTATGGCATGTGTTGTTTTTCATAAATGTGCTTGTTCTTCACAATAAAATTCTAGTTGGAAGTCAGCGCTCGTCTTCGTCGGTCACTGTCTCGTGTCTTCCCCTGCGCTGTAACCGCAATTTGAAATGGAATACCAACCAGCCCGTACTCACACCTTGCTTCAGTCTACTGGTAAATTAAAAGCGTGGAGCTTCACGAAGAAAGCTTTCGCTGCTGGCGATATACGCATTCTTCGATGGCGGAAAAGTACACCATACCCAAAAATGATCCATATTGGCAGTCTGTAAACAGATCAGGAAAAAAAGGTGCCCATGAGTGCAGCGGTTAGCTTTACTTTGTTGCCAACATTATGCAAATACCCACGCGAATGTTAATGTAACTCAAACATATGAATGGGCCGTACGGGTGGTCCATAACAAATGTAAAAAAAAGAGCGGTTGCTCTGAAGGCTTCGTTAAACTTCTTGGTAGACGAATAAAACCCTTCTGCAAGATGACACGCAAGGTTCGCATGGAGAGTCGTGCACACGAGGAAAGATTCCGATTTTGCAAAAACGTTATGTCAGACTTGTTTTGTACGCGGCATGCGCCTGCCATGTGACTGTTCCAGGCGCCGACGAACACTAGCAGCATGCAAGACTACGTGCGATGCCGTCAAAAAGAGCAGTCTGGTGAAGGCCGCAATGTAAAATAACACTCGACGCTTACGGATCCCTTAGACATTCAGCTAAGTAGATTATACAAGGATCTGTTTAGAAAAGATAGGGAAGATTCAGGGTCCTGTGTGCTAAAGTATGGGAGATCAGCACGCTACCCTAATATTAGTGTGAATGGAGCATTTCAAGGAGGCCTCCGGGTGTATACTGTGTTTAGAAAAACTAGTTGACGGCATAGAGTATTACGTACTCCACCATAAGAGAGCGCTAAGCAGTCACTAAGTGCACTGACGTGCTCACAATGTGCTGCCAGTGTTCCCAGTGCGCAGGCAGACACTGTACAGCGTGGCCAGTGCCTCCCAATGCGCTGTAAGACACTGGGCCACTGGGTACAGTATTCCCAGCGTCTTTCAGTGCAATGGGAGGCACTGGCCACGCCGTACAGTCTGTTCCAGTGCCTCCCAGCGCGCTACAGTACACTGGGACACACTGTACAGCGTTTCCAGTGCCACCCAGTGCGCTGAAAGGCACTGGGAGGCACTGGAAACGCTATTTTTTCCAATAGGGGTATGCTGACGACTGTGTTTTATACACCGAAATAGATAGTCCTTGCGATCAAGTATTACTAAATGATCAATTTCAGAAGTTTGTTGCCTGGTGCGAATGTTGGCAGGTGTCGGTGAATTTCGAGAAAACTGTTTTTATGTGCATTACTCACAAAAACAATCAGCTCAGTTTTCATTACTCGGCTAAAAACTGTTTTTCTATCTAAGGTAACAGAATACAAGTACCTGGGCCTGTGGATAACTAACCTAAAATAGAATCTACACATCGATAAGGTAACGGCTAACGCCTGCCGTAAATTGGTTTCTCTTAGGAGGGCGTTAAAATAGTCAACTTGTTCCTTTCGCTCATTAGCATACAAAACAATTATGCTTCCAGTCCTTGATTATGCCGCCAATATTTGGGACCACTATAAGCAAACATATAAAAAAGCTCGAACGGGTGCAGCGGAAGGCAGTTCTTTTCATTTACGATAACTAACCGCAGATCGGCAACTGAACTAACTTCTGAAACGAGCCAACTTGCCTGCACTTATGGAACGCAATCGTGTTTCCGGACTAAAGTTCTTATTTCACCTTATCAATAAACATTACAATGTTAACATATCTGACATAATTACTGTTCCTTCTGGTTATTCCACAAGACAGAGGCATCACCTAACAATTACTCCATTCAGCGTAAAAAACAATTGTTTCAAATATTCCTTTTTTTTTAAGACTGTGACTGAATGGAATAGACGTCAGACTCTGGAGTTTCCAAGATGTGTGGCGCCACCTGTCGGAGAAGTATTGAGTAGTGCATAGACCGGCTCTCTCGCACAGTTTGCTATGGGACCAGGTGCAACCAGCGAGTGCGAAACAGCGATTGAGCTTAATATCGCGCGTGTTTGCGCATTTAGCACTCAGAACGAGAGCTGTGAATTGCTCTCCGCTAGTCGGACGCGCCACCGAGCCGTCGTGAAGTGCTTGCTGGATGACTCGCTTGAACGACGGCGAAAACAGCAGCAGACGAGAGCCCTCCGCACGCTACGAAGAAACTCCGCAAAAGACGCACTGTTGCGTTGTGAATTGCCACGGACGTAAAAGACTGAATAGCAACGTTCAGTTTTACCGGTTTCCATAGTTGTCGTACGAAGGAGAAAGGCGAGAGCGCTGGGTACGGGCCGTTGCGAGCGTGTTGGGTAAGCGAAGTACCCGCGTTCTCCACAGCCGGTGGCATGAATGTGTGGCTCTGCTGTTGTTTTGCGTAGCCCTGATGCAAAACCGTGGTAACCTTTACTATGAAGCTCAGCAGAGGCTCTGACCGCGGTGCGTGCCAAGTAACAAAGAGTGAGCAGCTAGAGGCACACTGGAGACGCGTGATACGCACACCGCGACGAGTTGGTCGTCACAACACAGCATCGCGGACGTATGTACGCTTTGAAGGCTCAGAGTTCTGGTTCTAACTAGCTAACACCACGTGCGTCATACAAGTAAATCGCAGAATGTTGGTCGTGACCCCTTTCAGGTTTGTTTCGCCCGTGTCCTCCGCGGTTGCCGTAGCTATCTCGGAGGCCACGGTTCTGCCTTTGGTTGTACCCCGCGAAAGTGGACACGCACGTATCCCCATTTGCAGTACATACAAACGGAAGACGACCATCAAGAGACCATTTGAGGATGCGTAATAAAACACTCCAATGCACAGGAAGCGAGAGATGAATTAAGGGAGAATGCAACTGAAAAGGCGAAAATCGCCGGAGCCATTCGCCCCTGATGAACCGAGTTTTGTACCACTGATCGTAAGATGCATAGCTAACAGGGGCGTAGCCAAGGGGGGGGTTGGGGGGGGGGTTGAAACCCCCCAACCCCCCCCCCCCCCCCTTTTCAATTTTGCTTGCGTATATAGGCACGCACACATACATACACACTCACGAACATACATAAAGTATGGTTGAAACCCCCGCGAAAAAAATTTCTGGCTACGCCCCTGATAGCTAAGTAAATTGATCGTGTATGTAGGTACTTTATCGCTGTGGCATACGTATATACCCGATTTTAACGCATTTAGGCTCTAGAGAACGGATGTCGGGGGCTTGCCTCGAACTCGGTGTCGTGTGATACTCGCTTGTACTTGCGAGTTGCAGCGCGCGGGAATAACTAAAACTTATTTTGCAGTGTACTCGCAGTTCGCTTTGATCAGCTTCCTTTGTTTCTGAAGCGTGGATTGGCGGAAGAAGCTTTCCAGGTCCTCGATTTTCAGGAAACCGCGCCTCGACACCAACGAAAGAGGAAGATTATATTGCGGCCTATGCACATTCGCTTGCGGGCGGCTCTCGTTGCACTACCCAGTTAGTGCCAGGGCTACGATGAGGGCGCTGGTGGCGGTGTTTTTCGCAGCGCCGCCTGGGCAGAGTCTGACGTCTATAACCTGACTAACACCAAAGTTAATCAGCATTAACTGTCTTCATTTGCTGCAAAAATCTGTTAATTACGTTCCAGACTCCAATATCGCCTCCTTCATACTATGTACGTCTTTTCTGCCCAGTTTTTGCTTATTTATTCGGTGTTTTGTATGAGGGCTGCATTTGTATGTGCAATAGGCTAAGGGCATGTATTCGTAGGTATAACATTTATCTGTTGTATTTGTATTTTTGAAGCAATGTACTCTACCCTGTTTTGCTTTGTTGCCTGCATTTGTTCCATAATATGTTGTATTTCCACCCTGCCAAAATCCCCTATGGGTACTGCTGCATGTATCTGTAAATAAATAAATAAATAAATAAATAAATAAATAAATAAATAAATAAATAAATAAATAAATAAATAAATAAATAAATAAAAGAGAACATCATATTTGATGAAGCAGCGCGCGAAGGCCCAATAACGCACACATAAAAAAGACGCAAAAGCAAGCGCTCAACTGTAACCTTTGCTTTACTGTCAAAGAACCTCTTATATAGAACACGCGCATGCGCACTGACAACAGTGAAGTACGTTCAATACCACAAAAAATTGCACAGATATTACATGTTTTGATCAAACCTGCACAGAATATGTGATTATAGTCCGAGGAGTCGGCATACTTTTTAGGAAATGATACCGAGGGGCGACTTATATATTTTATTTTCATTTGCCTCGAGTATTTCCCGTGTCTCCTTCTTGCGCTTGTTGTGCACAACCTCCGTTCCTGTCAGAGTGGCAACACAGCCAGAATCGCTACAACGAAAGGCCAAATGACCAGAATCTGTAGCCGAGAAGTGACGGTTGTGTTCCGTTAATCGCGTGTTCAGGCAGGCATTTTTATGGTGTGCTTGATTGTCCTTTGTGCGCTGCTTCATCAAGTATTATGGCTCACCAACACGTGCAGTACATATTAAGCAACACATTAAAAAGAGAGTACATATCAGTACGTATTGATAGAGCAGAACACAAAGACTATGCAGATTTGTGGCTTCCTTTCACTTTAAAAGTGTATGTTAAAAAACATTCGTTCGCCTGCGTCAATCTTTAAAATTGTATTTGCATTCATCTGAGCAGGATACAAGGAACGGACTGCAGTGCAAAGCTCGAGGGGTACAATTTGGGGGCAGTGTCCCTTTAAAGAAGTAAGAATTTGTCTGATGCATGCTGCTTTGAAGCCTGCGGTACTTAATCGTACAATGCCAGGACAGGCTAGTGCTGCAGCTAGTACAACAGAACATCAAGAAATGCTGGGTAATGTTGGCAGTTTATGTGCCGCATGATCTCTACATGTGTTAATCCTGGTAAGGAGGATCAAACTATTCGTGATTACGCCTTGAGGAAAGATAAGTGCCTTCATTTTATTTTGGCCATTGTTTGGCTGTCCTTTAGTGAAGTGATGTTCTCGACGTATGCGCATAGACTTGTACAGCCACACAACAAAACCAATTAAGTCAAACAAAACCTCCGTGAATGCTCAGGTACCTTCGCGGAAACTGTCGCCATGTTTCGTAAACCAATCGCACAACGCTGCGACATTGATAAGTAAACTTAATCCGAACAGTATTTCCTTTAACTTGTTATAATGAAGTTGTTATATTACATTAACTTGTAATACATTTTTATTTTAGGAGCCTACATAAATTACGAAGCTCCCCTACCAGCCGTGTGCGCTGCGTATAGCGATTCCACACCGCTTACTCGGATTTCTTAACGGTGCGTAATAGAGGAAGTGAAATGGCATTATTTGAAACACAAGTTATAACACCGTCACTCTGGACATTTTATTGTCATTCGAATGGAATGACATTCACATCTAATGACATTATGCGGCTGCTACACAGCAATATTTAATGTTATTAGAATTGAATGACTTAAGCAATCTAATGAGTTCGAACACGTATGCTCTCATACGGCTTTAGGAAGACAGTGGTGCTCAGTTCCGTTGCTAGCTGTTTTCCCGTATGGACGCGTGTGAGACCGCGTTTTGAAAGCGAACAAACGCGGAACGCTCTGGGTTTTTGCGTGTGCGCTGTCGCACTGCAAACTACCATGGGTGCACCTGTCACTTGCCGTTCTAGAAAATTAAATAGACACGACACACTTTTTTTTTTCTTTTTTTTGTCACGCCGCGCATGTCCTAAAGGAGTGGTGCCGTCAAATTTGTGGCTTGCACGTTCTCTGTTGCAAGCGTTTCTTATTGCTCTAGGAAGCATGACACACGCTCCAAGATTCATGCATTCTCGCTGAATAATTTTATGTCGCCCTGTTTATGTGAACGACTTTCGGTTTCGGTTTCTGTGCGCAGTGTTAGACAGTGACGTCACTATGTAGGAAGCTTGAACACGTGGGCCCACAATGCTGTGACGCACGCAGTGCTGCGTCGTCTGCTCTCGCACACGCGCGCCAGCAACCGTACCAATGCCTTCAACACTCGCTAAAATTTTCTAATAGATAATATTAGCGTGTACGGAATTCCGGTATGCGCAGAGATCTTTGCGGAGTGTTGGGTTACTGGACGATGGTTTCGACATCTTGTGAAGCTTCGTGCAACCACAACTATAGGTGCGTTTTTTCGCTTTCGTTGAGTGACCGCTGCAAAAAAAAATGTTTAAAAATGCAACATATTCGTAACTGCGTTGCTGCCGAGAATTTACACCAGCAGAGAAGTAGAATACATCAGATTTCTGGCAACAACAATTCTGTGCTTGTCTGGTTCATCTTAGCGCCTCCAGGTGGCCCCACCTGTCCTACCTCTCACGTTTACGGCTACGGCAAAAAGCAAGATGTGTGAGATCGAATTAAACTTCGGCAATGTTGCCTTTGCAGGTTCACGTGACGACGCGAAGCACTTTGCAAAATGCGAGCAAGTTTGGCTACTTCGGCAACAAGCTCAGAAAAGAAGAGTGCAGGTCGCAGCCGATGCTATCTTGGCTTGCCCGGTGCAGCGGACCTGTGGGTCACCGCTCATTGCACGTCACTCTAATTTGGTCTGACATCACTAAAACTTTCATTACGCTTCCTACACGGTGACGCCGGTGTCAGTCGCGCTAGCGATGGGTCTAGGTCGGGAGAATGAGCATTTAGGCACATTTTGAAAGCGAATTCAAATGTATTCTAAACGATTTTATTGTTGCTCCCCTAGCCCACCCCCTCCCCCTTGAAATGAAGGCTTCCTGCACCCAGCGTGGTCTCGCACTGCCTCCGGGATCAACTCACCTTTGATCAAGCGACAATGTTTTGTTATGGTGTCATCATGTGACGTCACGTTAAGTGATGCTCTGTTGGTACCATCTTGACGTCACAAATCTCGGCGACCTGTGACACCGCTATGATGTCATCACATGATAATTTTTGACACAAAAGTGTTTCATACCGCGTCCACCTAGACTTCACTAACATCATATCCGTAACGGAAGGGGCGTCAGTAAATTGCACATGAAAAGATGACAGCGGAAAACCAGAATAAAAGGGTCCATTGATTTGGATGATCTATACTCCGTTTCACACATCTGGTGCAACGCTGTAGAAGCTATGCAAGAAGTTCGGACAGACGTATGACGGCGTTTGTTTACTTGTAAGCACAACACATCTTTAACTACAACTCGCCGTAAGAACGCAAAGAAAATTCTATTCTGGGCGGTAAGAACATTGAACTTTTTCTTAATGCGAATGCATCTACTGCAAGAAGTCGCGCTAACCTCCACAGCGATGCACCTGATGTGTGAAACGGAGTATAGGAGTCGAACCGACAACATCTGTGTCCGCGATGATAAGTGCTGGGAGCAACGCGACGATAGCTGCTGTACTGAATGTGAGCAACTGCGGTACCATCGCAATTGCGCGAGACGTCCAAAACGCACCTTATGTCTGTCACACCTTCTCCTTGTCACAAGGATCTTGGTTAGCGGGGGGCGGTGTCACTGACCGGGAGTGGTGAGGTGAAGTGGTGCATCACGACATCAAGACACTAACGAGCCCCGACAGGGAGCAGTTCGGTAGTTTGTGCGCATTATTGTAGGGAACTCCACGGTCGCTCCAATGCGCTGTTCGCAGTGATTCGGATTGGTGACGACGCAGTGCAGGGGCTTTGCCTTTGGCGTCGTGTTACCGTGAGACACCACATCGCCAAAGCAGTGCAGCTCCACATGCACCAACGGTGTTTCCCCGCGTTCTAGGGCTTCGAGTGCGTAAGCACCGACTAATGCAACTGCTGCAATAAGCGGCACGGAAAGGCAATGGCGTCGACGGGCTATTTTCCCGCATTCAGTGCTCCGGTGCAGCGACAAACACGCCAGCAAGAAGCGGAACGCCTTCCTGCGTTCACGGCTCAAGCTACAAACTCTGCCCCTCATGTTCTCGAATGGCAATGTGCTATATGCATGAGCACGTGCCTAGGCTACCTACTACTGCGGAGCGCACACCTTGGCGTTTCTCTCGTAAAACAGACAAACTGGTTCTCGTTCGAACACTCGACAGCGTCTGCTTCAGGTAAACATCCTCCACTATGCTGTGAAGCACTTAGGGTAAAAGAAAAAAAAAACATCACAAAGGCGACGTCACGACCAGCGACGGCCACGCAGTAGAGTTGCGTAGTGGAGTACGCAAGCTTTTTTTTTTATTTTGCGGCGCGCCAAAGACACGCAGTGTTGCCGCGTTTGGCATTGTTGATCGCGACTGAATTCGGAATTCGATGCATGTGTTTACTTAAAATGCTACTCTATATCGTATGTGGTTTACGGCCTTTTTAAAACCACAAAAATAATCGCACGAGCCCGACTATAAAAGGAAGTAAACAATACATATCGTAAAATACTTAGCAAGAAGTAACTTTTGCTGGACGCTTCTTAAAACTTAGATAATCATCGCAGATGGAGAACACTCACCCTTGAATTCTCGAAATGTGGCAACGCTAAGGTGCAGTTCTATTAGCGTGCTGCTTCTTCTGTCGGCTCGTTACCCCTGCGGAACCGTCACTTTTGTTCCGCGAGTGCACGTGAACTGCCACTCGGCCACCAAAGTCACAGTTCCGCCGCAAAGGCGAAACAATTAATGCGATAGCAAGAAAGTGGAATGCCACACGTAGAACGACAAGCAGCTCGATACTTGCAGCGCACCGCTGAAGCACAAAGAAGGACTCTCGAAAACAATGCAGAGCTATACATAGGACGACCGTGAACTAACAACTGCACAGGTGCTACGTCTTTGTGTTTGAGCAACGCCCTGCAAGTGTCGACAATGGAGAATCAGACGCGCTTATACATTTCTTTTAAATTCGAATGCATTTCTTAGTTGGGGGTTGTCGTGCGTCCCTGGTCGGCGTGCGCACAGATCTCTCCGCCCGCGCTCCTCCTCGCCCCTAGCAACAGCTGCGCCGCACCTAGCAACCGGAGCAGGTGGTGAGCGGCGGAGGGTAAGGGGGAGGAGGATTGCGCGGGTGTGTGATGGCGCTCGCATCGCGGAGCAGCAGAGGGTAAGGGAGAGGATGAGTGTACCCGGTGAGGGCGCTCGCATCGCGGAGCGAGCTCCGCGATGCGAGTACGGGAATTGATATCGCACGCCGTTGCCACGTCTCCCTTTCGAGACGCGTGTCCGTACAAGGACTTGTACGCCCTTGCCTACACAGGAGACGGAGTCTTTGTGGTGACCGTGTACCTCGCGCCCAACCTCGCTCGGGACGCCGTTGCCGCGATGCTGGACGCGCCTATGGAAAGTGCGCGTGTGCGCTCCAAACCCTCTGATCCCATTGTCTTGGTCGGCGACTGCAACGTTGTGCGCAAGAGGAGTGGCGAGTGGCTGGTGGAGTACATGCAGACCAAGCACTCTATGCATTGTCTCTCTGCCGCCTCCGACAACACGTGCCCCACTACCATTCACGGGAGTTGCATTGATCTGGTCTTTACGCGAAACTGTGCCGCGCGTATGCTTCTCAAAGACCCTTTGACCGTGCACTTCAGCGACAACAAGGTGGTGATTGTGGCCGTCAGGTACAACGATAACATGAACAGGTGCTGACGTATGAATAAATAATGCTTACGTGCACACTCTCGTCTTTCTTCATTAATTAATCGCACACTCATCAGGTGGACCCAAATGCAGTCTTGGGCAGTAACTAGTTACTAGTAACGCGTTACCGGTAACTAGTTACTTTTTTCAGTAACTTGTAACTGTAACTAGTTACTTTTAAGTTAAAGGAACTTGTAACTGTAACACTGTTACTTTTTTCGCACTAACTGTAACGGAAAATACCGTTACAGTTACTTCTGTCTTTATGAAAAATTATCAAACGGCAACACTTTTTCGAACTTTCTTCTTTACCATATATCCTCTCCACCCCTCAACTTTTCAAAATAGGGCTCCCCTCGCAGTTTAGGAGAGGAGGTGACTAAGCGTATTATCTTCCCTGCAGAAGACCGAGGCTGGAGGTCTGTCATTAACGCAACACGTAAATCAATCGTGGTTCAACTGAACAGCCTGCTAAGTTCGCGTCCGTTCTTTTTTTTTTCAGCATATATATCCTTTTCTTCACTTGAGCATCTAGCTATGTTCTTGGTGTACAGGTGGAGGAGCATTAGGATGCCATGTTTATAGTCTCCCTCGTCTGAGGCTCCGAGCTAATTGTGTTTGACAGGTGGCTAGAAAACAGCAGAACGCGAAACGGCTAAGGCCAGAAATTCCGTGAACTAGCGAAGCGATATTTTAAAACTTTTTTGTAACTGGTTGTAAAATGTTTACTCCGACTTAATGCAACAATTATTAACAAAATGACAGACGTTTCACCCCCAAAGCAGGTGGCATCCTAAAAAAGAAAAAAAATGAGCCGAGGTCAACCAGTCCACTAGTCTCACATGTCCAGTGGGGGGCCGCGGCTGTTTTTGCAAGCCGCGGCGAATGAACCACGATTCCAGGAGTTGCTTTTCCCCCACCTTCGTTCACAAACCGGCGTCGTCGCATTGTTTAGGTCAAAGCTATGACCTGTCATCCAGCAGTGCTCAACAAGCTCGGTCTTAGAACGCGTTGCATGGGTTGCTTTAGCGACATTCCGCTTGAGTTCTTTAGGCCTCGTTGATCATTTCCTGCCCGTTTCGCCGATCCCCGCATCGCTCTTTTAGATACCGCCATGATCATCCGCAGGTGTGAAGTCTTAGGATTTCGTGAATACACGTTGTCATGTTCCAAGGTAGAATAACGGGACTTAAAAACGGTTTGTATGCCCAGCGGACCGGAAGCTCTCCGAACAGAGTCTGACACGCCTTAAACATATGGAGCAGACACAATGGACGTCGTAACCACTCGTGATGCACTCCCCGCTGCTCTTCGCATGCGCTTCTGGGTATAGTTAATAAACGTCTTAGGATATACTGCCTTCGTTCCAGTACATCAACCACGTTTTCCACTTCAAGTAAGAGGCCTTCAAAGTGATTGCTGGTGTTGGGCCCCCTTTTATGTTTCCTTCGTCTAGGGTTTTACGACGTGCAACCCTTATTAAATAAATTCTATAATTTGATTTGTTATCTATTATTTTATACAGTAACAGAAAAGTAACGACGTTACTTTTGCACAGTAACTGTAACTGTAACAAGTTACTTTCGGAAACTCTGTAACTGTAACTGTAACAGAGTTACTTTTTTGGCTTAGGTAACTGTAACTGTAACACTGTTACTTTTTACCGGTAACGTGCCCATGACTGCCCAAATGCATTCGCATTTCCTCACGATCCCCTTCGGGGAGGTGCGGCTTTTTTTCTTTTAAACTTCTGCACGTGGAGTGAACCCTCTTCGTATCCTGCCACACAGGGACGTGGGACGCAAGGTGTGCGCGGCGTTCTTTTCTTTTTCCATTCCATATCACGAGTCGGTACAGAAAGGGGCCACTTTTTCGTGCGCGTCTCAAGGGCAGTTTTCAAACTGAAAGAAAATGTAGAAGCGTTGCGTGATCTAAAACACTCGCAAGCCCTCCACGATTTGCGTGCCGCCAGCGGTAAATGGTGCGTATAAATATCTCGCCGTTATTTCGCCAGCGAATCTATGGCGCGTGGTTGAGTTTAACGTAGCGTGCTGAGGAGCTAGGGGCCGCTGATTCAATACACCGGTCGGGTGCTTAGAATGTTTTTCTTCTGGTTCATTTTGTTTGTTTCTTTTTATAATATATACATGTATATATACATATCCGGGACATGACGGCGACGGCAAGAATACATATAATTGCTATCGCAATAAAAAGTGGGCAGTTTCCACTAGTGGTGCAAGGCTGGCCCAACAGCGAAGCTTGAGGCCGACCTACCTTCTGTCGGCAGCTCGACTAAATCGTTCCTAGGTTTAGCTAGGCATTGCAAGGCTTGGCGAAGTGTCTTCGTGGCTATGGGAGATGAACGATTAATTAGTACCTTCTTAACTATCTAGTTTTTATTAGCAATGTCTCCATTAGCAAGGTCTTTATTAGCAAGGTGTTACTTAGCGGCTTCGTTATAAGAAGTGTCTAATTAGATGCGCCTTAGTTAGTAACGTTTTATTTACGTGTTCTTAATTATCAAGGCCTCGTCAGCATGGATTTCATTAGCAAGGTTTTGCCATCAGCGTGATTGCACCCCACGCCCGGCAAATCGGCGCACGTGCTCTGGGTGCGAAGCAGAAGATGAAGAAGAGGACGAAGAGGAAGCAGATGGCAAAGAGAGCGCGTGCCGGCTCGTGATGATAGTTTTCTGGCGACCCTGCACGGCATAACTAAAAGCCTAACAGCTCCGCTGCAAAAGCGCAGCAGGTACGCCAAACATCAATGTAACCACAAAACAAATGCTTTGAGGAAAGACGCCATGGTGCATCTCGATACTTGTACGAACATTCAACAAAATGTCGCGACTTCCATGTCCCCGTTACTGCCTTGTTGAAGCACGTGCTGGAAAATCACCTGAAGACACTCGCGTACAACGCAAGCACAGCAGGCGATTCGTTCATATATGCTTTCACATACGAAGCAGAGCAGAAGCATCTCGCGTACAATGACGCCATGACACCTTCAGACCGCAAAAAACAAGCGCGCTCCACTAAAATTTCTGCAATGGTTAAAGACAGCGTTGTACTCAACGGGACCAGCATACGGTGCTTGCCTAGGAACCGGATCACACCGGATATGGCGGCAAGATGTTGCTCACTTGAAGTATCGTGCCGCTGTGGAAATCACCTCCTTATCATGACAGTGAGATATTATAGCCAGCCGTACTATCCCGCTCGACATGACTTGCAACACAGGAGCGCGTGGCCGAACGATTTTGTAGATAGCGCATGACTTCCACTCGCCCTGAGATTGACAACTACATGCGGCTCCCTCATTTAAATCATGCCTCATGATAATATGTCCCGTCCATTGCGCTTAATTTTCACCAAGTATGCTCCATCACCAACTGGCCCTCGCCTCGAATCTGCTAAAGTTCATAATAATATTCTCAATATGGCACGTAAAAACCCCAGAGTTTAAGTTGTAATAAAGGGCCCCTGCAATGATTTTTCAGCAGGGTAGGAAAACGCTGCCGATCGCTAGCCGAGGCTCGTGCGAACACGCGAGCCAATTATAGCAGCGCATCACGGGGCCTGCAATTTACAAATTATTCTCATAGGCAGCTAGAAATCGCTCGCTCCACACTTGACAATGAAGCCATAAACTCAAATTACCGCACCATAAAGCCAAGTCAACGACCATTGGCTTGTTTAAGCATCGTGAGGTGCCTAGTTACCGCAGCCAACGCGGTATGCCGCCACCAACCCTTGCACGCACTCTCGATCACAGTGAAAGTAAGCCACGCGCTCGAAAAAAAAGAAAGAAAAGTGCACAAGGCCGCAACGCGCGTGGATGAGAGGACGCATGTACTTGCCCCTTTCTTACCCCCCCCCCCCTGCGTAGCTTCCAGCGCTCTCGCTAGTACCATAGTCCCTCAATACTTTTTTACTGGTCACGAAACTTCGGGCCAAGTTTGGTATAGGGACAGCTCCTCCCGCCAGGGGGCATTACTGCAGTCAAGGGGGCTTTCATCGCGGCCGCTTAAACGGCGTTTTTGGTGCGTCGAGAGGTGTCCGTGGCGGAAACTCGCTGTCGTGGCTTCACGGATATATTTCCGTGTGTTTTTATATACTGATCACCCATTGCGTATAGGCAGCGTGCTCGTACCTGCGCGTAGCGGTCATAAATGTCTGTTCGGTTGCGGCAATGTTCTATTCCTTTCGATCGCGGTGGAATCGGCGTGCAGCCTTGCCCTGCACGCTGATTTAGCAAAGACTGCTTGGTCATGCCTTTTTGACGCTTTTTATTTTCCTCGAGGCTGTAGCCGACGTCGGCGGAAGAACCGCGACCAACATTGCCCGTACACAGCCGTACGTACGACGAGCGTGAATCCCGCCTCTTCACCGAAAAACATATTGACGCGCGCAACTTACGCGATGATACTTTCACCCGGCGATTTATCCTTGCTTTCAAAAAAGACTGAGCTTAAAGTCCTCTGAATATACATGACCGAGTTAAGCGTTACTTTAGGGTATATTTCCTTGCGCCACCGATGCTCGGCGTAGGAAATACCACGTTAGAGAAAAAAAATGTAGATTGCCCATGCGTCGCGAAATTCTGTCTCGGGTAGACAGCACGTACAAAATTCTGAAGTGAATATCACAACAATATTGTAATAATACGTGCGAAAACCCTGATAACGCTCTTTTACCCGCCTCGGTGGTTAAGCAGCTAAGGTGTGCTGCTACATATGCTTGGTAAAGCGCTCGCCTTCCAGGGAGATGAGGAGGAAAAACATGTGTACTTAGATTTACAGGCACATTGAAGAGCCACATGAAGTAGTTTGTTTTTTCTTGCAAAATGTCTAAGGGACCTCGCACTCTGCGAAGCACCAAGCGATTCATAACGTATTTTCCCAGCCATGCTCTACAGCAGCTTCTTTCACTTTGACGAAAGTTGAACAGGGGTCTTGCACAGCTGTTTGATCTACTGGAAATATTCAATCCTTTTAACACCTTATTGAAAGGTGAAAGCCAGTCGGCTTCATCTATTCTATATATTCATAAGAAACAGTAAATTGCTGGCTCTAAGCATTTTATTCTGAAAACAAAAACTGAAGGTAAACAGTGAACAACTTAGCAGCACAAAAAACTGCCAAAGTATTAAACTATAGAGTAAGGTTTAAGTTCAGCAGATATATTTTCGAGGATACGCAAACTAAGCATAGAACACTATCATGTAAACAGGACACACACAGTAAAATGCTCATGCAGGTGACAGTGGAAAGCTCATAAAGATTGCCGATGTAATGAAAAATGCATATGAGTGTTAACGATACACAAGCTAGAAGACGGGCCTCATTAACATGAATGCCCCCCAAACTATGTCACTGCAATTATGGAAGTAAACCAAAACCTCCCGTCACAATCCTGGTACTAACACAAGCAGGCTCCGGAAGCTCATTCAGCTGGCTTTCTTCCTCCAGATGCAGGGCATACTGAACGCTTGGCCGCTCTAGAAGCCTTATTTTTTTCCCTAGTGAAAAAATGCAGTCGGCACCTCAAAAAAAAGTAGACAATTTCAGCCGTTGTAGCTACAAAATGTGATTTGCACCCTACACTTGCATGCACAGTCCGATCATCACTAAGTATACTGTCTACGACGTCCATGTAAACAGTTCCAGTTGCAACCTTCTTCACAGTGAATCTCTCCACGTGGTCTTCAACAACCTGCAAAAGTCTAAGCAGGCGGGCTGAAGGGACTTGCAAGTAGCCTTTCGACTTAGTAGCTGTCAAGTCACTTGGCTGTCTTGATGATGTCTTCAACGTTTCGACGCAGGCAGCGCACGTCTGTGTCGAAAACTTCTTGACAACATAGCCACCAAGATAGTCCAGGATGCTCTGCTTTGTTGTCAAGGGCTGGAAAGTGGCTATGGTAACTTCATCATCTGCAGGATCCAAAAGTACCTCATCAAATAGCACCGCAAGGTTGTCAGCCTGTAATGTACAAGGATCACAGTGCAAATGAGACTCACAAAATACAGAATGGAAGAGACAATCAAGTTTACCTGATTTGCTGTTGGTGCATTTTCGCCAGAAATGTCCTGCAACTTCAGAAGTAGGTTTGGACCTTCGCAATCGACTGAAGCTCGTTTTGGTGGCTGAACAATGTTGTTTACTGACAACATACGATAAATGAATAAAAATTGCTGCACAGTTGGCTGCCCTCCATCTCCAGCCACATGCCTGGTAATGCCAAAAAACCTCTGAAAAAAATAGGTCAGTGTTTATTAGCGCTCTAAAAGAGATTGGCATATACATTTTACCTCCAAGGGGTCTTGTCCGAAGTTTCCTACCAGAACGTACTGAAAACCAGACTTCAGGAGATCGTCAATAAGTGCGACCACACTGTGTAGCGTCAACCTCAAGGCCTCATTGGTTGGCCTGCTTAGAAAGCAGATTTGCCGCTGCTTTGGAAGGGTCTGAATGTATTCATACCACCTGTCTAGCCATTTAATGTTTTCCTTTAGCGTCTCAAAAGCGTACACGTATTTTTAGACAGACCAAGAATGTAAAAATACATTTTCTTTCCTAAGACAATGGAGATGGCCACTCACACTGATGTGCTGCGCTTCATTGTACTGCACTTGATGAGACCTCTTAGTGTTAAGACAGTCAAACAACTCGTTCATTCTTCTGGTGAATTGTACAGTTGCAGCAGACGTGTGCAGTTTTTGACATTCATCTCTCCTGGCATAGAATTCCATTGCCGAGGCAGTACTTTCACTGAACAGCTGTAAAAAAAGATGAATTCGTAAGGTTCAAGTCCTTGCTCGTGCCAACCTGCACAACAAAGCCAGTTTTAATACTTATAAGCTTCTCGATAAACATGTGTTCCGTACCTGAACTGCAAGCTTGACACTGAGCTTCTGAAATTTATTAGGGTCCACATGTGCTTTCGTCAGCTTTGGTACTGCACGGAGTCCTGCCTGTTGTTCCTCATACTCCAGCAGAGCGGAATAATGGAAATGAAATACTTCTTGGTCACCGGGAAGCTATTGGGAGAAAAATGCAGTCTTTACAAAACAGTTTGGTGTGCAACATGAACATGAAGGCAAAGTTGCTGACCAGAAATTTTCCGACTTTCTAAAGGTTGTTCCGGATGCATTTGAAGATATGAGGTGGGTCAATCACCGTGTGCACTACTCGTGACGGATCACAGGGGTGTGGAAATGAAGTGCTGAGGCTGCTGATGTCCCCGCTGATGCCTGAATAAAATTGTAATGTTACAATGAGTATTGTCGAAAACCATGAGTCATAGATAACATACACTGATGTGACTGAGGTGCTCAAAATTATTTACCCAAGGAGTGCAAAGCCGATCTATTGGATGTAGAATTGTCACACGTGACAGCGTCTACTAATGCACCAGCATTGAAAAGATGCGCTATGCATTGCAGTAGCAGCTTTGCTACGATTTGCCCTGGGGCAGCACCCGAAGCACAAAAAGTTCCAACTGTTTGCGACCATCCACCGAGGAAAGGCCGAAACCAGAAAACCAGCACGTGGTCTCCGTCTTTAAATTGATCTGACGGTCTTGTATGCTCGCCAAAGTCGACTTTGCCAAGTAGGGCCAGGTCTGATTCACGTATGTGGACACTCACGCTCATTTCATCAAACACCAAAACTCCTGCGAATAAGAAAATGAAAAACAAATATAAAACTTGTTTCACACGGTATTCTCACGGTGGAAATTGGTCTACAAATTACATGCATCACATTTTATCGTGCTGTCATAGCTTCAAACCATACCTTTACGTTCCCTCTCCGGCATTCCTTGAAGTTTTTGTTTCAATATACGAAACAAAGTCTCATCGAAACCAAATTCTGCTTTCAAGTTTCTCATGTAAGTGTACAGTGTGCGAGGGTGTGGTAAGGGTAGATAACCATTCTCATGAAGAAATGTGTACACACACGTTGACTTGATCTTCAGCAGCAAGCAGTCATACAACCATTCCTTTTTGTACCTGATAGTGGAATGCAAATACTTCAATTACTGGTATAGACAACTGCATACGGAACATGCAGAGAAAGCACAGATAACACCAGGTAATGCTCAAATGCACATCCTCAAGTCATGCTGTTTTGTCAAGAACATGCACTCCACTGTCCTGTTTACAACTTGCCGCACAGCTTTCGACGACCTTGCATTAGCTTTCATGACACATTGGTCAAGGATCAGCTTCTCGCGGTCAGAGAGCTTTTTAAACGTTCCCTCGAAGTGGCTGCTCTTTTTTTCGCGCAGAGTTGCTTTTGCCAGCTTCATCTGGCAGTCTTCAAGTCGCTGCTTTACACGGCGGAGCTGTATCTTAACTATCTGCAGTTCCGAAGCGCTGCACACAGCCTCCTCTGTTTGGCTAGCTTTGTCCTCAGCCTTGTTTACAGTCAGCCTACTTTCTGCACAACAAGGGTAAAAACACAAAGGTTTACGAAATCCATCAAGTTTGCTCAACTTGGGTTATAATCAGCGTGCCGAAGAACACAGAAGAGCAAGCAGCGTAAAACTGCAATATTTACCGTCATTTACTGCATCCAGTTCGTGGGAGACGTCCACGCGGATCCTCTGCGCAGCATGTTCCCCACTGGAATCCTCCGAAGACTCCCGACGACGCTTGACCGGCTGCCTGCGTGGCAACTGCCGAGGTGCCGCCTTCTTTTTGGACAAGTAAGCCGGGAGACCTTCAAATAATCGAGGTATAGCGCCGGCCCTCAGCTTCGCTCTTTCGCGCGGCAACCTAACAACGGTGCCTTCTATAACGCATTCGTCCTCGCGAATAATGTCCTCGTTATAGAAATGTTTTTCACATACTCGAACGTTTGGTGAACTGAACGAGAATGTGCCCATTTCTTTACGTGGTATCGCACGCTTCCACTGCTCACGGCTTTCGGGGTCGCTGGGGAACACAAACAACGATACTTTTTCAGTGGTTCCTCTATAGCCGGAGCGACAGCGCGGCACACAGCACGTCTTTGTCATCGTTCGTGAAGCTGCCGCTGTTTGTCACATACGAAAATGGTCACAGGCACACACAGCACCACACACACGCGATAAAACGACGCAAACAAAGCGAACGCAGAACGCGTCGCCGCGCTGAGTCGATGCCTTGTTCGCCGGAGCGACCGTGCGGCACGCAGGACGTCTTCTACATCGTTCGTCACGGTGCCGCTAACTATTCGTCACGTATGGACACGATCAGACGCACAGAAAGCACCGCACACACGCGATACAGCACGATGCACAAAAACAAACACACCACGCCGTCGCCTCGCTGACTACTTCGACGAGTGCCGCGGGTGCCCCCCTAACGCTGGTGGCGCCGCCCCGCGGTCAAAGTTGACGACACACAAAGCTCTCCCATAGAGTGACGGGGAAGTTTCGTGACCAGAAGAAAAGTATTGAGGGACTATGGTAGTACTAAATCAGAGAGAAAGCTGTTAAAACGTGTGACAAATCCCTGTAAATCCAGTCGTACTTGACGAATCCTAAAAAAAATTTGTTAGGCGATAAACTACTTTAAAGAAGCCATTCGATTATTATTGGGAAAACTGGCAGGGTCCCTCTATGCACTTTCTGCTCCTTAAAGGCGGTTTCTTTAGCAATGTGTCATCGCAGACGGCAACACTCACCCTTGAATTCTTGAAGTTGCGCAATGCTAAGATGCAGTTGTATTTGGCGTGCCTTTTGCTAGCATTGTTTTAGGAAATAACTTTCGCAAACTAACTACTGTCTTACATAGTGAATATGGTCTACATTCATGGTCCCCACAAATGGACACCATGAAGTACAAGGTCTATTGGACTCCATGAATCTGGTGGCCTGAAGAAATGTAGGTTTGCCATCGTTCGCCACACATAAATCCCCGCATTCGCAGCTGCTAGAAGTTCCTTGCCTCGAAAATCTACACTCTTATCTCCCCAGAGAGAATGATGTGCGTTAAAATCACCGCAGATTATTCGATGAGCGGGAAATAGAGTGCAAAGGTCTTTTCATCTGGCAGATCAGCAGGAGCGGTGATTCCTCTGCCACCTCAATTATTACACACGATGGATACGCCATTCACCTTTGGAGGGCTGCATATGACACTTATCAAATTAAGAAGACGCAGTGCAGTGGGTTCCGATTGTATCAGCAATCAGATGCTGAAAAATCTGCCATATTAGCGAAAAAGGGTCCTTTTTGGACATATTTAGTCATGTCTGGAGCACGGAAGAGATCCTAGTTGTTTGGAAGACAGTAGGGTTGAGAGCTGGGCTAGTTGGTGAGATATCATTTTTACATATGGTGTAGTAGCGAGTGTCGTTTAGCGAGTGTCATGTTTCTTCTTGTCCTCTTTGTCCCCGTCGAATTTGCGCTACTACATCATATGTAAAAATGATGTCTGGAAGACAGTATGGGTGGTGCCACTCCTGAAGTTTGGAAAGGATCCTGCGAGCCTCGCATCATATCGACTGGTACGCTTACATCATGCGTATCAAAGTTGATGGAAAGATTAATATGCACAAGATTAACTTGGTATCTTGAGCAAGGAAGACGATGGCCATCGTGTATGACGGGATTTCGCCCACGACTGAGTGCCCAGGACAACGTTTTGGACCTACTAACCGTTTAGGGCGCCACCTAGTCAGCGGCCGCTCGACACTCGCTTTCTTCATGGACGTTGCGAAGACAGGCACATGATTATGTGCTTCAGGCTGGAATCGTCAACGGGCTCCAAGCCATGGGTGTGTCGGGAAATGCTCTTCATTTCGTACATTAAATTTTCAGAGACCAATGTGTCCGGGTTATGCATGGAAATGTAACGAGCGCAGAACGACGCGTTTCCCTCGGCATCCCGTAAGGAACAGATTTATCTCCCTTGCTATTTAACGCTGCCATGGCCAGCCTTCTGGACGTCCTGAACTTAGGTGTGAAAGCAGTTAAAATATCCGTCTACGCCGATGACATCTGCATTTGGATCTCAGGGTACCAACACAAACGTTTGGCTCGGGTAGCACGGGCGCCATTTCAATCATTAGATGCCACTTGTGGACACTTGGCCTGTCTTTATCAGAGGAAAACCGGCCTTCATGCTCTTCCCGGGAGTGAGACGGAAGTCAACACGTCTGTCGCTGAATATTCGAGGCCACTCAATTTGTTCTGCGACAAGTGTCCGTTTCCTGGGCGCTACCATCGACAACTATCATGGCGATGTGTGGTTGACGGTATAGTGACGGCATCAGTGCAAAGGATCAGCGCTCTTCGTCGCATGGCAGAGGCACGTTGGGGCAACAATCCTATGTTCATGCTTACATTGAATGCCGCTCGCATAACAAGCCGCATTCTTTATGAGCTGCCGCTGATATCGCCATCACCGAGCAGGTTCGAATGGTTAGAGGAGTGCACAGAAAGGGTCTTCGCTTGGCGATGGGAGTTCCTCAGGCGGCTTCAAACAAGGTCACCAATGAAGACCAGCCTCTTCTACTCCGCCTTTTGGCGTCTCAGGCCTTGTTGACGCAGCTTTCAAGACGCAGGCACGGCGCTTCCCCGGCGGCTAAAAGCAAAAACTGGCTCACATTTCAGCGTGGCGCTTAACGCATTTCGTTATTTAGGCTTGGAATAACCTAAGCGGAGCCCTATGGACCTGCCATGGTATTTTCTGGATGCTGCGTGCAAGTCAAGTGTAACCTAGCTACCGGCGAAACGCACCATTCCCGCCGCGGAAGCAATGTTTCTTGTGCTGGACCACTTGGGCACCGTGTACCGCGGCCCCCTGCAAGTGTACACCGACGGATCGGTGTGCACACAAACGGATAGCTGCGCAGAGGCTTTCTGCATGCCCTGCAGTGGCGTGTCATGGTCGGGTCGTCAGGATCGCGTGGTTTCGTCCACAACGGCAGAAAGCGCTGCAACCACTGCGGCTTTGCGAAAATTGGAATCCTTTACTGCACAAGGTGTTGTAGTGCTGATGTTCCCCAAGTCGGCGCTACAAAGACTGCATCGCGGCCTATCCCAAGAAAAGTTCACAAGTCAATCTCTGGCGCTCGTTAAACACCTTATTGGCAAGAGCTTTGATGTAAAGACTTTCTTTCTCTCTTTCTTTCTTCCTTTCTTTATTCTCTTTCCTTCTTTCTTTCTTTCTTTCTTCCTTTCTTTCTTTCTTCCTTTCTTTCTTTCCTTTCTTTCTTTTACTTTTTCTTGCCGCACAGCTTCATACATGGCCGCCAGCACTGAAGGTATTGTAGAAAGCTTCGGAAAAAATAGAGAAAACAACCCAGAGGAGGTGGAACGGGATTTTTTCTTGGTTTCGTTCTTGAACGCCGTTCGACAAATGACGTCAAAATGTGAACTTACCTCCTTTATACCACATAATTTTTAGTGAAGTAAAATTGAGGACGAAGAACGTTGTTAAACCCATCGTGTTACACCCAAAGGGAGTATGCTTCAAATTCAGGTAGTATTAAGGAGAATTGTAGCCCTTAAAATGCCCAATTGGGCTAGTTTGCGCTTGCAGTGCATGGTCTACCAGCGGGCAAAAACGCGCGAGCGGGGGCGACCAACGCGGCTGAAGCAGAATGAAAGAAGCCGGACCATCTCGGAGGGTGCATGCGATAACATCACCCCACGTGCGAGGCCTCTGTCGACTGCCGCACAAAAACCGAGGGAAAGACGAACCCATCTTCAAGAAACATGTAGATACGCCAGAGAAGGGGGGGGGGTGAGCTTGCTGTGTGATTTGAGCAGCTACTGTGAACTTTGATTATAAGGACACGGTCGCGATCGCTTACGCGCGCGCTATCTCGGTCGGCTTTAGCAAACGGCTCGTCTACCCATCTACGTGATGTCCTCTCAACGCGAAGGGACTGCACGAAAACCTCTCTCCCTGGAGCGGCCGTAGTCTCTTACACCAGCGTTTCGTATAGCTGCGCGAGAATTCACTCTTGCGGGGAAGCTGTGATTTTCTGTGTAGACCTGTTTGTTGCTAACACTTACAGCGATGTGACTTGAAATGCGAATTGCATGGCGCAAGTGTGCGCTCCATGATGCCTACCTGACATCGCACATGCTCTGGTGTATTTTACCACGTTTATCTTGTTAATCTGAGCTTCAACGAAAAGCATCAATGGTGATTCCGGTATTTTGTACCGAAAGCACCACTATGCTTATCCCTTCATTCTAACACCTCAATTATTACGTCGGGAAAAAGTTCGGCCACATCCCATGCATTGTGGCAATATGATGAATATGACAAATTCTATTTATACCAAATAACGATGGCGGCCATAGGAGCACCAAGACATAATATTTTGGGATGAATAGATAGATAGATAGATAGATAGATAGATAGATAGATAGATAGATAGATAGATAGATAGATAGATAGATAGATAGATAGATAGATAGATAGATAGATAGATAGATAGATAGATAGATAGATATGTTGCGCCTCAGAATGCGGCGCTCGTCAAGGAAGAAGTTGGCATTCGGCCGCGCGGCAGGTGCAACGCGATAATAAAAATGAGTTCGAAAACTGAACGCTGTCAGGGCTGGATCTTTCTTGTGTTAGCTCCGACAGTTAATGGTGACCCGATAAAGAACACACAGCCCCGATCATCCCACATGGATCCCGCCGGCTCTGCCACCAATCCTACCGGTCCTGACGCCCAAGAAGACGCCAGACCTAGCGGTGCTGCGGTCTCTGCGATCCAACATGTCAACCTGCCACCATTTTGGCCCAACAGCCCCAGCACATGGTTTCTGCAGGTCGAGGCGCACTTCCGTCTACGGCAAATCACCAGCCAACAGACCAGGTACTGGCATCTGGTGCCCTGCTTACCTCCGGACGTAGCCGACGACTTAGCTGATATTTTAGCGTCGCCGCACCCGAGCCAACCCTACGACACGTTGAAGACAGCTATCATTTCCCGCAAGTCTGAGTCCGAACACAGCAGGCTCCAACAGCTCATCACGGCTACAGAGCTCGGTGACCGTCGCCCATCACCGCTCCTGCGACGCATGCGCCAGCTCCTTGGCGGCCGCTCCGCCCCTCAAGAGGAGAAGCTGTTGCGTGAGTTGTTCCTCCAGCGCTTACCGCAGAGCATGGTCCCGGTCCTCGTGGCTGCAGATGTCCCAGTAGACACACTCGCTCAAATGGCTGACCGAGTGGCGGACTACTCACGGGCACATAGCATCAACGCCGTTACCACACCGCCACCGGCTACCGCTGCAGACCCAGCGCTCGCGAGCATCGAGAACCGTTTGGACGCCCTTGTCAGGCGCCTCGATGACTTTGTACCTGCCATCGTCGACGGTCATCCAGGTTCCAGATACACAGTCGCTCCTCGACGCCCCCACGTCCTCCGGAACTTCGGCCAACCGACGCGCCGCAGGGCATCTCATCCTCAACCATGTGCTGGTACCACCGCCGATTCGGTGCCTCTGCTCGCAAGTCCACTCGCCCGTGCTCCTGGTCGGGAAATGCGATGACCGGCCACTAACGGCGGCAAGTGGTACTGGTCGAAAGTCATGCCGCCTTTTCTATGTTTCTGATAAGATCACTGGCGCTTGCTTCCTAGTCGACACAGGAGCCCAGGTTAGCGTCCTACCGGCCTCGTGTGCAGATCGCCGTCGCAACGAACAGACCAGCCCACTCCAAGCGGTCAACAATTCCGCCATTCGCACATACGGCCAACGCTCTGTTACACTTGACCCTGGACTACGCCGTACGTTCCGCTGGATTTTCATCCTCGCTGAGGTCTCGCAAGCTGTTCTTGGAGCTGACTTCCTCATTTTTTTCAACCTTGCTGTGGACATGCATGCTCATCGCCTCATTGATCTCAACACCCGCCTCTCCATCAACGGTGTACTCTGTACTTCCTCGCCAACAGGACTGCGAGCTCTCACACCTGCTTCGCCGTATGCCAAAATACTCGCCTACTTTCCCAGCATCACGAAGCCGTACACCAGAGAGTCACCGGTGAAGCATTCCATCACTCACCACATTGTGACCACTGGACCTCCCGTTTTTACGCGACCCCGCCGACTATCTGGAGAACGCCTCGCCATCGCCCGCCGTGAGTTTGAGCACATGCTTGAACTCGGCATTGTGCGGCCTTCCTCAAGCAACTGGGCGTCGCCGCTCCACATGGTGCCGAAGAAAGTTCCTGGCGACTGGAGACCATGTGGGGATTACCGCGCTTTCAATGCCCACACCTTACCAGACCGCTATCCACTTCCTCACATACAGGATTTCACAACAAATTTGGCTGGGTGCACAATCTTCTCTAAGATTGACTTAGTGAAGGCTTACCATGAGATTCCTGTAGAACCTGCCGACATTCCGAAGACGGCCATCACCACCCCATTCGGTCTGTTTGAATATGTGAGGATGCCTTTTGGATTGCACAGCTCTGCACAGACCTTTCAGCGCACTATCAACGAGGTCACGCGAGGTCTCGATTTCGTATTTGCCTACCTTGATGACCTCCTTGTAGCAAGCTCATCCGGCCCTGAGCATGAAGCCCACCTGCGCACCCTGTTCCACCGCCTGGATGATTACGGCATCGTAATTAATCCCAATAAGTGCCTCTTCGGCGTCGCTACAATAGAGTTCATAGGCCACCTTGTCACTCCACAGGGTATCGAACCACTCGCCAGCAAAGTGAAGGCTATTCAAGACTTTCCACCCCCGACTTCACTGAAGAGAATCCGAGAATTTCTGGGCCTACTAAACTTCCATCGCCGCTTTCTTCCAAAAGTGTGCCACATTCCTAAAGCCCTTGACCGACCTATTGGCTAAAAAGAAAGACCCGGCTGTGCCACTGGAGTGGACCGAGGACGCTGCATCTGCCTTCGGCACTGTCAAGAAGGCTCTGGCAGACGCCACCATGCTCATACATCCCGTCCCTGATGCCCCTATTCGTCTCATCACCGATGCATCAAGCGTGGCAGTTGGCGCCGTTCTCGAGCAGCACGTATCCGGTTGGCAGCCCCTTGGTTTTTTCTCGCAAAAACTGAAGCCACCGGAAGCAAAATACAGTACATTTGCCCGAGAACTCCTCGCGGTATACCTCGCCATCAAACATTTTCGCCATTTATTGGAGGGCCGGGACTTTTACGTCGTTACAGACCACAAGCCCCTGACGTTTGCCTTCCATCGCAATCACAGCAATTACACTGCACGGGGATCCGTCAACTATGCTTTATTTTCGAGTTCACTGCGGATCTCAGACACGTCCATGGGCCGGAAAATGCTGCTGCTGATGCACTATCCCGCATCGATGCCTTGTCGACCCAGCCACCACTAGACATGGAAGAGCTAGCAGCTGCCCAAAGCAACGATCCTGAGCTGCATCGTCTTCGTTCATCCACGTCTCTGTCGTTCACGGAGTGCCCGCTTCCATTTTCTACCTCATTAATAACGTGCGAAACGTCTACTGGTGTCCCTCGGCCCTTCGTGCCTTCAGCTTTTCGTCGTGCAATTTTTGATGAATTGCACAACATGAGCCATCCTGGTATTCGTGCGACCCAGAAGCTAGTCACATCTCGTTTCGTTTGGCCAAGCATCAATGCTGATGTCCGACGCTGGGCGCGAACCTGCCTTGAGTGCCAGCGGGTTAAAGTTCACCGTCACACTGTCACGGCAACATCCCGCTTTCAGCCTCCAGACGCAAGGTTTTCTCACGTCCATCTCGACATCGTCGGCACCTCTTCCGTCATCGCAACGAGCCTGTTACCTGCTGATATGTGTGGATCGCTTCAACAGATGGCCGGAAGCGTTTCCCATTTCCGACATCACAGCACCAACAGTTGCCAAGGCTTTCACAAACGGCTGGGTGTCGCGCTTTGGATGCCCTTCTGTCGTCACCACTGATCACGGTCGTCAATTGCAATCGGCCCTTTTCACCGCACTTGCCAATATCCTGGGCATTCGACACATCCACACAACTGCCTACCATCCTTCCGCCCATGGCATGGTCGAACGGCTTCATCGACAACTGAAAGCTGCCCTCACTGCTCACCAGACAAGGGAACGTTGGCTCGACCACCTCCCCTTCGTACTTCGGGGCATCCGTTCAGCATTGAAAGCGGATCTCGGGTGCTCATCAGCCGAACTAGTCTATGGCGTTTCCCTGCGTCTTCCAGGAGAATTCTTCGAGCCATCATCGCCGCCTTCCACTCACGATGCCTCCACGTACATTCGAGAGCTGCGCACCTCGTTTCGGGAGCTTGCTCCTGTGATTCCTGCCGACCGACACCCCCAGTCTGTCTTCGTCAGCCAGGATCTGCATGACTGCAGTCACGTCTTCGTTCGGCGTGACCAAATACGGCCACCACTCACACCACCCTATGATGGCCCATTCCGCGTACTCCATCGTACACCTAAGACGTTCACGCTGGACATCAATGGCCGTGAAGACGTCGTGGCTGCTGATCGACTGAAACCTGCGTATATCGCCGCTCTCGCGTCCGCGGGGCTTCAATCTTCAGCCTGGATGCCCACATCCAAGCACGTTCACTGGGCGACTCCTATGGCTCTAGTTCTACGGGGGGAGCCCTGTAGCGCATCAGAATACGGCGCTCGTCAAGGAAAAAGAAGTTGGCATTGGGCCGCGCGGCAGGTGCAGCGCGGTAATAAAGAATGAGTTCGAAAACTGAACGCTGTCAGGGCGAGATCTTTCTCGTGTTAGCTCCGACAGATAGATAGATAGATAGATAGATAGATAGATAGATAGATAGATAGATAGATAGATAGATAGATAGATAGATAGATAGATAGATAGATAGATAGACAGACAGACAGACAGACAGATAGATAGATAGATAGATAGATAGATAGATAGATAGATAGATAGATAGATAGATAGATAGATAGATAGATAGATAGATAGATAGATAGATAGATAGATAGATAGATAGATAGATAGATAGATAGATAGATAGATAGATAGATAGATTCGAGTGCCGCTGTTGGTAAAGGTCAAGTTCCCGGCATGGAGGAAAGCAAATAATGCGAAAGCAACAAAGAAAGGAAGAAAGAAAGAAGAAAATTGCAGGTAAGGCACGCGCACGCCAAGCTTCGCTTGACCCCATTTTGCCGATAGGGGATGGGCTCCTAATATTTTTAGAATGTATGGCAGTCTTGAACAAACGTGTTATAAAATCAATTTAAGATGGTATTATGTAGGTGATTAGATGGAGAAAGGCACATTTTTCGGTGCAGCTTTTTCGCATAATAATGATATCTCGGGTTTTTACGTGTCAATGCAGTCTGTGATTATGAGTCAGGCCGTAGTGGAGGGCTCAGGTGTTCGTTGACGGGCACTGACATCGCACAGTAACCGGGTATTTAGCATTTAGTTTCCACCGAAATGTGACCTCCGCGTCCGGAATCCAACCCGTGACTTTCGGGTTAGCAGCCGAGCACCGTAATCACTGTATACCGCCGCGGAGGAAAGCCTTTCCTTATAAGCGTCACGCTATTTATTATTCTAGCTCAAGTGTATATATTTAAAGGCTACCCATCTTGTGTCGAAATATTCGCTCTGTCTTCTTCTGGACCTAATTTAAACTCCCTTCCTTAGACACTCTCACTTTAGGAAAGGTTCAGCCAGAGAAGCGTAATCGCATTTTCTGTCTTTCTCGGTCACTGAAAGCATTCTTCCATCGCAGAACATAGACCGAGCTTCTTAGGTACACACCGAAGCTAGCAACCCTCTTCTTTGAAGCGGCAAACGTCACATCAACTCCGATCTCTGTTTCACCATTTGCTGCTGAGAATGGCGAAGCAGCATTCAACCACAAAGGAAGGAAGCGTACCCTTATAGGCACCCGCAAATGGCAGTGGCTTATGTGTCTGGGCGCTCTGCGTTGGAAAATGTACCATTCTTTCCACAAAGCGTTCTATAGATGTTGCCCCATTATTCACACCAGCGTCAACCCGGCCTACAAGAACTGACTTTCCCGGCAATATCCTCAAGAGATACGTACGCGCTATATTTTCTCTCTCATGCTTATACCCAGCTACCTGAGAACGCCACTGCTCTTGGAAGCTGGCTGACCCCGTAAAAAGGGTGAGTGCCGCAGACGCGAACAAGCTGCGACAAAAACATCTACACTAAATGTCCGAACCAGGCTTTTTGAAGCCATACGTTATGTCGGAGCAGGCTGCCGTGACTCACTGGGTGCGCGCCTCTGTGCAGCATTTTATGGAAAGCTTCGGCTCTTCCTGCTCGCCCTTCCAGGCCTCTGACACGGAAGGCTTGACGAAAAACTTCGAAGGAAGTGAGGAGGCCTGCATGGCAGTGCCACACTGTAGTTTGCAAGGCGACGTTCCGAACGGGGTGAGGTACTAACCGGGAAGGCATTAGCAATTCAAGTAGGCGCAGAAGATCCGCAAACTTGGTCCACGTCTAAGGGGGATCACACGGACGGCGATGGTGAAGGAGACTTGGGGTAGGCGGAAGTACTTCCGGAAGAAGCTGAAAGTTCCTGAAGTGGCAGTAGTGGCGTCCTTTTTTGGCTCTGTATTACGTTTGCTTATTTTCGTAATTCAAACGTGCGGCGGGAACCTATGGTGATTTGAATGTGAACAGCGATGACACGAGGAAGTTATGTGCGGCAAAAAAAAAATTCACTAAGGTAAAGCAGCACAACATTATTACACAATACTGATAAAAGCAGTCGATATTGAATATGGAGCGATCTTCAAGTGAGAATACCTGAAATACAAATGCCTATGACGCTTTGACTGATAAAGATACGCATGTTCTCCTATTTAACTTCGGCCTAAATTAAGGGAAAACACAAGAATTCTAGAAAAAGCGTACGGACTCTGCATTAGCTGTAGTCATGTGTACGAACACCTAGCACGTTTATCACTAAGTAATAAATAATTGTTAGTTTATTTTAATTGTTAAAGCTCCTAATTATTCCTTCAATCGCTGACATATCAGTTTTTAAGTTGTTTAGGGCGCTTCAAAACACCTCGACACGAAGTATTTTATCGCGCTAAAATTTTCCTCATAATTTTTTTTCCAAGAAAATTGAAGAGTCCACAATTTACATCAAAGACGAAATACACCAGGGCTGCTATTTTCTGGGCTACTTCGAACTGCGTGCTGTATTTTTGGATGGACTTGAAAGACAAGGACACAGGGACGCAAACAGTGAGCCACAAATGGAAGCGCTTCCACTTCTGGATTTCTGTGTGCCTCAATGTGCCCATGTCTTTCAAGTGCGTGTCAAAAAATACAACATGAAATAGACGCGCTCTCGCACGCCGCTGCTCAAGCGCTTCGAAGGGAACTTTCCTGGATACACGGCTGCGTTCGTTTATCGCCGCATCGTACTGCGCTTTACTTTCCTTAATGGAACTTGCTTCCATTCAAAGCCACTCATGTGACGAAAGGACCGAGAAGAAATCGTTCGCAAGAATCTGCGCCACGGTGAATCTAAAGTGGGGGAGTACTGAAGACCTGTCACACATTTCTGTACATCGCTGGAACAGCCTTGGATGATCGCTTTCCATGAGATGCCATTATTGCGTTTTTTTGTGTTTTTTTGCTGTATATTGAAGAGTGTAAAAATCTGGTGGGAAGACAGAGTATTTCCTATCGTCATTGCAAATCCCACAAAAAAAATAGCCTGATCAAAAGCCGCTTCAGCCTTTCTCGAGAAATGGCCGACGAGACGTCATGCTATCAGCGCTGAAACACAACTCACATCGATGTACCATCGTTGTGAAAGAGAAGCATTTGTTTTTTTTTTTTCTTTGAAACGAAGCGGCTATAATATTGAGAAACGAAAGAAAGGAAGAATACATATCCTGCCCCTTGTGTTCACAGGGAAAAAAAACAGCTGGGTTCGATCTTCCATTTCAAGCGGCGAACAGCTGCCAGATGGTGACGTTATTTTTTAATGTTTCCTACTGGGAGCGGTGCCGTTCTGACGGAAGCAACCTTAAAACGTTAAGATGTAGTGTAGCGACGGAAGGATCACGCGCTAACCAATATACCGCACCTTAGGTCCTGATCATTGCCTGGAATTACTTTCATAACGTTTCGAGTCAAGATATGTGCTTTTGCTTATGCGACTTTTATGTTGCCACGTCTGGCACAGAAGCAAAACCGTAAGCACTGACGTGTGGTTCAATTTAGCCACATGTTTACACAGTACAGCGTGTGTTCACCATGAACTCTGAAGCATAAACGCTTGCCGAAAGGGACATTTGATGAGTGATTTACGTACAGTGTACCCTTACGTTTAATCACCTTTATCGCATTAAAGTTGAGGTGTCTTGAATGATATTTTTGAAGAATTGGACCTTCTTACAATATTGGTGCGTATATTCTATTCTGTTAAAGAGATGTGCACGTTATGAGAATATTATAGAAAATTGCCTTATCATATATATATATATATATATATATATATATATATATATATATATATATATATATATATATATATACATGTATTATTGAATAACTTACCGCCTGTCGAAAAAGCCAGTTACAGAACACTTGCTCGCACATTTATTTCATTCAGGCGCTTTGATAAACGACACCCAGCAGGTTTTGTAAATTAGCCGTCGCATTTGACGAAATGTCTGACATGCCACTTTACGTCATTATTGTTCAAGGGAGAATTATTTTTTCCTAGTAGCGCGCACCCAATGGATAGCCTCTTCAAAAGCGATTACATAGAGCAGGCTGGTCGTTGCATGAATATCAGGCTTAGAGAGCACCGCAGCTCCCTTAAAAGTGCACCTTATTCTCACTTCGCGTCGCCATTGTAGGTGCAGACGTGAACTAAAAGCATTACGTTTTTTTTTCCGGGCGCCACGAAAAATGCCCGCGGAGATTATTGCGGCTTCCTACATTCAGAGATACGTTTCCACGTGTGTCCGTCAGCCTTCAGTGAACTTACTAACCAGCGAATTGGAATGTCTAGACAGCTGCACGTACTCCGTTTCATACATCAGGTGCCACGTTGGGGAAGATATGCAAGAAGTTCGGTCAGCAAAATGTGCAAGTCCGCTTGTTTGGCGCTTGGATTTTGGCGTTATGAATGTGGCGTCCCCTATTGGCTCCGCATGCACGCTACAGTAACTAATCGCAGAGGCCAGGATACGAAAACAAAGAGAAGCTAAGCGATCTGGAAAAAAATATTGACAAACGTATAAATAACGGATTTGTGTAGTTTTAGGGCACAAAGCATGTTAATTTATACCTGAGTATAAAAACGGGAATAAAATCACATTATACGTGGGTAAATCATAGAACTATTTTTTAGTGCGAATGAATCTGCTGCGAAAAGTCTCACTAGATTCCATAGCGTTGCACCTGATATATCAAACGGAGCACAAGTTGCGCATTGAAATCGTATAGTACCGTGCACACATGCACTATACATTAGCTATGTGGGCTCTGCGTTGTACTATACATGTACCGAAATAATATTCGTGTGTTATTTTCATTCTGTGTGGTTGGTAATCACAGGAGATTGTTAAATTTTTGTGTTTGTTATTTCTGGTTGTTCCCTTCTCCTCGTTCCCTTCTAGATATTACTTTTGTCGTAGTTACTTACTCGCGACTGTTTGAACGTTTCTTTTTTTTTTATGTATGCTCCCCTCTTACGCAATATCCCAACAGGGGCCTCTAAGGGGTTAATAAATGATGATGATGATGAAATGGCGCGTTTTGTCTTCATTGTTGAATGATAAAAACGGGCTTCTTTTAAAGAACGAACTTTGGTTTGAAGTTCGCGCTTGTTCTGTCTCCTCGGCCTTCTTGCGTAGTCCTCTTTCTTGCGCTTCAAATACGATCATGTAATCTTGCAAACTCGCATCGCCATAGTTTAGAGTTGATCATAGAAGTTAAGAGTAGCTCTTAAGACTAGCCAAAGTAAAGGAAAACTTATATGGTCCCTCGTGCATTCACCTAAGACGCCTCGAAGGCGAAAGCCATGTTTTTCTTCTCGGTCGATGCATTGTTGATGTCCCGCCACCCCCCGAAAGCTTTGTGCACCTAGCTTGGCTTTGCAGTGCCTCCAGGGTTGGAGGCACCTCACCTGCTTTTGCACTGCATTCGTGATCGGCCCACCTAGGACCAAGCTACGATGTCATGTGGTGGCGGCATCTAATGACATTACGCCAGGCGACGTCAAGCCAGAATTGGTGACGTAATCCTAACGTCACATGGTGACATCATCATATGATGATGATTTCTTGCATCACTCGTGTTGTGCCCGACGCCGCGGGAAGCCGGCGGTCAATTTTCGCGTTGAATAAGGCGTATACTAAAGCTTTGTCACTGATCCCGTTAATAGGGATGGCAATAGCCGTGTGGATTCCAAGGGCGGACGTATCGGCGCCCCGAAACGCACCACGAAAGCGCGGTCAATTTAGAGTTGGTCCTTTTAGTACGCAAGCGAACGCCGTTTGTGGTCCAAAGACCGAGTCAGAGCCGAGAGTCGATAACACAAACGAAATATATTCTCAGTTAAGGCAGTACAAACATCACAAACACATGCACACTCGGCTGGTATCAGTTACAACTTTGCAATATAAGTCAGATGTTGTTAACACAACGGGAACTAAACGAAGAGATCACACGCTACAAATGCGATTTCATGCATTACAACTATTCAAGAACAGTTAAAGCCCTGAATATACAATGGCGTAGCCAGTCCACAATTCTTGGACGGTACTTGAATGCTTCTCTTCTGGCAAACACTCACGCCAACTCCAGCGCTGTCTGTCGTTGCTCCTTCCGTCGTCGTAACTTGTCACGGCTCACACGGCGTCGTCATCCGATTCTTCCAGATCGACGATCGACTGACCGCACAACATCATAAACACGTTTTCTCTGGCTGACGGAGCTACACTCAGCATAACTTCACCGTCTCCGGACTGACTGACTCCCTCACTCGTCTGTGCACGCTTTTATCTCCTCTCCCCCGGGTTCCAGAAGCGTCAGGAGGGTTCTTCGGCGTGCAGCACAGCCAAGGCTAGGTAATGTTCGAGATTTCTCTCGCTGGTTCTACTCGAGGCGGCGTCGCTCGGCGTTGCATCATGCTTGCCCTCTAGATGATTCCAGGCTTTGCCGGGTGTTTGATCTGGTTGTCTGCGACTGGCTCGGGTGGGTGACGGGGAGCGCCGCACCGGCGTCTTTTATTGCTTGTTTTTTCGTTGTTCGCGCTTCTCGGGCGAGCGGCCGGCGCCGTGCTATCTCGCTGCCGTTTGAGAGCGGCCGCGCGCGCGCTTTGTTGACGCGCTCGTTTGTGACAGGCTTTCGCCTCAATTCCTCTTAAAGAATACCACTGAAGGATGCCCACTTGACGCATGCACATTGTTTTTGTATATGGCTCATGTACTTTCTGCGTATTCACTGAACGCTCACAGTTAGTTGGCGCCTCTATTTTGTGTACTTTCTTCGCCTTGTGACATTTAGGGCTGCTTTAAAGGTGAACGAGAACTACCTCACCTAGTTTGATGTCACCATCTCTAAACAATGAAGCGAATGAACTTTCAGTGAGATCACGGTTCATTTACTATTGAAATAATAAAAGTTACAGGCGCGTGCAATCCACGTATGCGTGCGTAACTTCTATGTTGCCTTAGCAAATGACGTTGTTGCAAGAACAGCTGATGCAACAAGGACGTTAAGTACAAAAAGTGTTACTCGTGAGACATTCGTTTTTTTTCTTCAGACCATCACCATCGTGGTTAACGAATAACTCTGGAAATGTTTCCATGATTGCGTATGTTCGAAAATTAATGCTTGTAAATTTATGTATTCGCACGAAAGATAGGTAGCAATGTGCTCACCGTCGATATGGCGGGCAGAATTAATCTCACTCTGTAATTTGGTTATAGAATTATGGAATTATTCTCACTATGAAACCACACTCTAGCAATTTTATTTTGTCATCTGGATGTTAGTCTCATATATGCTGATGCGTTTATGTAGATATCGGTAACGTTTCTAGAACCAATTAAGTTTACCGGCTCCGCACGTGACGGAACATGCACCCGTCGCCGCGAGCCACGACCATGGCATCTGCGATTAGCTCGTGCCATTTGTCAGGCCATTATATTCGTACGGGGACAAGGTAATCAGACAAAGCTGTGTGACAACCAGAAGAGCGTAACTTTGGCACAGGTCACCATCCCGCGGCATGTTAAAGAGTTAAAAAAAATCACACCACGACCGGGCTGGAGCGAAACGCCTTGCTATCATATCGAGTGTATGTTCTGGGTGTCAGGCATGTCTGTTTCATGATGAAACAGACATGCCTGACAGACAGACAGACAGACACATGACGGAGCGCACGTGCATATTGCGTTGTTTCATCACGAACCTTCACCAACATGCCCAAATGGCAGTCTTCATATATGCCTGATACACAGAAAACACACGCGGTGCGTCAGAGCCAACGAGAACACGATTTCAGCGGTACGGTGACACCGACTGAAGGCGAGATTGGCCTAACGATAAACCAAGGCATATCGGAGTTCGACGCGCACCCTCGGGCTAACCGATCGACGCTACGCCACGCTGACTGTGCCGAAAGCCTCGCTTCCTGCTGTTCGCGTTTCTTTCTATCGCGATAGTACCCCTTGTTGGAAGTTGAGGCTCTCCCGACTGTCCTGGTTTCCTCGCGTCCAGGCAGGCGGTTGCAAACCTCGTCTTCAAGAAGAGCTGCTGTTGGAGAGAACCGGACTGAGGAGCCGATGAAGCCTAAAAGAGGGTTATTTACACGTTTACAGTTTGACAGTTCTTTTCGTGGTTATTGTTTTCGTGTTATTGGCGGCGGTCGCTCGGCAGCACCGTGGGAGATGGGAGCTCGACATGCCAGTCGATGAAAGAGTTGGTCGTCACTTTCGCCCGAAGAAAGGAAGATGCGGTGGTTGTGCGACGAAGTGGCCCGGGACTGTGCGACGAAGTGGCCCAGGGCGAAGCGGCCACAAGCTCCACCGACTGCGCTGTCGATGGAGCTTGTGGGTGTTGTGCGGCCATCGGTTTTTCGCGACTGGCAGCGTTCAAACCTCTTTTGGAAGCGATGATACTGTTGTCATTATTCAACCTGCGGTGAGCAGACTGAGGGCGATGTTGTGGCGGAGGTAATCGTGCACGCTGGGGTCCGTAACAAGGGCGTTTACTTCACGTGGACGCCGAATGAAAAGGGGTCCCGAACGTTACCTACGGCTGTCGGCGTCATCGGATGCGTGGACGGTAGCACCGAAAGGCGACCATCACAAGGCAGCATTTTATCCCCGCAAAGGGCATTACGACCACATCGTAGTGCTCGTAAGTACCGGTTTTCCCATCTTCTCGTGCGTGTGTCTACGTAGCAAGATGTGGCTCGTAGTTGTTCACGTTTTCATCAGATCTGCGACGCACACATGGGTATCCTGCCGTGAACCACTGCGTCTGTGTCAGACTACTACGACGCCCACGTCTGGCGGACAACGCGGCTACGTGAGCGCTTCGACGGGGCACGGATTTAGGAGGCCGTACCTTCTAGGCTCTAGGTGAGCAGAACAAAAAGCTGCGATATTCACGGTTTGAGCTCTCATAATATGTGCTCGCTCTATTTGCCCTGTTTGATACGTGTAGGGTGGCCAGCACACCCTCAGGCTGATTGATAAGCTTCTTTTCCCCTGGTTTCCCGCAACAATATTGTTGTAAATAAATCAATAAACGAAATCAAATCATTAGCTACCGGTGCTTGGTAACTGTGACAACTGATAGGATGTCGGTCGCTGCATGTGTATCATCTTGCAGCTATTGGATATCCGTTCCACAATATTGTCAAATGACTCGCATTGTCATGACAGCCTATTTGTAACTAGTCATGCTTCGCGTAGTAGGGGAAGTCAGGCTGGTGAAGTGTAGCATGAGATCATGCAGATCATTCTATCATTGCTATCATTGTGTGGCCCGGCATTGTGGATATCCCTGACATTGAAGTAGTACTTACAACGCACCACTTGTATTTGTACAGATGACAGAGGCTACAAACCAGGGCCATGGCTTCTGACGCCTCTCCGAGGCTGTCCTCAGAGACAGTGTCAAAAGACAAGTGCTACACCACACATGCTACAATGCAGTCTGTAGTGAAACGTTGTATTGGGCTATTGAAGAGCTGCTTTCGCTGCGTTCAGCAGTGCCGTACCCACCATTATGAATCAGAATGTGCATCTCACATTGCTGCAGCATGTGCAGTGTCGCACTTGCCTCTTTGCATTGCAGAAGGTGGCAGAAGTGTTCTTGATTTCAATGATGATGACAATAGTGACGATGGCAGTGTTGTCAGTGATGTCCACCAAGCACTGCGAAGACAAGGAAGGTCATCACACTCCACATGTATTCATAGACATGTGCTCCGCAATGGTATTCAGCTATTTGGCTAACTGCACCACTGACAACAGCACTAGGCACGTGCTACTTCAGTAAGACATGTGCCTAAGAAGTAACAATATCATATGGGGTATTCCGTGCCAAAACTATGATACGATTTTTAGCCACATTGCAGTGGAGGACTCTGAATTTATCTTGACCACCTGTGGCTCTTTACCGTGAATCTCTTTGCAAGTACAACAGTCACCCTGCATGTGACCCTCATTGAAATGTGTTCGCTGTCAGCAGGAATTGATCCCATGTGCTGAGTGAAGCTTAGCAGCGCAGCCTCTTACCTGCTAAGCTATCATGGTGGGTTGCCTAAAAAGTAGAACAACATAAGACTTTTTAGTAATTCTAGGTACGGACGAAGCGGGCCTAGAAGCACTGATGTTTGAAGTGTTAAATCACTTTCGAGAGTATTTTAAGCCACTTCTTTTAACGTACGAGTTACCAGCGGGGCGAACCATTACATTGCTTGCCCTTAAGCTTAGTTTTGCCACAGCTCATATTTGCTGGGCGTATGAGCCACGTTCCAGCAAGCCACTGCTCCCATTTGTCTCTTGTCATTGAAAGCGAGTGAAAAGGTCCATTGCCATAACATGCTTCATTAATGCTCTAAAGAAGTCATGTCCGCACTTAATTTCAGAGAGCTCTAGTAAACAGCTCGAACGTCTCAAGGCAGCGGGGTATCCGCTACATCTGGTAATTTCTGTCGCAGAGTCACTTCTAAAAAAGCTAAGGGGCACCCAGGACAGGCAATCAGCATCAGATTGCAACAGAGGTCCAAAGTTTACTGTTATAGGGATCGAATCCCGACCGCGGCGGCTGCATTTTCGATGGAGGCGAAAATGTTTAAGGCCCGTGTACTTAGCTTTAGGTGCACGTTAAAGAACCCCAGGTGGTCGAAATTTCCGGAGCCCTCCACTACGGCGTCTCTCATAATCATATCGTGGTTTTGGGACGTTAAACCCCAGATATTATTATTATTATTATTAAAGTTTACTGTTATACTGGTATACCACATATGCATGGGATTGCGCACAATTTAAAAAGGATAGAGCAACATGCCAATGTGAGAGTGCTATTCTCTGCGCCAAAAAAAGCTATCAGCTATGTGCGCGAAAGTGAACTGCACAGCAAGTAAGCAGCGGGTCTGCGCAAAAAACCATAAAGTCAGCTTCGTAGAATGCGCGGAACATGTGGTGCATTCGATCCCGCTGTCCTGCGGTAAAAGATACGCAGGTCAAACAGGAAGGTGCTCGAATTTATGGTTGAAAGAGCACGAGTATAACGTACAAAAAGCTATCAGCGGCCACCTCGGCATCCAGTGTAGAAATTGTGGCTGCGCACCGAAGTTTCGCGAGACAACTGTCATTGCCAAACATAAAGAAAAAAGAACTAGAGAAATAGTTGAAGCAGCTGAAATAGTACGCCTTAAAGATAAATGTGTTAGTATAGCATCTGTAACCCTATCTCAAATAGAAATTGACTTTTTATCGTTCAGATGATTGACGCTTGTTTGTGACACAGAGTGGTGATGCGGTGATGTTGATGTCAGAGTGGTGATAGCACATTATTGGCACTCACGTGTGTGTTAACTGACATGGTATAAATGTGGCTACTTCATAGAAATAAAGATCAGTTGTAAGTCAGCGCCTGTCGTCGTCTGTCTCCCTTTTGTGTTAGTCCAAAAATGTGCACTGCTTTCCCTTCTATGCACAATGAACCAACTTGTCCAAGCCTTAACCCTAGCAAGTAGAAGAAAACGTTTCGAAGTTCAATGTCCTGGAAATAATAAATCGCAGCTGGCTTTCATCACATGCCGTATGACCAGCTCTTTGCCAGAATTTGACTACACGTGGCTGGGTCATTTCTATATGGCGGTACATAGGAACTTTTCATTTAGCAACTGTGAGTCTAACGCACTGTACTCGGCAGCTGAGTGCTATAGCCAATTCACGGGAAAGCAAGGGTTTGGTATTACTTTTGTTACTGCTGATCATGTTCTAATCAAGAGCAATCTGACTGCTCTATGCTCTATGATCTGCTCTATGACTAGGAGTGCACACGAAGTCTTTTGTCTCCTCACTTTCTGTATTACAACACACGGCTCGCCTTTTCCTTCACGCACACCTTGGGGGCACTGTGCTTTTTTCTTGGACACATCCACCACACTGTTCCTTTTGAAAGGGCCAACTGATGCTGAAACAGATCTTCTGGCGCTTTAAGTACCTTTTTCTCATTCAGAAGTGTGCTCATTTGTGAATGCCGAAGTAATGCGAAAGAATATGAACGCAGTCTCTTCAGGTCAGAACCTTGTACAAAATGAATTTATTCGCGTTCACACCAATGCAAAGACGGCATAGACTTTCTGTAAATAAATGCACATTGTGAAACTGCAATGTCATGTTTGCAAAGTATTACTGAAATGTATTACGTGCACAACTTACAAGAAACATTATGCTGAAGGAAGCACAGTGTGACATCGCAGTTCACAGGTAATTAATGAATACTATAATGCAAATATAGATGACAACAGCATGCCTTTCTACAATGTGTGAAAAAGATGCGCCTCCATGCAGCAGCATCGCCAACGCTCGGCTCGCTAGGCTCATGTTTCAAATCGTCGATGTGCCTCTTGACGGTTCTTCTCGCTGCCTTGCCGCTGATAACTATTAAGTCCTTAAACAACCAATAAACCTCTTCGCATTTGGTAGAGGGTGCTGTCATCCCAGTCGCTACACCCTGGAGCTGCGAAGCCGGACGCTTCCGCCGATCATGACTGACAACGCAAACCCGCCGGCGCCTTCGCCCCTGTCCGTCACCTGCACCGCGCTTCCTTGGCTACGCGACCCAAAGGTCTTCAGCGGTGCAGATGAGACCGACGTGGAAGACTGGCTTGATCACTACGAACTGGTGAGCGCGTATAATAAGTGGGATGACTCCGACACGCTACGCCACGTCATAGTTTATCTGACTGGAGTCGCCGAAGTGTGGTACAACAACCACAAACACATCCCCACAAGGACCGTCTTCAAGACGTCCTCCTCTGAAGTGTTCACTCGATCGGCTGTCGGCAAACAGCGCGCAGAGCAGCGCTTGCGCGTCCGCTCACAGCAGGCAGGAGAAAGCTTCACAAGCTACATTGAGGACGTCGTCAACATTTGTAGACGTGTCAACGGCACCATGACTGAGGCAGACAAGATAAAGCAAGTCCTGAAGGCCATTGACGACGGCGCATTCCAGATGCTATTGGCTAGGAATCCGGGCACAGTTTCAGATGTCGTCAGCTTCTGTCAGAGCTACGAGGAGTTGAAGAAGCAACGCGCTCCGACTCGACAGCCTCCGCGAGGTGGCGAGTCGCTCTGCAGTCTCGACACCATGCCTGACCATTCGACGTTGCTTCAGCAGGTCCGAGACTTTGTCCGCGAGGAAGTTGCCCGCCAACTTTCCCTATTGCCATTCACACACGAGCCCACCACCCGTCTGCCCGCCCATTGTGAAGAGGTTTATTGGTTGTTTAAAGGCCAACTCCGGCGATATTTCGAGGTCGATGGATCTCAATGAAATTCGCTGGGTACGTTCTTTTGCACGTTTCCGTCATTTATGCCAAATTACAGGCTTAAGACATGCGCGGATTGTTTGCAAATGAATTTTAAAGACTGTCTGCAAGTGCCCTCCTGGCTTCCCACAATTAATGGCAACATTGCGTCTGTGACGTCAGTATTGGGAAGGCGGCGGAAGTGACGCAGCCGAGGGCACCGCTAACTTCGGCGCTTCGGCCGCTACAGCGAGCGTCTGTTGTGCACAAGGCGACAGACAGCGTTGGTTTGGCCGGCGCTTCGCTGGTCGTCCCGGCTGTCACAGTTTTCATACTCCGCGCCGGCGTGACTGGCATGCCTTGCACGACTTCCGGTTCGTTCGTAAAAACGTCTACGTCATACGTAGACAGTACACTCGGTTGGGTTTCGGTTTCGGTGTTGCGCTTTTTTGCTTATTTAGGAATATTCTCCAATTTGCCGAGTATTTCTGCTATCGGGCCCGTAACAGGAGCGTCTCAGGAACATAAAAGCACCATTACTTTGACGTGGCCAAAAATCGCCTGGAGTTGGCCTTTAAGGACTGAATAGTTGTCAGCGGCAAGGCAGCGAGAAGAACCGTCCAGAGGCACAGCGGCGATTCGAAACACGAGCCTAGCGAGCCGAGCGTTGTCGATGCTGCTGCAGAGAGGCGCATCTTCTTCACAAATGGGCATATTACGTTGCTAAAAGCGTTATATGCGTTTCAAGGAGCACCTTTGTAGCCTCGTGTGTCAGGCACCAATACTGTAATCAATGTCTGCAGACCTCAATTCTTGGTTGAAGTTCGGCACATGCCTCTGTTTATTGCTGCGTCCCATCCTGCCGCATGAAAACAAAGAGGGACACATGAATTGTGCACAGTGTACGAATCGCAAGGTGCGTGGGCAATTGTGTGCACAGCTTCCTTTCGTAGCCTGCGCATTTCAGATATATTACAAAGTAGTATAATACATCTAACAATATGGTGATTTGTCAAGGTTTATGAGAAGACATTTGCATAACAACGATATCACACGAAGCAGCAAGACAAGCCAATGTAAACAGTTTGCGCGAAATATGATGTTTAATGCCGTGCAATTGACAGGATGGTGTTCCGAATGGCAATAACGAAGTTTTTTTCTTACAGATATAGAGTCAACATAACATAAAAGTAAAATACCTGGTTCATTGTAACTGATGTAGTTTGTTTGCGAAAAAGTATATGTTTCATTTTCTAGGACATAACTTTGCAAAAGGATTGATAGCCGTGACCCATGCAAAAGTCAACTGCAGTTTCAAGGACACGGACAGTAGAGTGCGCGAATAATTTGCTCAATGTAAAAGCACCTCCTGTGAGTGGCAAACAGGCTTATCATGCTTTAGTGCAACATAAAAAACACTTATGTCATATACATTCCTGCTTGAAGTGACATCATGACACTACAGTCTTTTGCTCTACAGTCAAGCATGGTCTGCATATCATTTCAGATAGTCGACTAGCACATCTACAACAACGTATGAAGAGCATGTACAGCCACGAAATATTGCAGTGTCAGTTTCACTGGAGAGAAAGGCTAGGCTTACAGGTTTCCCGCATCAAATGAAGCCACAATATATGTGTTGTGTGCATCATTTTAGAAGGCTGACGATCACATGTCAATGCAACTTGTGAAGACATGCTCACACTACCACGAAAAAGTGGGGTATTGATTTAAAATGATTATGCACTACATTGGTCGCACCAAAAAGATTACATGCAAGTAAAGAAACGCAAAACAACGAGCAGAAAAATGAAGGCAATTTAAAAAGGAAAACAAGTGGTAATGCTCATGGCCGACGAGGTGGTTCCAGCAGCAGTGAAGACTGGGGAACTCCAGGCACAATGGCAGCCCGGAGATGGTCGAGGGTGCCTGCGATGCCTTCGGTAGCCGAACGCATGCCGCTCACACCATCGACAAGCTCCCGATGCTGCTGCTAGAAAAATTCATATAACATATTCGCGGCTATGCAATGCAAGCAAAGAGAGGAAACCCAACTGATGCTCCATCTCTTTGATTCAGATGTGCAGCTATGAAGAGGAATTTGTCATTGAGCTGGAGAAAAAAATCCAACCGTTTTCTTTCATTTATTCGTTTAAACACTGTCGAACTACAACAAGTCAAATAGATTTGAAGCGTTGGCTTCACCTATTTTATTACCATACAAATGTGAACCTGCATTGACTCCGTTTCTTCCTAAAGAAGCACTTCAGTGTAGCATCGTTATGTCTTCGCACTTAAGCCACATTTGCATGGCAAAAATATCTCGGAACTTGGCGAAAAATTTGTAGCACTTCTCGCCAAGTATGGGTGCTGCTCGATGCACGCCAAAAACAGGCCCGCCGCTTGCGGGAACACCCTGACAGGTGGCTCCGTAAAATTGTTTGCCCCCTTTTTTTCTACAGAATTATCGCCGCAACGCGGCAAACCAATGCAGATATATCATACAGTCCTTTATCCGGCTACAACAACTATACTTGTCAAATCTATTCGTTATATCATCACAAATGAAACACAGTGCCAACAAAAATGCTTTATGCAACACGTTTCTTCTGTGGAAGTTCGATTCAGTAGAAATGTACGAAAAATGCACTGGAGAAATAAATAAATGCGCACTTACGTGTACGCTCTAACTACGCTCGCTCACGCACGATCGTTCACGAAATCAAAATGTGCTACTTACCAGATATTAGACGATAGAATTACAGGCTTCCCCATTTCAACATTTCTCTAGCTTTTCGTTATATTTAAGAACAAAAGCAAAGTAAACAACGTAATAATGGCATGCTTGGCATTGTTTACGCACCTTGCGGCTAGATTTTCAAGTTTGTTCTTCGCAGCTTCTGATATTTCTCTGCGACGAAAATACTCCCGCCTAGCCGTGATCACATTCTTTTCGCAGCACTATTGGTGATAGAACAGAAAACATGGCTCGCAGAGACGATCAGCTGTTTTTCTCACAGCGGCTACCTTAAGCGACTTGGATTGGATGCGAAAGCGACTCACATGTGGTTACGACTCTCAAAATACGTTTGTTTTGCGTTTACTTCGCAGTAGGCTTCATTCACCTTAGCACTGGAAGTTCATAAAAATTCGACAGATCCCACGCGCCGTGGGAATCTGTTTCAGGCGAAGCAGTCAGCGAGTACTTCTATGCCGTATTTTATGGGTTTGCGCCAAGCCTTATGAAGTCGATCGACGTGTTTTTATAAGTGTAGTAGCTGTGTGCACATCGTGGGCCTACCACGAACGTCGACAACAGCCACCCTGGCGTTTAACGCAACGTCATCCCTCTACTTTAACGTACATACGTCAGTATTATCGAAACTAAGTGCACTTTATGGTGCAATCATGGGAATATAATATGTAACTTTCGTTAATGTATTCCTCCGGGGTCGAGCAATGCTTCAATATAGCTTGATGAATCGTAGAAATAAAAATGTGATGCGTATTAGGCTGCTATAAAGGCCGACTCAACACTGGAACCACAAATGTTAATCTGGTATACGCCTGTATCGTAGATACATATGTAGTGTTTATTGCTTTCTTGTAAAATTAGATAGCCAGCACTACAACCACAATCGATTTTGCACCGCAATTACGCCTGCATAGGCTGTTTTTCCAAACCAGTTTGTAGACCTGGCATGGTTCCGTGGTAGTATACCTCATTACCACGCAGAATGCTTGGGTTCGGTTCCTACTGGGATCTTGATTTTTATTCTCTCCATTCGTCGGGTCAACGCTGGCGATGTCAGTTTTTCTTAAGACTCTCGCATATCAATTGCCAATGTCTTTTCTCGCCGTTCCTGGGTAGACATAAACTGTCAATGACTTGTGGCGCATGCCCGTACACCGCGGCCTGTATTAAACGGGTATGTGCCACATACCCTTTCAGGAGGAAAGAGTTTGACGACGTACTCCACAGGATTTTCTCGTTGTTAATATTATGACCTGTGGGAATCGAGCGCGCCCTCCCCTTTGGCGCCTCGTTCCCCAGCTAGCGCGCGTGTTGGCCCCGCGCGGCTCGAGCGCCGGGAACCGCCGTTAATCGGCAGACCACGGCGGCAGCGCCAGGCCTCTTTGTCTGGTGCGAGCCATGCGTCAGCTTCCCGGCGCGCGGGCACGCGTCCGGGCATCTCTCGACATGCTCACATGCTCACGCCACCAAGCTAGCTTTCGTCACTGAGCAACGCCTGTCCTCATTGGCCGCCAGTGACAACCCCCTTCCCCGTTGAGCTCGCTTCTGTCTGGCGCGGGCTTGCCCGCGTCAGATGCACTCAGGCCGGCACGAGAGGTTGACGCGCTGCTCTGGCAGGCGGCTTCTCGTCCGTGCGTTCGACTGCTGCCCTTTGTGTGATGGTCGTAGCGCCGCCGGCAAGCGTACTCGATCGGTCTTGCAGAGTTCCCTTTATGGCCTGCAAGCCCGTGACTGTCGTACTGTGCTGCATCTTGGGTTAATAAACCCGTGTTGTTTGTTGACATCCTGCATTGAGTGCCTTTTCTGCGCCGTGCCGGAGAATCGACGAACCCGGCCGTAGCATCTTTGTTCGCTGCGGCAGTGGAGAGCGTCGCGTCCCTTGCCGGTCGCCTCGTATGGTAAGCGTCTCGCAAACCTATCTCCACATAACTGGCGCCCAACTTGGTTTCGGCATGGCATCAGAGCAGTCCCCCTCGAGGCGCTCGTTCCTGCACGATCCCGTGGCGACGGACTTGGATCTCGTTCGATGCGGACGACGCCGGCAGCACGAGGTGAGCTCGTCTTAGCGGCCCTCGGCTCTCGGCCACCGGGAGAGATCCCGTCTTTGGGGCCTCCTTGGGTGATTACCGCTCGAAGGTGGACTACAGTCCTAGCCTAGCCAGTATCGGATTTTCTCAGCTGTTCGAGGCGCGCGGAGTACATGCTTTCGGGCCCCTCCAATGCGTCGTCTCCGCTCGCTGGCCTTCCTTTGTTAGCAGCGCAGCTGAGTGACCAAACCGCCGCACCGGAGCGTCCCTTCCTAGGCCACATGGTGCTGGCGTTCACACGCTCACTGGCCCGTCGTTGTCACGAGCGTAAAGGGTTGAGTGTCGTCCGCGAGCCGCTCGCATACGCGACACCGTCGCCGCGTTTTCCGACGATCATTTTCCTCATGCGCGCCTTGGCGACGCTTTCGGCAAAGATGAGCCACCGTGCTCCGTTGTCGATTCGTTTGCCTGTCGTATGAGGCATCATGCATCTGTCGGTTGCGTCGGTACGGAAACCCTACTCTTCTCCGTGCCGTATTGGCCCCTTTAGGTCTAGCGTGCACGGCGGAGAACAGGCGCGCGACCCTCGAACGGCGGCGCCTGCCTCGGAGCCGCTGCACACAATTGCGGCACGGCGCCAGGCAAAACATTGCCTTCCATCTCGTGAGCAGCACCGCTGATTCGTGCGGTGCTTCGCGGTTGGTTGTGCGTTGGGAGAATCGCGCGCGCCGACAGCGCTTTGTGCATCTTCCTGGTCTTTCGCTGCCCGTGATTCTCGGTCGCGTCTTTCTCGCGCGCACGGGTATCGTGAATGACTTCCCAAGCGGTGGCTACGGGGTCGTCCCTTTCGGCGCCCTACAACCACTTGCAACCCTCGTAGTGGCTACCGCTGCCTTTTAAGTTCGGGACGCCACTCGAGATTTCGCTGGCCGGAAGCTTGTCTGCTATGTCAATGGAGCGCCATTGGTGGAGGAAACGGATCCCATGGCGCTCGTCTGGCTTAAGCGCTTGCGCGAGCCCTCGGGCCGCCTCGCGCGCTGGGCGTTGACTTTGCAGCGGTACAACTTCGTTGTGCGCTACCGGAAAGGGAGTTCAAACGTCGTGGCCCACGCCTTGCCGCGTGCCCCCGTTTCGGTGTGACACTTGTGTTCGCCACTCCCGAGAGCAATCGCATCGAGTAGACTCCGGGGCCTCTGGCTCCAGTGGGTCGAAAGGCGCGAACCCCGACGGCGAAGTGACTGTCCGAGTCGATCGCCTCGGGTGAGCACCTCACGTCAGCTGGTATCCTCTCAAGCAGAGAAGAGACACCAAACGCACAGCAGTGCGATCCGTTTTGGGCTCCAAGAGCCGTGCTCCCAAGGAGCGGGCGCGTATTGACAGTCTGGTATTGCTGTCGGCGCCGTGTGCCGTTTACGCAGTCTGGTATTGCTGCGGGCACGTTGGATTCGCATCTGTTTGTCGCCGGCGGAGTTCTCCCGCGCTCCACATCCCACCAGAGGAAGCTCCCCAGGAGTCTTTTAAGGTGGGGGTAACCAGCAGTCTCAGGAAAGCCACCCTCGGCTATATCCACGACTCGCGGTTGGCCGGACATGCGAGTGACTGTAAGACTTTCTAAAAGTTGTGCCGCTCGGCTACCTGGCCAGGCCTTAAACGTGACGCTCTTCACTCCACGTGTGACAATGCGTGAAGTCTCGTGCGGGCAGGCCCCCGGGCCCATGCAGCCGCCCCCAAACCCTTTCGTTGCCCGCAGCAGCGACTTGGGAGAGGGGGAGGCGGTCACACAACCGCAGGAAAACCGTAAGGCTGGCTCCAAGCCACGCCACCGGTACAACCTGCGGAAACGCACCTAAGCAACCTTTCTCCCACTGACAGGTAGCTGGACTTTATTCCATACCGTGGCAGTGAATGGAGAATAACCGCTAAGGTGCGGCGGCACACGTCTGGAAGTGGTAGAAGGCCCTCTTGGCCAAAAATACCCTCTGACCTGTTGCCCAAGCCATAACCTGGCAAGCGCCCCTTTGTTGGGTAGCACGGTCAGGCAGGCACCCCTTTTCGGCAAGCCGGCTATGCCGGGGACATTTCTGTCCACTCTAGCATCGCCCTGTCGTCTCCCTGCGCCTGGCTCTACCGTGCCACCAGCCTGTTCCTGACCAGCTGGCCTGGTGTACCCTGGTACTTCCTGCGGGGGCCTGGTTCCTGCCTTCTGGCCTGCAGACACCACCACCCTGCCTGGCCCACCTGACAGCTTCGGCAGCCGCCCTCGGCGGCTGGTCCGCCCACTCAAGCTTTGGCCCAGGCCCGAGCGTGGTCGCTCCGACTTCCGTTCCTGGCTGCCTGCTGTTCCTGCCTGCCGTTCCTGTGTGGCCCCCGTCCCAGCGACTTTCGGCGGTTGGCTGCCGCACGCAACTGGCAGCCACGCCTCGTACGTTCCCGGCTGCCAACGTCTCCAGTCCGGCGAACTTCAAACAGGCTGGCTGCCCGCCCTTGTGCAGTCTTCCCCGTTCCTCCTTGGCTGCGGACCTTCTCCCGGCGGTGGGCTCTCCCCGGTGGTGGAACTTGTGAAACTTTCGGTGGAACTTCTGCGTGGCCATGGCCGACCTATGGACTTGTACCTTCGGGAAGACGACACCCCCCTGTTGGACTTTGCCCCGTTGGCCAGCCCCCTTGCGGCTGAGCTTACCTTGCCACTTGGCCTCGGACAGCCTCTTTCACAGGCTGGCCTCGGTCTTTAGGAGGGGGGAATGTGGGAATCGAGCGCGCCCTTCCGTTTGGCGCCTCGTTCCCCAGCTAGCGCGCCTGTTGGCCTCGCGCGGCTCGAGCGCCGGGAACCGCCGTTAATCGGCAGACCACGGCGGCAGCGCCAGGCCTCTTTGTCTGGTGTGAGCCATGCGTCAGCTTCCCGGCGCGCGGTCACGCGTCCGGGCATGCCTCGACATGCTCACATGCTCACGCCACCAAGCTAGCTTACGTCACTGAGCAACGCCTATCCTCATTGGCCGCCAGTGACAACCCCCTTCCCCGTTCAGCTCGCTTCTGTCTGGCGCGGGCTTGCCCGCGTCAGATGCTCTTAGGCCTTGACGAGAGGTTGACGCGCTGCTGAGCAGGCGGCTTCTCGTTCGTGCGTTCGACTGCTGCCCTTTGTGTGATGGTCGTAGCGCCGCCGGCAAGCGTACTCGATCGGTCTTGCGGAGTTCCCTTTACGGCCTGCAAGCCCGTGACTGTCGTACTGCGCTGCATCTTGGGTTAATAAACCCGTGTTGTTTGTTGACATCCTGCATTGAGTGCCTTTTCTGCGCCGTGCCGGAGAATCGACGAACCCGGCCGTAGCGTCTTTGTTCGCTGCGGCAGTGGAGAACGTCGCGTCCCTTGCCGGTCGCCTCGTAGGGTAAGCGTCTCGCAAACCTATCTCCACAGACCCGACTGTCATATTTGTCAAATTCTCTTACCCACCCATGCCAATTTTGGTCTACACCAAGCTAAGGAGGCGATCATGAGAGCATCGAGACGTAGGCGGCTAGATAGATAGATAGATAGATACGTAGATAGAAAGATTCAAAGTGCCAAAGGTTCGCTAAGAAATGCTTCGCATTTAAAACAAATTTATTTTTATTTACGTGTGATTGTTCTTTTGTCACACGCTCGCGGACGAAATAAAAGAGTTATACGGCCCCTTTGCGGCCTTCAGCCAGAAACTCACTAAAGCCCCTAGATGTTTCCCTCGAAAATACCTAGGAAAATGCTAGGGATTTCCCAAATAACAAGCCAAGGTGCTGCACTTGTCTTGCGCAACAAGCTTCGGACGGCTACGAGCGCTTCCACTGGCTTGATTTGGAAGACGTCACGGTCTTCGTCATGGACGGCGCCTCAAGCTTGACGTAACAGGAAAAAAACGCCAGGCCTGCGCTGAAACCGCAGCACAGTCACAGCGAAAGCTGGAAGAGCGGCGTTTCTAGAGCCCGTTGCAAGCTCTCTTGGGGCCAGTAATACAAGTACACTAGCAAGGCACCCACTACGCCATAAATCACAATTTTTGTGAAGTTGGTAAGCGCCTACTAAGCCATTATTCGTCATTCTGCGGAGGAGCGAGGCACCAGCTACACGTCTGTAAGGCATTTTGTGCACTTTGTTGACGCGACGACTGATGACGGTGAAGAATTATGGCTCAGCCCCTTGTAATGGTTTGGAAGCTTTAAACGGCCCACCAGTTATGTACTTTGCATTGGGTGACGCCCGGTCGTTATTTCCCTCTCCCGTAATGCTGTATAACATACGTTGATGTGGGAGAGAGACGGGGGGGGGCGAAGAACTTTACTGACACCCCGAGGAAATGGATCAGGCGCTTATGGGCTTCCTTGGCAACCAATACAAGTGCACTTGCGAGGAACGCACTACGCTCTAAATCATTGTAATTTTACTGAGACCCGAGGAAATGGATCATGCGCTTATGGGCTACCTTGGCAACCAATACAAGGGCACTTGCGAGGAACCCACTACGCTATAAATCATTGTAATTTTTGAGAAGTAGGGCAGCAGGCACTGTGCCATTTTTCATCATTCTACGCAGAGCCGTGGTACCTGCTAAACCCATGTAAGGCATTATGCGCACTTTGTTCATGCTGTGCCTGATGACGAACAAGAATTATGGCACAACCCTTTGTAATGGGTTGGAAGCATTCAACAACCTACTCGTTGCGCAATTGGCATTGTGTGACGCCTGGTTACAGAATTCGCGTTGTGCGACGCTTGGTGGTTATTTTACTCTTCTACCACGCTATATTGCATATGCTAATGTGGTTCCTTCCCGACATGAAGCTTGTATAGGACCTTTATGCAAAGCAGCTTCAAGCACCGGCATGGCTCAGAGGTTGAATACTGGGCTCCCACGCAGAGGGCCCAGGTTCGAACCTCGTTCCATCCTGGAATTTTTTCTTATTTAGTTATTTTTCTTATTTCGAGCGATACTGGTTACGGACACCGGCGGCGGCGGCAGCGGCGGACAACTACGGCGCCAAAAACGGCCGGTGAAATGATCTCATAACAGCTTTCGCTGTAAAACGGAATACGGAATAGAAGTACGCTATACGGCTACAGAATACCCTTCGCATGCATTCGTTTGCCTCTTTTACATCCTTAGCAGTCCCTAGATGCCTGACGTACAGAAACAGGGGGCGACGTTTCCATCTATTCAGGTGACGAATCCTGCGGGTCACTTTGCTGGCACCGCCCCCAGCACACGCACACACAAACAACTCAAACACGCTGTATTATTCTCGCAACGATGTCGAATCGGGGGAAGCATGCTTCCAGCATGCCGGGTGGGGTGACTCCGTCGTTTCGCTCCTCGGGCCGACCAACCATACTGTCGAACGGCGGCCGCAGGCCAGGCAAATCCTATGGCATGTGTCCGGGCAGCTGGCGCTGATTTGAGCGTAAGCGGCTTATCATCCGGAGACGCACAGCGCGGTGGTCCGAGGTATGTCTTCGGCGGGAACTCGGCGTCTCGGTCTTTCCCAGGGCCGAAAAGCGCCATGTGTCGCATTTCCACTCCGGCACCAGCGACAATGGTGTTGTTTCGAGAAATTGCAACCATGCACCTCCTGGTGCATGAAAAACAGCCGAGCGCCTTCGCGCTCTTCCTTGTCGTCGCAAAGTGAGGTGGATGCCTTTATTCCGTCCCAGCGCCCCGCGGCAAAGGGTGGCTCGCCGACCGCAACTACGTGATGCTCCATATCACGGTTAATATTTATTCTTTGCTTTGTCATAGGGAGGCAGGAAGAAATCATATGCGGTTCCTGTCACGCCATTATCCTAAGCTGATTAGCGTGGGCGCTTTCGGGAGTTTAAATACCGAATTCCCCCTACATCCAGATTGTTTCAAGAACAGAGGCACAAGCAATAGCGGAAATGGTGAGTGATTGTTTTTCGTCTGAATTTTCTTTCTTTGATTCGGGAAACCTGTAGAAACGCGTGTGCTCAATAATACCCTGCCAACGAGAGTAAACACACGGGCCGGCAATGTTTGTTGATGTAAGACACCCCGTGCCGTGTTGATAAGTCGCGAAGCCGCGGGCATTTTCTCGGCAACCTATACTGCTTAACGATAGGGAACGTAACGGGCGAAAGCAAAATAAAAATTAGGAGGGGCGAAAATTGTTGGGAACGGTGTTTCAGCTCCACTAACGTGAAACCTGGTTAGGTGCGAAGCACGCAGTATGCGCCGGTGTTTCCCACAGCAAAATGTGTATTCTTTACTGCTTTACTCGCCACCGGCATATGCCACCAGTCCTTAAAGCACCATCACTATATATATATATATATATATATATATATATATATATATATATATATATATATATATATATATATATATATATATATATATATATATATATGTTTCAAGAAGCGGTGTTACAAATAGATTACTTTACCGTAGAGATGCACACTTGCGTCTCTGGTTTTATATAATAAACTTGAGCACGTAGGTAAATTTCTTCTGCGATTCTGACACCGCTGCTAAGCCAAATGCAATGTTTTAGGCAGTAACGAGGAACCTTTAAGTCATAATGTGCATGGTGTGGACCGGTGGCGAGTAGTGGGATTTACCCAATTTTAGTGGTATACACCCGTAAATGATGGACCTTGACGACTACATGGCACGCCCACGGGACGACGACATGACGAGCCGACAAGGCGAGACCCTAAGGTGCTTCGCCCCTAATACCCTGGCCGTCCAGAGGGCCCACGTGAGGACCGTCAGGTTTAACCTGACGAGTGGGCCTTGCTGGGTGACGTTGAGTTCACTCGCGTCTATTGTGGACCGAAAAAAGTTGTTTCACTCACTCTCTTATCACCGCATTTTCAATCTATCCTTGACGCGGAGCCCTGCATACAAAGAGGAGAATAAATGCATGCAAGAAAGCATTGGGACAGAAAAAAATATAAGATGCCAAGAAATGATGCCAGGACTAAGTGACTAAGTGACTGATTCACTTTACCCTAAAGATGCGCCACAGAATTGTGAAAAAATATAAAATAATACGGGACTACAACAGAGCTGACACAAGTTCAATATTAGCTGAATTGGAGTTATTTGCGGAGGGATATACGAGCAACTTTGACAATCATCACTCCGTAGAAGAAAACTGGACCCTGTATAAAGAAAAAAATTGAATACCTGGTCGAGCGATATATTTCTAAAAGAAAATCGTATTTAATTCCCGGTCACCATGGTTCAACTCTTCCTTAAAGTATCTGTCAAATAAAAAGAAAAGAATGTTCCGCCGCTAGAAGCGAACTAATAATAGTGATGACTGGGCAGCATATCATCAAGTTCATAAAAAGTATACCAGTGTGATTCAGAGCGAAAAACATTCGTTTCTTAACAACACCTTGCCGTCTGTGCTCCAAAGTAACCCTCGAAAATTTTGGAACATTGTTGGCGGTTCAACAACTCGACTCATACGGTTGCCTCATAGCGATGACACTATGCTCCCGCTTAGCCAGTCATGCACTGTACTAAACAACGCATTTGTTTCCTTCTTCAGCACAACTGCTTCTGCATTGTTACCATGGTTACCTGACCGAAACTTTTTCCCTATGGATCCCATTGTTGTAGATTGGGATGGCGTTACAAAGCTCATTGATATTCTGGAGCTTTCGTCTTCCGCTGGTGCTGACCTACTGTACTCAAAGATCTTAAAAACAACTGGAGTGTACTCAGCAATATTTCCCTCAAAACTTTTTGAACAATCTTTACTGTGTTCCATATTACCCGGCGACTGGAAAGTGGGGAGGGTGGTCCCTATCTTCAAATCAGGTAATGCTCATCCAGGTGATAATTATCGACCGATCTCACTAACAAGCAGCCTATGCAAAAATGTAACGCGAAGAACGGAAAGCAGCTCGAAATTGACAGCGCATCGCTCGAGCCCAAAGGACGCACGAAAAGAACGCACACAGGACGAGCGCGAACTAATGCGTCACAGCTCGACACAAAGCGCACTGCTCAAACATAAAGCAGGACGCACTAAACAAACGAACAGGTACACACAAGACGAGCACGAACTAATTGTCGCAGTTGTCACTTATTTCTGTTTGAACAGCGCGCTCCTTTCGCAAACGCGGTCGCTGCAGCGAGCGAAGCGAAGCACCCCACCGGCCGCCCCTTCTTTCCTTGAGATAAGCGCACGAAAGCGACGACGCCCTGTAGAGCGAACAGCAACGGCAGCAACGGCGTTCGCAGGGGCGGAGCGACGATCTTTAAAGCGCGCAACACGCGCGCACGTCGCGCCATCTATGTGGCCACTAAGAAAGCATGCTGAATTACATGGTGTATATAAATAGCTCGCCGTTAGCAGCCTGAGAGACGGTGCTGCCGTGGCCTAACGTCTAACGCGACGGGCTGCAAAGCGAGAGGTCGCCCGTTCGATTCCGCGCGTCGGAAAGAATTTCTTAATTATTTTTCTTTGTGGCCTTTCTATATATATACATACTTATAGATATACGGTGAATGACGGCGACGGGGACGGACATTTTCCAGCCGAGACTGTCCATATAATTGCTATCGCAATAAAAAATCAAAATCATAGAACACATCATACATTCGCACCTAGTACAATTCTTGGAGGATAATTCTTTCTTTAATAATTCCCAACATTGATTTAAGAAAATGTTTTCATGTGCGACCCAACTACTAACGTTTACTAATGATCTCTTTACAGCTACTGATCTTGGTTTTGATATAGTGCATTTTTCTCGATTTCGCAAAGGCATTTGACTCGGTATCGCACAAATTGCTCCTTTTCAAACTGAGTAAACTCAATATTAAAACTAACGTATTCAATTGCATTAAAGGTTTTCTTTCGAACAGAACCCAACATGTCACTGCTAACAATTATTAAATGCCAAGCACTTCTTAGCGAAACTCTGGCACTTTTAACGTTTCTATCTACGTATCTATATATCTATCTAGATCTATCCAGCCGCCTACGCCTGTGTGCTCTCGTGATTGCCTCCTTAACTTTGTGTAGACCAAAATGGGCATGGGAGGGTAGGAAGATTTGACGAATATGACTGTTGGGTCATGTCATGAATAACGAGAAAATCCTCTCACGTACGTCGTCAAACGCTTTCCTCCAGACACGTGTGGCACATACCCGTTTACGGCCGTGGTGTTACGTTTACGGCCGTGTTGTACGGGTATGCGCCACAGGTGATTGACAGTTTATATCGAACCAGGAACGACGAGAAGAGACATTGGTAATTTAAATGCGAGAGCGTCAAGAAAAACCGACATAAACAGCGTTAATGCGACGAATGGAGGGAATAAACATTAGGATCCCGGCAGGAACCGAACCGAAGCATTCTGCGTGGTAATCAGGTATTCTACCACAGAGCCACGTCAAGTCTGCAAACTGGTTTAGAAAACAGCCTATGCAGGAGTATTGTCGGTGCGCTGTCAATTGTGGCTGTAGTGCTGGTTATTTACTTTTACAAGAAAGCAATAAACACTACATATGTACTCCTACAATGCCGGACTCGTATTAGATTAAGGTCGGTAGTTTCAGTGTTGGCTCCGTTTTTATAGCAGTCCAACAAACATAGCGTTTGTATTCCTATGATTCTGAAGCATTGTTAAACCCCGGAGGAATACAATAACGAAAGTTACGTATGATATTCGCATGATTGCACCATAAAGTGCACTTAGTTTGGATAATACTGAGGTATGTACTCTAATGTGAGGGCTGACGTTACGTCGCTCCATAAGTTACCCTTGAAACGCAAGTGTTGTCGACGTGCCTGGTAAGCCCACGGTTTATAAAGAGCTACTACACTTTAAAAAACGCGTCGATCCACGTCGTAACGCTTGGCGCAAAGCCATACAGTACCACATAGAAGTATTCGCTGAATGCTTCGCATGAAACCGATTCCCACAGCGCGTGGGATCTGCCGAATTTTTCGTCTACTCTTTCTTCTGTTACCTCCGGTGTGCCACAGAGGTCTGTGGCACACCGGGCGTAACAGAAGAAAGAGTAGACAAAAATTATTGTTGTTATTTCTTATTTACATAAATGACCTTCATAACAGTATTGTTTTTTCATCAATTAAACTTTTCGCAGATGACTGTGTTATTTACCACAAAATTACAAACCCCTCTGATTCACTAAATAACCAAAATGACCTTAACTAATCATCCCTATGGTGCGATAAATGGTTTATGCAACTAAACATCAGTAAGTGTAAGATCATGAGAATAACCCGACGTCTTCGCAGCACACACTACTGTTACCACCTTAAAGGAGACCCCTTGAATTCCGTCAACTCCTGCAAATACCTCGGGATTAATATCACTAAAGACCAATCCTGGAATATACACGCTGATTACGTGACCCGCAATGCTAACCGTACCCTTGGCTACCTGCGCCGTAATTTTTCTAAAGCGCCCTCTTCTTTAAAATTAATTCTGTGTAAGACTTTAGTCCGTCCAAAACTAGAATATGCCTGCAGCATCTGGGATCCGAATCAATCCATACTAATCAACACACTCGAATCTGTTCAGAATCGCGCAGCCCCGTTTATTCTGCCCAAGTACTCCCGCTACGCTTCTGTATCCACAATGAAGAAGACATTACAACTACCTGATCTGTCCGTACGTCGTAAATGTCTTCGTCTTTGCCTCTTTCACAAAATTTGTCATCAAAATGAAGAGTTAAAAAACCATCTTTTCCTTCAACCTGACTACAGTTCATCACGCGTGGACCACAACTTCAAGGTTGGTGTCTCACTATGCCGAACTCACCTATACAACGACTCTTTTATCCCCCATACCAGCAAAGAATGGAACCACCTTCCAGGCTCCATCGCTGCAATTGCTGACAGCAACTTTAAAAGTGCCATTCAATATACGGTATTTTGTTAACTTGTATTTTCAGAAAATATATTATTGCACTCTTGTATATGTGCTAACCACTCCTATCTGTAATGCCCTAAGGCTCTGAAAGTATCTTAAAGGAGCACTGACATCAAATTTACGCATGTCAAGATTTTTGCACCCACGAGTAGTTATCTACCCCCTAGTAGCGATTAGCGACCGAAAATGCAACTGAGGGACGAATAGCTATCTGTTTTATTAATTTATATCACCGGTATCTAGCACGATTCAAAACGGCCTGCAAGCCCGCCGTTTTTTAGCGCTGGAAGCGCTCCCTCGCGGACAACTCCAGATCGCGCCCCAGTTTACCACTCGTCCACAGAAAGGAGTGACGTGAGGATCAGCTGCTCAGCTAACATTTCGTCTGCTAGGCTAGGTTACAGTACACTGTAGCTAGGTGGTGTTGGCTAGGCGCGCACGTTCAGTCATGCCTTGTCACCAGCGTCGCCGTCAAAAGTATCGACTTGTGTTGAAGACGATATTCTGGAACTTAGAATCACCGCGATACGCGACGTTGCGAATCATTTTCGCTTCGACCCTTTGCAAAACAGTGATTCAGAAATGGTCGCCGTTCCAAGCAGCGACGAGGAGGTGCCCGGGGACGCGCGCTTGGGCCATACTCGCTGGTCTGTCTCAATTAGCTAGATCAGAGAATTGTAGCGTGCACGGCATTCCGGTATACGCAAAGGGGGCTATGGAATATCGGCATAGCGAATGCACACCAGCGGAGAAATAGAATACGATAGGTTTCTACAATAACAATTCTGTGCTTGCCAGGTTCTTCTTTGCGCCGCCAGATGGCCCCACCTATCCGGCCTCTCACGGTTACGGCTGCAGTAACCCGGTATTACGCCAGCGCAAGGAAGTCCACGGACGAACTACCATTCACTATTAACGCTACATGCGTGTTACTTGTTAGCGATGTTATTTATCTATAGGCTACTCCACTTTGATAGCTTGTGGTCGTGTTGGCGTGTACCGTACGTGTTCACGCACTTTCCGCTTTTCCCGCGCCTCGACGAGCAGGTCCGCACTACGCAGCGGTTCCCCGACGTGCTGGCACGTAGTCGCTCTGATTGATGTCACTCGCGCTGAGGATCGCACGACAAATCAGTCGATACGACACGATGAATCGCAGGCACGGATCGAGACAGCAAGGAGATGCCACTGGTTGTGAGTAAGAGCCGGTGAAAGCGTAGTTTGGCGTCGGCGGCACAAAAAGTACACTCAGATCGTCGACGTCATTGTTACTGGCGTATCGTCACTCAGGATGGTATTTGCGGAATGTATCACACCTGTTACGTAGCATTAGTGTCGATGTCGCAGCGTCATCAATCTTCCGTTGAGCATTCGTACGCTGTTTGCCCTCGAAATAAAATTACTTCCACGCGACGGACGCCATTCAAATTTGGCCAAGAAGACCTGTGCATACCGAGCAATCGAATGAATGACACATCTCGACTTTAAAATTTGATGTCAGTGCTCCTTTAAATAAATAAATAAATAAATAAAATGAATGAGGACTGTCTCTTGGTCTGGTATGAACACGTCCACTAGCTTTCGTCTTCTTATGCTGTGTTTTTCTTTATTGTTTGCCGAAAAGCTCCTCGTGGACCAATTTCTTTCATCGCACGAATGAAGGGACTGATCGATTGAGTTGCGCAGCAGGTGGCGAGGACCGTCTTAACAACGTACCGTTCGTTATCGGTTAGGATACAAGGCACAACAAGGCTATGCGCACTGGCACGTTTCTAGCCGCATCAAACAACTAGCCGCATAATACGCAAGGGAAAATTTCGAGCTAGAAAGGTGCCACTGACAGCTTGTGTAGAGTGCAAAAAGTAAATAAGGAAAGAACATTAGCCCTGTTTGTTGACGCATTTGGCCAAAAACCGCAGTCAAGCGAAGGCGGAGACAAACTTGTCGTAAGTCGGCTGCATCATTCGTGTATGCGCAACTCCAGCACACCTCCGTGCATTTTTGTCACACTTGTATGCACTTGCCACCAGCTGCTCGACTGCACGCAGGTTCTTGAAGAATCTCAAAAACAGCCTTGCTTAAAGGGCCGGGATGTTTTTTTCTGGCCGTCAAGCCCGTGAAGTGTCAGAAACTTTCGAAAGGGTGTCACCGTTGAAATATAGAGAGGAGGCTCCAGCTAAGCGTGTGTGTGGTTTTGTAATACCCTTAGTGGGCTCCACTGAAAAATGCCACAGGGGCTCCTTCCTGGAGATCATGGTAGCTTACAGTTTGCGAGGCAAAAAAAAAAAAAGCTTTTGTCAGGATGCGACAAGCTTCTTAAGGGCGGTTTCACGTGGCACAACGCGCACGGCAACGCTACTTGAAGCCCGGGGCCAATGGCGCGTAATCTCACTGCAAGTGCTAACAAGGACAATAGGGGAAGGCATAGAAGATACATCATGCTTTTGTTCACGTTGACAAGACTGAGGAACGTTCTCACTCGACTTAGATGTCTCTGCGTGTGGTTGTAAAACAAGAAAACGTACCATCGCTGAATTTTCGTCGCTGCTAGCTACTGTGTCGCAAATAATTGTCTTTTACCGTGCCTACGGTGGATAATTAGTGGATGAATATAGCTTGCCTGCGTTCACCTTCAGGCACCTTCGTGACGAACGCGCATGGCAGCGAGTGATACAACAACTGCAGCCACGGCGACGAAGACATTTATTATCACTATCGTCAACAGCACTAGCATCGCCATCCACAACAACGACAACGACGGTGGCGTCCAAAAATTATTTGTTAGCGCTTTCCATATTGCGAAGAATCACTGAGTGTGTAGAGGAGCTTGTGCAGGGCATATTCTGCGCACACCTCGATGCAATACTTCACAAATGATAATATGTGTTCTTAAAGCTATGAACTACAATGTGGCACGGCTACAGGGTTTCTCGGCCTTACAGGTTGTCGTCTTCTGCTTTATGTGCAGTACGTTACGACACCATAGAAAGATCAAGCCAGTTTCAGTGCGCTCATGACCATTACTACGTTTACTGAAAAACCAAAAAGACGCGTACCATCAAGGAAAAAAGTAAGGACAGGACAGAAAGGGCGTCACTCGCAACTAACTTTATTCTCAGAACATCAGCATCATATATAACCACAGCGACCCTGCGCGCGCACATCTACACGTGTTTATTACTACGTGTTTATTCGGCGGTGCAGTAGCTTTCTCATTTATGAAGAGCATAGATTTATGTGAAAACATTCGTCCAATCTTGCATGCGAAGCATTTCATTCATCATATCTGCGTCTGAACGTGTTGACGATCACGTTTGCCATTCTCTTTCCTCTTCCAGATATCTGCTCATGACTACTAGATGTTACGCGTAGTTTGGTCATAAAGCCACAAGAGAATTTTATGACTATTTCCTGGTCTACACAAATTGGTTTTTATGCAACAATCGTCCATCGCTTATTAGTAATAAAACAGATTACTGTTAAGCGTGCGAGGGTGGATGGTATGCTGCCGGCACCAATGTCCTCGAATCACATGATCAGGCCAAGGTACATGGCATCGACGCAAGCCTAGGTACATAGTAAATGCAAAACATGAAGTGCGAATACAATGGGCAATGCACCAAGATCGTACGTCGTGCACATTGTACACGTATATTTTTTTCTCTTGCCGTCATGTCTACCGCAAGCATTAGTTGTATTGTGACCAAGATGCAGCTTTTTTTCTAATTCTTTTTCTCTCTATTTTCTTTAGACATTGAAAACTACATACTACTAACCCAACAACTATTGACCACCTGCCAGCGTGGCACAAAAATGTCGCTACTAGAAATTCCTGCATTTCGCGATCACCTACTAAACAAGGTGTGGGTTCGAGCTAGTTGGTACTCCATGCTGTAATACTTCTTGCACGAAAATTTTTCTTATACAAAGGACAAAACAGACACGGACAGGCGCATGTACGTACGTCTTTGTTTCGTCCTTTGTCTAAGAAAAAAATGTTCGCGAAAGAAGTATTAGAGCACCTACTAAAGTTGGCTTGTTCTCATAATAACTGTGCCAAAAGAAAGCCCCCTTTACAGAGTAATACATCGTAAAGGATTATTAAAAATTTTGAGTGAGCACATTAAGCCTGAGCTTCTGCACATTGAACAACTGACACCTGATTCAATAGATTAGCTCCCTGCTTGTAGAAAATAGAAAATTTTATTTGTAGTAAACGGTGCTGCTACATAAATTGGCTATGTGATGTCTACTGAATGTTATTGAAGGTTCTGCAGCGTATAGCTCTCGCCATTTGTAATATAAGGCAAGATGAAGTTTTCGGCACATCCTCACTAATAGGTGTCAGCTGCCAGGTTTCTAGAACACGTTTTAGCATATAATATTACTTTATTTGACGCAATAAAAACAGCAATGTTGAGAAATGTCAGTCTAGATATTTTTTTCCAAAATGAGTTGCTTTTTCCAGCACGTCCCGCCTTATGCTAGCCCACGTGTCTTCAGACTCGCTATAACTATGACGTATACGATAAACATGAGAACGCATGGTAAAAAGAAAAGAGATATGATCTGTGTCGCACAGTACACTGCTGAGGAAGGAGAAAGGAAAATAGGAGATGGCAGAGAGATTAACCAGAAAATCTTCCGATTGGCTACCCTACACTGGGAGATAAGGGAACGGAAATAGAAAAATGAGAAAGACAGAGGAGGAAAGGGAAGACGAAGAAAAAAAAGCGTGTTGCCGTGAATTTACTCTAGCGTGCGGGACTGCACCGCAAGTCGGAGGCGTTCGCACAGGCCCGTCGTCCTCAAAATGCGCAAGAGTGCCTTCACAACCTTGTAGGCCGTCCAAAGATGGGGACGATGCTGCAGAAGCACCTGCATGGGAAGCGACCGATCATCCATTTGTCGCAGTGTATTGGAAAGTACTTCTCTCTTCGAGGCAAATCGAGGAAAAGTGGCGCAGCAAGCGGTCGATGTTTCCTTCGGTGCCGCAAACGTCGCATGCTGTACTGACGCGCCAAACATTAGGCATACCAGACTGCATCAGTTGAACCTTTCACTGCAACTATGACCTCCATCCAGCGTTCATCGACGCGAAGCTTCGCTTCTTTATCGCCTGTGGTTGGGAGTTACTTTCAGGAAGGCATACACAGCGTTAAATGCTGAGGGCATTACAAACACTTGTGTGGTTAAATGCGAAGTCGTTAGCACGAAATTGTAAATTACTGCGCTTTTGTTTGCACCCTTGAAACGAGAAATTATGCGTATGTTTGGTACTCCTTAGTTCCTTGTTGAAAAAACACGTAGGCTCAGCTTATGCACGTATTGGAAGTCTCACACTTCGGTTAGCACAAAAGCTGATTCCTATTCCTTGTATGTTAGCATTTCCATTGTCTGCTTAAGCGCCCTTCTTTCCACCTCGCCTCCACCCCCCCCCCCTCCCACACCTCATTGCTCCTTGTAACTCACAAACCATGTAAGTGCAAAATTTCAGCACGGGAGGTTCAGCTCTCGAGGCCGCTGACATGGTCAGCGCAATTTAATGAACTGACTTTCGGTATGACAAGGTCTCGTTCATGGTGCCGGCATTGTAAAAACACACCCCACGCGGTTTGACCTCTCTGATAGACTTAATGATGTCTGTCGTGATGTGTCTGGGTTTTGGTTTTGATGGTCGCACTACCATTCTGCATAGCCTAATCTCCCCGAGGACTATTTGCATCCCCATCACGTTCTTTTTCTACCATATTCTTTTAAATCTCGCATTTCTAGTTCGTCTATAATTAGTACAACGATGTTTTATGCTGCGTCTATGGTCGCTTAGTAACATGGCCTGTTTTTTTTTCTCTTTTATTACTTTTTAATGGTTCTTATTTCTCCCGAATAGCAGGCAAAACTGATTATATGTCGTCTGCTTACACTTTCACGCATATTGCATTAGATCTGTCAAATAAATTTTTATAACAAAATGTATTTTTCTAGAGCAGTACTTGTAGAAGCCACTTTTTCGCTTTAACAGCGAACACGTGTAGATGGGATTTCCTGTAGCTGTGTATCTCGCCAGCGCACGCATTTCGTAATATGGTCTAAAGGGCAACGTCGATACAATTGGTAAACAAAGAAATACCTGAACGAAGATTTTTCGAAAAAATACCAGGCATGTATTTAGAATATATTGCGTTTGACAGATAAATACCTCTTTTTTTCGCTGAACTTTGACAATGTCATAGTCCCGTATCTTTGAAAGGCAGCTAAGGAATAGAAAAATATATACAAACTTTTCACTCCTTACATGCGCCTTTTTTTACCGGTACGTTTGGAAGCAGGAAATACATGCTGTGAATATCTTTCTAGGTGAACCTTGACCAAAAACATTAAAAAGGTGCTCGCTGTTCTCAGACGCATAGCAATAAGGTGCTTACAATTCTTTAACGATCAAAATGTGCACAGAACAGATTAGGAGAGTGGCCTTGCCGGTGGATGCACTTTGCAAGCCTGAACATTCAATACTGTGAGAGATGAGATAAATTGTGTCGTGGTTATCAAAGAAACAAAATATATTGAGAACAGAAAGGGAAATTGACAACTACCCGTTTGTAGCACGAAGATACAAGGAAATCCTTCCGCCACTTTGCGGGATTCCGCAGAACGGATTTGCATATTTAGAACAAATTATCTTCAAAACATTATGCGATTTAAGGTTAACAGTCCCTGGTGAGGCATAGTGCCTATGATCATTTTCTCAAGAGCAAGGCCGACGTGTTCACTAAAGGAATTTAACGAACAGAAAGCCTATAATAAATCTGTGTCTGCCAGCTCAGTTTGGACGCTGTATGTGGCATAAGCCCAATCTCACTGTCATTCTCCCATCTATCGTACATTGCAAATCAATACCTTCCAAATCCCTCTGGCTTACTTCTTTGTTCACGGTTTCTCTGAGAGCTTTGTATGGGACCATCAAGGAAATCGTGTTTTTCAACGGGGAACAGGGCACTAACGTCCACAGGTATTTCGTATTGGCGTAAACCAATGATCGCTGATGAAACCAACAGCTTCCGAACGAAAAATAAGGACGTAGTTTCCAAATAGGCGTGTCAGAGCAAACTGAAAAGATGCGGTGGATCCAATCACAATAGGATGACCACGTAATGGAGGCCGAGCTGTGGGACACATTCTTGATGGCGTTTTGCCTCTTGGTGCGACCCTTCCTTTCTTGCCTGGCGACGATATCCAGGTGCGAAGGACACGTACGCCTCCAGGCAATTGGAACGATGGAATGATATGTGACAAGAAAAGCTATTGACCAAGGGATGCCCGCTGCAAGGACTATCTGACAAAGCACAGAGGAGACGTGCGTTGGTTCCTATTATTCCGGCCAATTGCGGTTGGCAGCCAACAAGGCTTTGTCGACAGGAGTTCATGTTCGTTAGGCGTTCTGATCGATGTTAGCGAACTTGAAAGCCAAAAATGAAACAAAGACAAAAAAAAACGCGGCTACTTCTACTTTCGCTCGAGGCCCCGCGTGCTTCAGGAAAACGTGACGAAAGGCATCTCACCACTCACACGTGCGAATTTCGTCAGCGGCGGAAGAATCTCGTACGAGTTGGCGTATTGTTCGAGCACCCTGCAAGTCCACTGGAGGGTTGTGGTTGGCGAGATCAAATTTATTAGTACGTTAGTGGCAACTTGTGCGACGATATTTTTGTTACCTTTTACAATGAATATGATAAATGTGCAGTGTAGTCACAAATTAATCGAAACGACGACTTATTCTAACTCTGTCCCAATTCAGTGCTGGGCAGTATCGAAGATACATGTATCTTAGATACTATCTTAGATGCTCATCGGGTATCTTGTATCTGTATCGCGATACGTCTCGCCAAATGAGTACCTGTATATGTATTTCCGATATATTCAATAATGTATCGTGTATCTTAAGATACAAGATAACGCTATCGCAACAACACTATGCGAAGCAATTATCGCTGGCTGAACTCTGCTTCTCAAGCCGGTACTGGCACCACTAAGCCACCTGAATAAGACTAAGGGCGGCAACATAATTTTATTTTTCCGCCAGAGTCTTTTACTGAGGGCAAGCGACGAGGTCTGCGCGTCTCTATTGGTGGAGTAGAGTCGTGTGGCAGCTCGCGCAGTCTCCACACAAACAAGCGCGCGAACGTCTACCTCCAGCCCACGTAGCTTTTGTTTTCTCGATTTTTTTTTCTTTTTAGTTGTGTCAGTTCCATGACACTTGCTCTTAGCCACGGCCCTGCGTCGCGTACTCTAATGAGTGCAGCGCCTATTACGCAAATTATTATGCCGCTTTCGTGTCGTAATTGAAGATTCTCTTGCGTGGTGCTTCGTAACGAAATCTGAAGTAGGCAAGAACGGAGTTGCCTTGTGTCTCATGGCTTTCACACATCAGCGATTTGAAGCATCTCGTGGATGTAAGTTTGCCTTACATGCGGTGACATTGACCTATATGTAAATAACGTTCCAAGGACAATAGATCAACCGATACCGATGCTCGATCTAATAGAACAAGCCTTTACCTATCAAAATATATCTCGGTGTACCATATTATTTATTTTCGTGCTAATTATATATTCAAAGAATTTTCGCAATCATAATTTCATTATTAGCACTAATACTTTCTTACCTGTTCTGTTGCATTCCGTACCTAGGTCTCTTTATTGTTTTTTCCGGTGTGGTCGCTGCAATATCTCTTTTGTAACGGGCTGCCAAAATAAGCTCTCTGTTTTATTGTTACTTTTAAATGTCTGCGTTATTTCTCCTACTGTTTGCACATTTATACTTGACTTGAGCTTGTCACTGCCAAGGTGGTTCTGAAAACAAATGTATAATTATATGGGCGTGCCTTTGGTACTATACAGTAAAATTAATAGAGATTTAACGTCCCAAAACCAAGTTATGAGAGACGCCGTGGAGGGCTCCGGAAATTTCGACCACCTGGGGTTCTTTAACGTGCACCTAAATCTAAGTACACGGTCCTCAAGCATTTTTGCCTCCATGGAAAATGCGGCGGCCGCGGAAGGGATTCGATCCCGTGACCTTCGGGTCAGCAGTTGAGCACCATAACCACTAGACCACCGTGGCGGGCCTTGAGTATACAGTACCAAATATTCTGCTTACCGCTTAATAAAGCAGCGAAGTTGAGTTTGCGTTACAATAATGGAAATTATTAGGAGCCATCTTAAAGACGTCGCTTGGGGGCCCTCGAGAAGATTTTAGATGAGGGATTCGAGAGACATTTATACCAAATGCTCCGTTTTTCTCATGAGCGTCCCAACGAGCCGTTTCAGGCAATTTTCTATTGTCTTACCTTAAGTTAGTTCAGTAAAGAGTTTCGTTTCTACAATTTGACTGCCGCCATATTACCCGCCGCTATACCACGTGACAATACAATACGTCTGAGACGTTTCCGGGTTGCAGATGTTCTTTTGTTTAAGAAAAACTGTTCAAAGATCGTACGTCAGTGAGTATATCGATAACGAACGCTTTACACCAGCAGATACGTAGAATATGAACAGCCATTGCGGTTTTATGTCCCGTATACACCATTCGTTACAAAACTAGCTTCCAGCTTTGTTGCTGCTGTACACCTGTCCGGTGATCAGGTATTGCGTAGTGGTAGTTTACAGGCAAGGCTAAACTCCACGCCGGTATTTGCACCATCGTGCGAAGGCTTCTTATTGAAGTTCTTCCCGGTAAGTTGTTTCGGATTGAACCCCGGTAAGTTGTTTAGGAATTGAACTAATGTACTTTGAGCAAGACAGACAAAACTTTTAGGATGCTAAAGACATTTCATTCAAACGAAACAAAATTGGTCAGAGTTAAGGGACTTCAAGCAGACATTTTTGTGCATTGGCGTTTGCTACTGCGTCAAATGAATATATAATAACTAACTTGCGAATGTATCGGAGTATCTTAAGATACAATTGGCAAGTATCGTATCGGATACAATTATCGCGATAGTATCTTGTATCTGTATCTCAAATACTTCTTGCCTGAGTATCTCGTATCGTATCGCGATACAATTTCAAAGTATCTTTGCCCAGCCCTTGTCCCAATTAGACCACGACAAACGCAGCACAAGTTGATTGTTGCCAGTTTCGTGTCCGACATGAGAGCGCTGACATCAGATGTTCCGCAGGGAAAGAAAAATGGGCCTCTTATTCTTTCTGCTATATAAAAGTGATCTAAGAAAATCGACAGTACCACCATGTTTGTTGCTTGTGCTGATGATAGCGCTAAAATATTTACAAGAAGCAACACCAGTGATGCATTTAGACAAGCATACAATGCACTACGTAAGTTATACGCCTGTTTTACTGCGAATTTTTTTTTTACGATGAATACCGCTAAAACAAATTATGATTTCATCATTTACACATTGCAATATTTCGTGATGTAGCGTGTTTAGGCGTTCTAGTAGAGTAGTGAAAGTAATCACATCCGCACGTTGAGCGAGAGAGAGAGAATCGGAGTGAAAGAAATCAGGGAGGGTAACCAGGGCTGAGCCCGGTAGGTAGAAGTTACATAGCAGCTTACATATGTCAAGTCGCAAGTCTTCTTTCTAACTCTTTTCCAGAAAGCATAGCATTTTTTTAACACGAAAGTGTTTTATGCTGGGGATTTTCATGACATATTTCCGTCACGGAAATACGTCATCAAAATGAACGCCATCAAATAGCAAAGAAACGACTATAAGAAAAAGTTCCGTCGAACCCATGACCTCTCGGTCCACGACGATGGCTGGCGGGCGTTTAGCCCACTGAGCTACCGCCAAACACATAACGGAGGCTATATGAACACGCCTTTTATATTTCACACATTCTTCTCCCAGTGCTCTAGCATGAATGGATGTATGGATGCTATGAGCGTCCCCTTTAAAACGGGGTGGTGACATGTGTGCCACTGGGCTCGAAAAACAAAAAAAAAAACGCGCCGTTGCTGCGACTGTCCCATTCGACGCGTTTCCAATAGAAGTGTAATTTCGCTTAACACACCGCGAGGTGGTGGCTTCAGCTCGAGCTTCGCTCATAGCGTCTATCCATATCGAAAAATAGCTCTCCGGCGCTCGCCTGGCCGTCGCACCGCGTTCCCCGCTCCCCCTGTGAGAATTAACGGCCAGGCTAAATAGAAGACACGACGCGCGTAGCGTTTCTCTTCGCGTTTAACGACGCTTTGAAGAAGTGCATATCGAGTATGAGTGTTTATTATGTGCTTTTTGGTGTCATATTTGCGCGGGATTCACCCCATATCCGGTGTCCACATATATGTTAAGAACATCAGCTGTCGCAAGGGTTAAATCATGATCATGGGCGTTAGTCGCAGGTACGGAGATGTGCCAATAGGCATCAACCTGAGTGCGTCCACATCAGGCGGTGCTATATCTGCCAAATAACAACAGACATGCAAGCTCTGATATACCAATGCACTAAAGGAATCAACTACTCCTGTGACGACACGCTCCACTTTCGTGTTACACCGATTCCTATGAAGAGGGATCAACCATATTTTAGAGCGAAAGCTTTTATGAGATCACTTCATCGGCCGTTTTTGCCGCCGTAGTTGGCCTCCGCCGCCGGTACCCGGAACCAGTATCGCTCGAAATAAGAAAAAAAAAACGAAAGAAAAAATTCCACGATGGAACGAGGTTCGAACCTGGGCCCTCTGCGTGGGAGCCCAGAATTCAACCTCTGAGCCATGCCGGTGCTTGAAACTGCTCTGCAAAAAGGTCCTATACATTCTTCATGTCGGGAAGGAAACACATTAGCATATGCAATATAGCGTGGTAGAAGAGTAAAATAAGCACCAAGCGTCGCACAGCGCGAATTCTGTAACCAGGCGTCACACAATGCGAAATGCGCAACGAGTAGGTTGTTGAATGCTTCCAACCCATTACCAGGGGCTCCGCCATAATTCTTCATCGTCATCAGGCACAGCATCAAGAGAGTGCGCATAATGGCTTACATGCGTTTAGCAGGTACCACGGCTCTCCGCAGAATGACGAAAAATGGCACAGTGCCTGCTTCCCAACTTCTCAAAAATTACAATGATTTATAGCGCAGTGGGTTCCTCGCAAGTGCACTTGTATTGGTTGCCAAGGAAGCCCATAAGCGCATGTTTATTTCCTCGGGGTCTCAGTAAAGTTCTTTGTCCCCCCCCCCCCTCTTTCTCTCCCATGTCAACATATGTTATACAGCATGGCGGGAGAGGCAAATAGTGACCGGGCGTCACCCAATGCAAATTACATAACTGGTGGGCCGTTTAAAGCTTCCAACCCATTACAAAGGGCTGAGCCATAATTCTTCATCGTCATCATTCGTAGCGTCAACAAAGCGCACATAATGCCTTACAGACGTGTAGCTGGGACCTCGCTTCTCCGCAGAATGACGAATAATGGATTAGTAGGTGCTTCCCAACTTCACAAGTGATTTATGGCGTAGTGGGTACCTTGCTAGTGTACTTGTATTTGTAGCCACAATAGAGTTTAGAACTGACTCTAGAAATGCCGCTCTTCCAGCTTTCGCTGTGACTGTGCTGCGCTTTCCGCGCAGGCCTGGCGTTAACAAATCATTTTTATATAAAGCTCGCTCTTGACGACCTTTTTTTGGTGGGTTGGTGGGCTAAGATTATGTAGTTTGGAGAACTATATAATCGCGAATATTAGTGTACGGCACATTGCACAAATAAGCTTTTAGAGTGAACGCAAATGCTTCATATGAAAGGCACTTGGAAGCAGTTATTAAGCAACGCGTTTAGTTCCCTTCCTCACAATGACGAGTATACGCTCATTAGGCGCTACAAAACAGAATACAGAAAAAAAAAGTATAATTTGTTGGCGTCCATTGTGAGTTTGACACACTACCAAACACACAGGACACTTGTCTCGGCAAAATTTTTAAGTTTTCTCGGTGCCGAACCCACTGTAGTATCCAGACGTGGTACTTGCTGCAGTTACCACATCACCTAAATAAATACCGGCTATATTTTGTACTTTGTTTTGAATCATATTTTCCTAGCCTTCTGTGTTTTACGTTTTATATAATCAAAATGCAAATTCTGTTCAGCGTTTCGTGACCACGTCGTGGCCGTAGTTTAGTAGTTTACTGGTCGCGATTATGACATTCGTAGTTTCAACACACATATTTGCCTGTAGCTATTTTTTTTTCTACGTTATGGGCTTACTGAAGTACTAAGTTTAGCATGTTGAGTTAATATTGGAATATTTAAAATATGTTTATGGGATTCGTGATTTCTTCTCTCTCTTGCAGTGTCGTTTGCTCTATCGCTATTCACCTAATGCAATGGTCACTGGACGCTACCAAGCACATTATTGCGATTTTTTATCCATTACCTGCAATAGTACCTTACATTTTGACGCTATCGAAGGGCCGAACTTAACCGAACTGATACACTAACCATGCAGCCGTATCATCTGCGCGTTGGGAGAGACGGAACGGCAAAAAAAGGCCGCTGCTTTAAATGGCGCTCACATTGCTCTTCTTCTGTCCCTTTTCTTCGTCCTTTTGCCCTAAGCGACCATAGTTTCTTTTTTCTTTGTCAATAGAAGTATGAACCGACTAGCCCAACAGCAAGTACTTCTGTGCTTCACTTAAGTTGGGGGTACCCAGAAATGCCGAGGTTGTTTTGCGGGGTTCGGCGCCTTCAGGTAAGCACTTCACCTCGGTTGTTTATTAGCAGCTCGCATTCAAGAATGCTGCAGCACTCACGTGTCATCACTTAAGGCTGGGGCTCCCTGTTTTCGGATAAATCCGAAAAAATCCTATAAACACTCGCAGGTCAGAATTATGAGGATTCGTATTTTTCCGATAAACTCCGATTTTAAATGAGCATTTTCAAAGTTCAAAGGGCATTTTCAATGCCAGAAATCGCCAATCGTAAGGAGCGCACCATCACCAATAACGAGCAACCTCGTAATGCAGGCTTGCGTCTATTACAGCAAGCTTTAAGGTTGTAATACGAACGAGCGTAGGTGTTCTGTATTCAAGTACTTGTGCTTCCGTGTATGTTTCAGAGCGTTCACAGCTTCTGGACATCTAAAACACACTTAGTGTGTTCGCATGTTTTTGTGTTCATATATATTTTCAACTAAGACTTTGGGGTATTGAGAATGATAAATATAGTAGGTCCTTTACATTTCATGAAGAAGATGAGGTAGGTTGGGAGAAAAAGCTGAGAAGCAGCGTGATAGCTCCTGCCCCCCCCCCCCCCCCCTATGAGTACACTTTGGCGAGTTTACAGCAGTGCTCAACAGTCTTATTAACAGGGTAAATAAACAGCAACTGAAAAAAAATACAAGAAATGATAGAAAAACAGGATTATCAGCAGCAATGCAACGCCTTATCATTGGCAATAGAATTGCAATAACTTATAACGCAAAATTAACGACTGAATTTCGGAGAATTGGGGCCTTACGAGAAATAAACTCCAATAAACGCCGAATTTTCTCCAAAAGATAAACTCCGAAAAACACCCTCTGAATATAAAGAAAAATAAACTCCGAAAACACGCCTACTTAAGGCCCAGAGCTTGTGTAGGACTCCTCTCAGCGGTATGAGTTAAGCCAGCGAGGGTTTGTGCTTGATGTTATATTCAATGGCTCAATATAACATGTAAGAGAGAAGGCGAATGATCAGAAGTGCAAGTGAGTGAAATAAATATGAAAACACATTACAAATAGAACTCGTGTTGCTCACGCAGTAATCGCCCACTATAGAGTTCGAAAGCCCGTTGAAGAGCACAAGGTTACTTTTAAGAGATAATGGGAGAGCAACCGAGCCAAAGCTTGGTTAGCCACCCTGCCTTTCCTCTTCGCTTCTCTCTCTCTCTCCAGTGCCCATTTTGCGAAAGGTAAAGCAAAGACACACGTATTGCACGCACAAAACTATAAAGTAGACAACGGTTCCCGCTTTAGTTTATGTAATTCAGTGCTGGTGAACAGAATTCTAAATTGTTCTGCAAGTAAATGAAATAAACGTCGGTACTTATGAGCAAACACTGTGACTTAAATTATTCGATGAAGAGCGGACAAATTCAGGTAGCAGTGGTGTGACCAGCATGGGCTTAAGAAGTGACATTGCATATACGTGTAAAACGTTACATGCGCACGGCGTGAAATCCAAAAGGGCGGGTGCATTGTACATATATTGCTCAACAAACGCAAATAAAAAGAAGTCTCGGAAAGCTTTACGCCAATAAGCAACAGCTTTTATAGATGAATGATTTCCTCTGTTTTCTTGACGCCTTTATTTTTCTTACTTGGTTTTTTAGTCTTGACTGTCCCTTATTCGTAAAGAACACCGGTTTTCTGCATTTCCTTTCTGGCTGAATACATACGCTGGCGGACGCAGTACCAGTTGGACAACCACATATTTGCTTATCATCTCAAGTTTTTCTAGAGTAATCGTGCGCAAGTACATTTGCATTTTTATATTCGCTAATTTTGTTCGTACACATTTTTTCCACTTATATTACTTTTGACCATTTTGATCGAAGCTGCAGTAACAAAAGTTTCCTACACAACAGGGGATGCTGCCTCGTTTTGAACGAGGTTGCGTCGTCCTTGCTTGCCAACGTGTCACATACACTTTAACAGGAAGCACAGTGGATGCGGACACACGCTTCATGCACTTGCCCTGTCATTCTATGCAAGCTTTTCTTTCTCTGGAATAATAGCTACTCTGGGCAATTCACGACGCACCTCTCACTGACAGCTCGCGTCACTCGGCCCCTAAGCTGCAAGCAGACAAGGCAGGGGAGGCCTCTGTTCCCATAGGTGTGTCAAACACATCAAAAATCGCAGGTGGCGACTTTTGATGCCGTTGTCACCGCATAGGGTGATGTGATGTACTGATGAGAGGAGCAGTGCCTGAAATAATTAATCTCAAGAGAAGGCTTGCGCTTGTGTGACGTCGTTGGTGAACTTGTTTAGATTTATGTGGTAGCGGATATTGTAAATATGCCGTTTACAAAAGGAGTTTGGGGGGGCCGCTGTCAAGCGACGGAGCTGGCATTTAACAGCGTGAGAATTTTCCTTTTTTTTCGTCTAGGGTGCCCATATTCGCTTTAATTTTGTCAACAAATTAACGGCGAGAGACAACAGTTTTAAAAGCAATGAGAAAAGCAAGGTATAAAGGAGATTTCAAGCTACTACGTGCATCGCACCTCAGTGCAATGCGTCGTTATCACACTTCTCTTGTGGCCATCTATCGGAGGGCAAAGAAATATATATTGTTTTACCCTGGTGAGAATATAATGTCCCAGGGTAGAGTACGTTTAATTACACTCAAGGCACCAGCTTGAATATGGCTAATTAATTACTCCATGTTAATGACCACAACGCGCAGAAACGCCTTCCTGAGGCTACTAGTTTGTCAGCGGTCACCAGATCGCGGTGAATCGTTGGAACAAGGGGGCGCTGACCACCTTGTTTGTTGACGTTGCCAGCGCCGGACGAAAACGTCGTTTTGTTTACCTTTGGCGTCGTCAAGTACCTTACTCGACCCATTCTAAAGCGTTTGACCGCTTCAAGAAGAATATTGACGTTCAAACACCTCTCGGGCGCCCCGAATTCTGGATAATCTTTTTTTGAGTGTTTATTAAAGACGGAAACGCCCTTAACACAGTCCTATTTAATTAAATGGGACATATAGGGCATGTGTTCACAAATTACGCCCAACAAATTGTCAGAGTGCAGTGGTGATTCTGCAGCGGTGTGCAGGGTTCTTGCCTCTTTCCTCTGTCGTCAATACCGCTTCACCACCCACTTTTTGCGCTGTCCTGTTCGTGACCTGCAGGGTTTCTGTCGTGTCTTTCTGATCCTACATTTTCATGTGATTCGGTGTCAAGGCACCGATGTGATAAGTCATATATCAGTGATCATGAAGTGACTAGCCATGTTTTGAGTTGTGTGATAAGTCGTCATAAAGCATCGGTGTGGTGTCAATGCTCACCAGTGAAAGACGTTGAAACTTGAGCTAGTTGGTACGGATTCATCGCCCGTGTTGTGCACCTTCTTTTTCTCTGTCCTCGTCCGTCAGTGCGCTCTTAACTCATGGTGAAAGACGTTCTCGCGTTTGGCCGGAACTGGATGCGTTTGAGCAGTCAGATGATGGAACACCGAAAACAAGATAGGTTTGGGTCAGATAAAGGCATATATCATTCTGATTTAATCCAAAAAATTGTTTCAAGCTCTCGCAGATATTCCTGTTGCCCCAGCGCGTTGCAGCCGCACCTTGGACGCCAATATTGATATGTGCCTTATTTATGCTGCATTATAGACGAGAAGGTGCAGTTGTCCTCACGGATAGGATTTTTTTTCTCGGGACTCACAAAACTGAGCAAATAGTAGAAGAGCATTCGAAAATTACGCATGAATTATGCATGAATTATGCATTCGTAACTTGTATATCGTAAAATCGTTGATAATGAAATGTAATTCATCAACTAACATTATTTTAATTGATGTTTAGAACTTGTTTTAGTTAACTTCATGTAATATCGAATCGTTAAAAGCAGAGTAGGCTCTTTTCTTAAAAAGCAACGTCGTATTACTGGCATGGGCTCCAGTCCTGCGGAGCCGGGAATAAAACTTGTTTTCCTATAATCATCACAATGTCAGAACTTATATTCAATTTTCATAAAATAGAGGCTGTCAGTGACACTTACATGGGCAAAAATCACTGAAACTAATGAGCTTACACATAGTTATTTTATCGTGTTTAGGTTAACTAAGAAGCGTTTGTTGTTTAACTCCGTGATTTCGTACATACCGCAGCCTCTTGCTTCTGTGACGCTCGTTAAACATCAGCATACGCTTTCTTAGTTTGCCGCCATTATGAGCTAAAGGCTAGCATGCACTCCTACTGGGCGAAAGCTTTATGCCGCTTTACTTTCTCGGTGAATATCGATTTAGAGTTCTATAAGCAACAGCCACAGAACCATGCCATCAATCTAGAAGTCTGAAACTGTAGTGGAGAGCTGTTGCTGTTTCTTGGGCGAGTTGGAAATTCATACTTCGAAGGGTAGCGCTAGTAGACACGGACTAGAGGAAGACACACGGACACACAGACGGAAGCGCACTAGCAACTCTTCCGTCTGTGTGTCCGTGTGTCTTCCTCTAGTCTGTGTCTACTAGCGCTACCCTTCCAAGTATGAACTTCCATGTAGTGGAGAGTGCGGCACCTGGTATACATGCATGAGTGAATACCAAACCCATATGTGCGAAAATCCACGCGACGGCGAAAAGCGACGCCATGGAGATTCGTATACCGTCGCTCAAGCTGGCGCTTACCAAACCAAACCCTATTCACGTGATGGCTTCGGCTCTCGGCGACAAATGTTCAGTGTTGCTGGCATGAGAGCGGCTACTCTGTGCCGTAACTGCAGCAATTCCTGTGGTATATAATGTAATGCAGTATGGTTTGTTTTACAAATCAGCATAAAAATGTTTGGGAACGTCTCGCTTTAGCTTTTTTTCTGAGCGGATGGACATTCGGTTATTTGATCTCTCGCGCATGCGCGCGTTCGCATGCACGACAACCGGCAGCATACGTCACTCACATTGATCCTGTGCTGGCTTCTTGCTATCGGCTTGTCGGTCATGCGGCTTTCGAGTGACGCGGACAGTTTATAGATCTCCAGAAACCGAGCGATCGACCAAGCGATCCGTAGCCGACGGCCAGTTTCGTAGCTTGTCGCATCACTCGTCGCTGTGGCGTGGATTTTCGCGCATATGGGGATTGGCTTTAAGAACAAAAACGCGCGAAGTCAAGAGCTGCGACAAAATAAATATAAGTGCATTCAATAACACCGCATTGTAACTGCCCATGTGCGCCGAGAGAATTGCTGGCGTAATATCTAATATGATAATTGTTGGCGTTTACAGTCCCAAAACCACGATATGATTACGAGGTAAGCCGTAGAGGAGGGCTCCAGAAATTTCGACCGGCTGGTGTTCTTTAACATGATCAAAGTACGCGGTCCTCTAGAATTTTCGCCTCCGTCGGAAATGCGGCCACCGCGGTCGAGATTCAATCCCGCGTTCTTGGGTCAGCAGTCGAGCGCCGTAACCACTATAGACCACCGTGGCGGTGGATGTAATATCTGTCTCGCGTATTTGGCTGGAATGGGGTAATACAAGGGCATACGCACTTCCACGCTTGTTTGCGAGTGAGTCTCCGTCGCATTTATTCCTTACTAAGGAGGCGAACCTAACAACGGCGGCGGATTAATATGCGCGAGGCCCGTCGCCATATCGGGGCCTCCTTGTCGAGCTGCAGGGAAGCTGAAACCTGGCGCGCATTAGCAATGCAGATTGGGGAGCAGCAGCAACGTTGTACCGGCGTGCCTGCACAGATCTTCGGTGGTGGGCTATGGCGTTGCCCAGAGTGCAGGTGTGTGAGGTACAACTTCCGTTCTCAGGGCGATTGTGGAAGGAACTTTGCCAGATGTCGTCCGTCTACACTGCGCTTTAGAAGCAAAACTTGAAATAACTCACACACCTCGGTAGGGGTATCGTACGCGAAAAACTCGGCGCCGGCGAGCGTAGAGAAAAACGGCCCTCCAAGATGCGCCGGTCACATGCGCATATGTACCTATACACCGTTTTCTGATAACTGATATCTCGATCATAGGCTTGCCGATTGTCAGCCACTTACGATATGACAAACTGATGTTTTATCGAAGTGTCTGGTCATTTCACGTTACCAGATTTCAGTGTAGCCTGGATATGAACGCATGACCGTCGTTGTTTTCTGTAACAGCTGAAGTGTGGCGCTGCTAAGCGCGTGAATGAAGGTCCATTTCCCGGCATGGAGGAAACAAAAGTTAGGAAGGAGCACTGGGCAACGATACAGAAAGAAAGAAAGAAAGAAAGAAAGAAAGAAAGAAAGAAAGAAAGAAAGAAAGAAAGGAAGAAAGAACGAAATAAAGAAAGAAAGAAAGAAAGAAAGAAAGAAAGAAAGAAAGAAAGAAAGAAAGAAAGAAAGAAAGAAAGAAAGAAAGAAAGAAAGAAAGAAAGAAAGGAAAATAGTACGTTGGGCACACACACGCCAAGCTTCACTTGCCCCCATTTTCCCAATCGTGGAAGATCTTTTCATTTTTTGTAATCTACAGGCAGGGCATGCAGGTTTTGTGTTAGTCAAGCGAAGTTTATATATTTCTCTTAATACCCAATTTCCCGCTGTTACACGCATGTAAACGTAACACACAATGCAGGTCCAACAAAAGGACACCGAAGGAGGCACTCGGCCGTCGCGTCCGTTCCGGTCAATTTGGTCTATCCCTGGATTGCGCCGCCACTGGACTCGGCAAAGCACGTCAGAAAATATTTTTCTACACAGGGCTGGGGTGCATCGTGCCACATCTCTGTACACATCTCGGTACGTGCGCATCCAATCCACTCGCATGAGCGAGCAATTACACCCGCTGTTATTTCCAGCTCAGCGAAACGGCAGCACCGAACGATTACTCACTGCCGTCCCATAATAAACGGCATCATCGACCCGTGTTGCTACGGCACAACGTTCTCGGGATAAGAGAACCGGCACGTTTCTCCACGAGACAGTTAACTGCAAGCCAAGGGACGATTGAAACAGGAAAACGACACCCGCAGCTCCTCCGTCCAGAGATAAATTGTGCGGCTGAGCCTAACGCTTGTGCAAACTGTGAAATAGTCCCAGCGTTTCGACAGCTTCGGCATTTGCCATTGAACGGAAGCTCTCGGGTGTGATCCGTGGTCAAGGCGTTCCTAGCAGGAAAGCTTTCGCAAATCTTGGTGAGTCCGGTTGTATCTGGGACTGCTTGAAACATTCCAGATATACAGGCAAACCTAGCCCATCTGCGTGCACGCGTGACATTTAAAGATTGTTATATAACACATAGGTAAGTGAAGAGCATTACTTAAATATCTGGAATTGTAAAGGTCACGCAGAATGCTGCGTGTTCTAATTAAACATTCCTTCAAACATGAATTTAAAATGAAGAAATGCTGTTATCAAGCCGCGGGACACATGCAGCAAGTAATTAATACTATATGAAAGTAGCGGAATTCATGCTATCATCGAGAAGAAAAAAAAAGAATGTAGGAATGAAGGAAATCAATTTATATCATAAAATTAAGGCCACTACGCACTCGTGAGACGTTTAGATTGCGGAACACTGAACTTAGCCGCTATTGTACACCAATCAGCAGACTTACCCCAAGATACACCATATATTATGTTTAAACTAATATAATGAATATCACATGTAACATCCTAAATGAATGATAATAAACTGAGTTAGTTTACGGGCAGATGGAGACTCTTCATGTGCACATGTAGAGTGCACCGTAGAGTGCAGATGTAGAGTGCACCGTAAATGAGATATGCAAGCAGCCCATACATTCGGGCGCACAATTATCCCACACGCGTTGTACAGAGATACAGGCACGAAAGCTGACCTTGCGTTCCTCATACTGAGCCTCGAGAAAATCCCACGATAATTAGGAGGAGAGGTTCGTGGTGTGTGTTGAGCGCGGGCGCAGCTGCACGCTGTCACCGAGTTCCTAACTTTAGCATTTCTACCGGACTAGCTGCCTCTGAGGTGTTAGCATCATTGGTATGCTATGCTTGAACATATTATCATAACGCTTCGCATAACTCCTGTTCCTGCGGAGCGGAACAAATTCGCAATACGGGACATCCCCCGGATATGCTGTACTGCTCGTGTGCACCAGAAGTAATTCAAAAGAACGCATAGAGAACATCGGCGTGGGGACTACTACTGTGATACCCTGCAAACATTCTTATTTCCTAGGCACATTCCTTAGGCAGAGACAGATTTCAATTGAACGTTAGTGTTTGTAACGTCAGTCGGGGGACATTGACCTAGATTTTGCTGTATTTTTGTGGAGCAGCACGCAACCATTTGTACTGTAGGATCAAGCTGAACATCTACTTCGATTCACGTTGTAAATGTGACTCTTGTTCCCTTTGTTAGGAGCGTAGCCAAAGATCCGAAAAGGCAGAACTGCGCCATTACAGAATCCATCTTGGTCGGGCTCAAAGAAATGCGGGAAAGAATTAGCGGATAACTGAGACTAGAGAGCCAGAAGAAGCATCAAGCGGTCGCCATTTCGGCTGTTCCATGCGTCCTGGTAGCTTTGTTTATGTAGCTACTGCGTGGTTTTCATGGCATTTGTAGTTGTGCTGCAATAAAGGCGAGCATCGTACAAGACAGTTCCGATGGAGGAGGTTCGCGCCATCGGGAGCAGCACCCGTGTTAATAGCGATAGTAGCGTGGCAGATATGTGAAACATTTCAGCAGCAAGTGGGTAATCGTTCTAGAATTCCCGTCAACAAAAGCAGGGGTCGGAAAGTGCACAGAGAGAGAGAGAGAGATAAAATAACGGTGAAACCAAAATGTACACATGCACACACGCAGGGGCGTTCTAATCAAAGGCGTTCTGACAGACCGGTTGAGCGTAGAAAGCACAGTAGCGCTTGCACATCCTTCTTCTGTGACGTTAAGTCCTGTCGATGGTGCAGGATTCTTTCTCCCGAAAGAGGCCGGTCGTCCAATTTATCGAGCGCGTTGCAAAGCTACTGTCTCTGCGAACAGCAGTTTGGGCAGTCGCAGAGAATATGCTGATCGTTTCATCCCTGCACAGTGGTGACAGGCTGCGGTGTCGCCCATTCCTATGCGGAACGCGTACCCATGTAATAAATGCGACGCCCAACCCGTAACCACGTATCGCGAGCCCTAACCAACATTCTCCACGCCCGCCGCGAGACATTCGATTCCTCCGTGGGGCCTGACTCAGACTACCATCAGCCTGACAATACCTGGCTTACGGGAAAAAAAGCAGATATGTCGTCAGCTGCTCTTAAACAGCTCGCTTAGAAGTACCAAGGCTCTATACACGTATACACCGACGGCTACAACGGCTTTGCCGAGGAGCTCAACCACAGAGAATTCAGCCCATCAAAGCATAGGGGCGTTATTTGTTGCTTTAAATGCGAAAAATTTCTTAACGAACCAAAAGCACTTTGACAGTTTCTGTCTATCTATCTGGTCGCCTACTTCCAAACGCTCTCGTGGTCGTCTCTTTAACTTTGTATATTCCAAAATTGTCAAAGGCGGACATGAGTGTATGGCAAACACGTTACACATATGATGACATGAATAACATAACTTGTCTGTCGCGTACTTCATGAAACCCTTTCCATCTGTCACGTGCGGCACATACCCGCTTTTAAGGGCCCATGGTGGTGGTGGTGGTGGTGAAAACATTTAATAACAGAATTTCTGCGGAGAAGCTCCGGGTATTCGGTAGACGGGTATGCGCCACAGGTGATTCACACTCTATATCAACCCAGGGACAGCGAGAATATTTTGGAAATTAAGAAGCAAGTCTCGCCGAAAATCTTTTGCTGGTGTCGACGGCGTCGTCGATTAGGTAAAAGTCCCGATTTAATTAGGTGAAGGATAAAAAAAAGTAACAGTTTCGCCGCAAGGGCGAAGCAATGAATGCGATAGCAAGGAAATAATGCTATACGAAGTGAGGCTCGCCAATGGATACTCTCAGTTTGAACAGCGCTTCTGTTGCAAAGGCGGCCGAAGCAGCGATGGAAACTAGCATGCTTCAAGTGTCGAGCTGTGACACTTGATAGTTCGCGCTCATCTTCTGTTTGTTCGTTTGGCGGCGTCCCTGAGCTCGAGTGACATTCGTACGCGCCGTAACATGAGCGCGGACATCACGGTGAAAGCGTGAAACATTCCTCTACCCCTCTCCACGAGAAAACCGCGCGAGCAGACAGCGGAAGGGCAAGCTTCTCCCATGCGCAAATATAAGAAGAAGCGAGCGAGCTCGCCGACGACTTTTAAATGCGCCCGTCGGGCTCCTAGCGCCACCTCGCTGGTAATGAAGAAACGCTTATTATCGCCTGCTGTCTCTGAGTCCGTCCAGCGCTAAATGGTGTGTATATAACGCTCGCCGTTAGCTACGTGGAGGATCTGCGTTTCGTGGCGTAGTGGATAGCGCCGCTCGCTGCGGATCAAGAGGTCCCTGGTTCGATTCCGCGCTTCGGAAGCATTTTTCTGAGTTATTTTTCTTTGGGGCCTTTATATATATATACATACTTATACACATACGGTGCATGACGGCGGCGACGGCGACGGCAAAATCCAGCCGAGACTGTCCATATAATTGCTATCGCAATAAAAATAACAGCTCAAGCCGGATTCGAAGAAATGAATTCTGCATGACAGTCAAGTATTGTGCCACAGAGCCACACCAGTGCTTCAAACTTCTTAGGAAAAAGACCCTATACAAGCATCATGTCGGGCAACGCAAGTAGTCGAGGCAGTGTTGGCTATCCACCTTTAAATCATTGTAGTAAACATTGTCTACGCAAGGTATAGTCAAGCGTTGCTCATATACGTCGATGGCACCTACTTATGGCATGTGCGTCATCCCACCATCTATAGGGTGCACTTTGATGCGATAAAGCTGACATCTCTAACGCAAGTGGCGACGTTACGTCGGACAATAAGCGTCCTATTAAACGCCATTGTAGGGCCTTCGTGCCTGGCAAACCCACGGTGCGCGCACAACTACTAAATTTAGACAGAGACGTTGACCCACTTCTTAACGCTTGGCTACAAGCCAAAAATCCGGCATAGGCTGGCTGACTGCTTCACAGTGAACCGACTCCCACAATACATGTGATCTGCCGGGATTTTTTAACCGTAGAGTAATGATTATGACCCAAATTGAAAAAAAAAAAATAAAGTGGACGAAAAAGCCAGCTGGCCGAACACCAGGTGCCCGAAATTTCCGGAGCCCTCCACTACGGCGTACTACATAATCATCTCGTGGTTTTCGCACGTCAAATCCCAGATATGATATTATTATTATTATTATTATTATTATTATTATTATTATTATTATTATTATTATTACTACTATTATTATTATTATTATTATTATTATTATTATTATTATTATTTTATATTATTATCATTATTATTATCATTTGTCCCAGTACTGACTACGATATTTAATAACTGCCTGGACACTTCCACATTTCCTAGCATGTGGAAAACTGCTCGTGTTTTCCCAGTATTTAAGTCGGGCTCTAAGACAGATGTTTCTAATTATCGCCCGATTTCTCTACTATGTGCCACATCAAAGATCTTCGAACTGGCTCTTCACAAAATATTGTCTTTTAGTGTGAAAAACTCACTGATTCCAAATCAACATGGTTTTCTTGCTGGCCGCTCAACTACCACAAATCTTGCTAGTTTCATGACGCAGATCTCCACACCTATTTCTCAGAGAGGACAGGTTGACGTAATCTACTGTGACCTGAGCAAGGCTTTTGACGTAGTCAGCCACACACTGATTATGGTTAAACTGGCGAACTTTGACGTTGACTTGTCGATTGTGAATCTCTTGCACAGCTATCTGCTCAATAGATCTTGTTATGTTGCCGTAAATGGCCAAACCTCTTCTTTGTATAAAGTGACTAGTGGGGTCCCTCAAGGGTCGGTATTAGGCCCACTCCTATTTTTAATTTACGTTAATGATGTTTCTTTTGCCATTCGTAATTCTTCTTTCCTCTTGTATGCCGATGACATCAAGATATTTAAGGAAATTCATTCAGTTAACGACTGTCGCTTGTTGCAGTCAGATTTGTGTTCTTTTTCCGAATGGTGCAACGGCAATAACCTTTCTCTAAATACCGCAAAGACAAAATTCATGTCTATCACTCGCAAAACATCTAGCGTGTCATTTCAATACTTTGTCAATTCTGTGCCGTTATGCAAGGTTTATGAAATCAGTGATCTTGGTGTTGTTGTTGACAGCGCGTTAAACTTTTCTTCTCACGTTAAGCGTGCTGCTATGCGGGGCCTTCGTTCTCTCGGATGTGTTTGTAGAATATCTCGAGAATTCAGGTCTCCCATGGCCCTACACAAATTGTACACGGCAATATGTCTTCCGCAACTTGAGTATGCGTCCGTGATATGGAATGGCATTGCTCAATCCAGCGGTAACACCATTGAACGAGTCCAGAAAAAATTCCTCAGCATATATAACCATCGCTTGCTAAAAATGACTCTGGATCTCGTTCAAATACTGCTGAGTCATTATCACTGCCATCACTTCACTGCCGACGAAATCGTTCTGATCTCTTATTTCTCTACAAGCTAGTCCACGGTTTCATATCCTGCCCTGTACTTCTCAATTGTGTTAATTTTCGAATTCCGCGTAAGTTAACCAGAGAGAACAGACCGTTTCATGTACCCGCCTGCTTCTTCCAACACTCTACCGTTCACAGAATACAAAGTCTTTATAATATTAATTTTCTTGATCTTGACGTTTTTCATAGTCCACAATCACTGTTTTTATCCGAGCTTTGCACTGTTTTGACATAGTATGGCACAGTGTACAAAGTCTTCCCTTCTCCGTCTTTCCGCATAGTTGTATGTGTGCAATCTAATTTTTTATTCCCCTTCAATATTTCTCATATTGTCTTATTTTACTCCTCCCCTTTAGTGTTCATTTCTCTTTGTCTACGTGTTTTTGCTCTTTTTATTTCTGAAGACTGTCTGTATTGTATTGTTTATTTTTATTGATTTTATTTTTACGTGCGCCTGCACAAAGACCTCACGGTTGTTCCTGGGCACGTTAAATAATTGATTGATTGATTGATTGATTGATTGATCATAAATCATAATCCCGTGAACAACAGAAAGAAGTGTTGGTGAGCTTCCTGGTAACCCATTTCCTTGTGACAAAGCAGTAAAAACGACATAAAAACGAAGTAGGAACATGTTCTGTATTCTTCCTTTCTTTTCGTTTAGGTCGTTTTGCGCTATTCTCCACAAAACATTTGTTAATTTCTTCTGGATGGAAAAAAGCATACAATATTTTGTTGAGCTTTAGATATCGGCACTCAGATTTCAGCAGAAGAGCTAACGTTAGAACGATGCCGACGCTGCTGCAGTGGTATTCCTAATTATCTAAAACGTTCTCTTTCTGGAACGAGGTATCTTTAGTAATTCAGTCCCATTTTTCGCAGCCTATGGTCCCGACGCCATGGTACTAGTGTTTCGTTGGTTCTCGTGATGCAAGCACATGACCATTGACCATAAAGCTCTCTTTTAACAGCTCTTCACCTAAGAACATATGCAACGAACCTATTGCCTGTAGGCATAGTGTGTCTTCGTATACATCTTCAAAGATAAAAATAAATCGCCTGGTAATTTTTAAAGGATTTTCTTTAAAACACTTCAGCAAAGTTCATGCGAAGCTTTCGAAAAAATCTGCATTTTTGCAAAGAATTTGACTGATTTATACACTTTTCGTCCGTGTATAAAACTCGTGTCTTCGTGTTTCTGTAGAAACTAGGCTAACACAACATTGCGCCTTTGCGTACAAGGAATGTCACACAAGCGGTTGACCGCCCGAGTGCTTTTCCTGATTTAGCTTCTGTGTTTTATACGGGTTTTCCTTCGTTCCCATGTATGCACTAACTCTGCGATAGCAATTTCAAAATATATGGAAGACGTCACACTACACATCCGTAGATGCAGCTACAGACAGATATTACAGATGCCAATTGGCTCATCAATGCCGACCCTGGTGCCGACAGCGAAACTCACACAGACACCGCCAGGGCATGTCAGCCTCCCTCGGGGGCGTTTCCTGCTGAAGTTCTGAAATACAAGAATGTCGAAAACTAACGAGGCCAAAGCCGTAAAACTTGCAGGTTGTAAATGTCCCCTTTATCCCTCAGAGCCCAACTGAAACGGAATGTTACTGTCGCCTACGTGACATTTTGGTCTATAAACAGCGCAAAAAGACGAAGACACGAGAATGAGGACCACACAGGACAGGCGCTGGACTAACAACTGTTGGGTTTATTGAGCAGAAAAGAATAAATACACGTAATCCGACTGCGCGCGCATCATCGCACTACAGATAATTGTCACTTCTTTCAAGCAGGCTAAATTCGCAGTCATGCAGACAGATGGATGGGGTGGAAATGCAAACATCATTGTTGTACTTAATGTGAAAGGCTTCTATGATTTCACGAGACCTTTGGTCAACGTGCCTGAAGATGATATGCGTGCGATTAAACAACGGTTTACACCCACAGGAACGACAATGAGCTGATAAATGTGAAGTAGGCGTGCCTTTTAAAGTGTTATTGTGCTGGCGTAGTCTCTCGTTAAGGCAGGCACCCGTCTGTCCAATATATTTCTTTCCACAAGTTAGCGGGATGTCATACACTACACCACATGCACAAGTTACATATCGGGTACGATGATTGACAGAGCACAAATTTCTCGTTGTTTAATCGCACGCATATCATCTTCAGGCACGTTGACCAAAGGTCTCGTCAAAATCATAGAAGCCTTTCACATTAAGTACAACAATGATGTTTGCATTTCCACCCCATCCATCTGTCTGCATGACTGCGAATTTAGCCTGCTTGAAAGAAGTGACAATTATCTGTAGTGCGATGATGCGCGCGCAGTCGGATTACGTGTATTTATTCTTTTCTGCTCAATAAACCCAACAGTTGTTAGTCCAGCGCCTGTCCTGTGTGGTCCTCATTCTCGTGTCTTCGTCTTTTTGCGCTGTTTAAACAATGAAGTTAAACCAACTAGCCCAATTTTACACACTGTTTGGTCTATAAATTTCAGCATACACCTGAATGCCGGACAGAAAAATACTGGGGTTCTATAAACAACATTACCGAACTGCACATAAAATAAGATGTAAAAGGACAAGCGTAAGTGGGGTGCGGAATCTTCTTTTGAATCCCCACATCAATAAGTTCCTCGAAGGCGCGCAGCTATAGTCGTAAATATTTCAATGCAATTTATTTACTAAAACGGCCTCTGAAAATGCAGATTACACATCCCGCTATTGCCACGTCGTAGAAATAAGAATCACAAATTTTCTATTCTTCGAACCTGATAATTGTCGACCCGCGAATGCGACGAGCGGTTAGTTTTTTGCTGCCTTTTTTAAGGGGCGAACGCTCACAGTGATTCATATCTTTTTCAGCTACTAAGAGATCCACGCAACCAACGTTACGTCATATACCAGTGAAGATTTTTGTTGTCACTTGGCGTCCTGATTAGCCTTTAGCCGTCTCGTACGACGTTTATTTTAAAGGCTCTTTGTACTGTATGATGGGGTTTTAGAAATATAATCAATATTATTATGAGCGCACTTAAAATTCCGCAATTAAAAATATGTGCCACCGCTGAACGCTCAGGCAGTTGTCAATTACGCTGCGCTACATATACATTTTGGTTTATATGAGAGTTTCATTGAAACATTTTAACATATATTAAGGCGTACTTTACAATTCGCGGGTGTCACTACAGCAGCACACTTTCCAATAAAGTCTCAGGTCGTAATATACTGTGCCCTTGGTGGTGGTGTCCTCTTCATTACACCCAAAAAGAGGGGACCAGTGCGAAGACTCCGTGCCAGCAGACCAACTCCGGCTCATGCAGCGCGCGGTGGAGGCTGCGGTATCCCAAGGTATCCCCGCCGACCTGTACCGGAAAATTTACCTATCTACGAGAGTGGCTATGCGGGCTTGTTGGTTTGTCATATCGTTAGGTGTTGAGCGCAAAAAAAGACAAGGACAAAAGGAAAGAAACTCGCTGTTGTCAGTAGTCCCAATGTGTCTGTACATTCTTCCTCTTGTCTCTGTATTATTTCGCCCTCAACTCCTGAATGCATTGCCTGTTTACATGCTTTTAACAACGAAGCTGTTTAAGCCGGCCGTAAAATGCTGACCCTGCCGCAAAAATATCATCATAATGAGTGGGTATATGCCACAGAATTTGGGCAAATCTCGCTACTCACTGCTACAGCGTGGCCAGTAATAATCCTGCTGGGTGAGAGGACGAGTACAGAGAGAGAGAGAGAGAGACAAAGAAAGAAAGAAAGAAAGAAAGAAAGAAAGAAAGAAGGAAAGAAAGAAAGAAAGAAAGAAAGAAAGAAAAGAGAAAGAAAGAAAGGAAAAAGGAAAAAGCAAGCAGAGAGACAGAAAGACAGATTAAAGAAAGAGAATGAGAAAAATTCTTGTGAAAAAAAATCACAGCATATCCACGGAGTGAATGATGATGAGTGGGCGAAGCTGCGGAGGTTCATCGGTAAACCGTGAATCTTCCGTGAATTCTGCCCAGTACATCATCACCGACGTGAGATCGGGCGCGTTTATACTAAAGGTTTGATGAGTTATGACGACTTGCAGCTCACTTTAATTTTACATGTACGCTGTGAATTTTCATTGTTTAGAAAACCATTGCTTTAGAAAACATCTGGCGTCTTTCGTTAAGCAGCTGGCGTCTTTTCGTTTTGCTTTAGAAACATAAAGCACGCGAGCAACGCACGGTTCATATTCCTGGAGCGTTCAAACCGCGAAAAAACAGGCGCTGGCAAACAAGTACTGAAAACACCCCAAGGTAATGCTCGCTTAAAGCTTCAGCGTAAAAAAGGGAAACGTTTCACCATCTGCCACTAAAGGGAACCATGTGGCGATGCGAAGGAGCGCATCGGTCGACTTAAAGTTCCGTTCATCACGGGCACCTTGCCCGATCTAACGCGTCCTTGCATGTGGAGCAGACCATGAATTCACTGTAGTTGCTGTTGCTGTTACTCGTCCCGAATTTTTATTGGAGCTAGCCACGCGGGTTAACCTCGCGTCTGCAGATTATCGTTTCCCGTCGCCAACACGTGATTGCTGAGAATGTGTAAGGGGGAGAGGCCACAGCGTCTTACCCAGCCCCTTACACAGGCCCGAACGCGCTAGCACGTGCCAGCACGTTCTGACTAGGATACAACGCGTTGATTCATCGCGCGTCTGCAGAATCTCATTCGCCGACGCCATCACATGATTGCTGAGAGAGTGTAACGGGGAGAGGCCAGAGCGTCTCACTCAGCCCCTTACACAGGCCTGAGCGCGCTAGCGCGTGCCCGTGCACACGTGGTTTTGTCTGCATTACGCCAAGCTAGGACGGCATACGGCAACCCGGGCCCCTAAAGTGCTCTGCACGTATCATCATCAAGGCAGTCGAAGAACGAGACGATGAAGACTTCTCCTTGGCGCGAGCCCGCTCTCAATATGTTACAGATGGCTATGGCAGGTTTTAGAAAGCGGACGGTCGCCAATGGAACTACGGATAAAGCCCAGCGCGAAAGCTGCTTCGCATCTAAAAATGCTTCGAACATCCGCCTAGGATTGAATACTAGAAGCTACCGCGGCTACCGTCAATGTCACTGAAATGCTAGGACTTTACCACGAACCGACTGCGATAAGGTGTGTTCGTTTATTCCAGGTATGTCACGAGTGCCGTAGAGCACAGTCGCGTCGACGGAAATACTAGATGGCGCCCTCACTTTTCCGGTTTTGCTTAATAGCCAATCAGCGCGAACTAAAGGCGATACTTTTGCGATTGTCGCCTTTTGAGATCGTTTGAGAATACGGCCCCTGGAGAGGAAGGCGAGCGTCGCCGAGCTATAAATAATATGAATGGATGCTAGGGGCGAGGCCGAGGTTTGGGCTAAGGTCACCACCTTGCGGTGTGTTAGGGCACTCCCAAAATTGCATTTCTACTGGAAACGCACCGAATGGGACGGACGCGTAGCAATAGCGCGTTGCAGGAGCTAACCGCGGAGGCCACGTTCATGGTGCATTGCTCCACTTTACCACTCCCAGACGGCGACACCACCCCGCAGACCAAGAGCACTGTTAGAGGAAAGTGAGATATAAAAGACGCGTTTGTGATGTCTCCTGAACGCGTGGCGGTGGCTCAGTGGATAGCGTGCCCGACATCTGTTGTCGCCAATCGAAAGGTCATGGGTTTGGCTCCTGTTGACACTTTTTTTTTTCAAGATTTTGTGTGATATCTGATCGTGTGCACTTTTGACATCATTTCCGTGACAGAAATACGCCACTGAAGTCTTGGTGGAACCCGGCATAAAACGCTTTCGTGTTAATATGATTTTGCTAGCTGCAGAAGAAGAACCAAGATCAAGCAAGATCACCGCAAGAGCGAAACAGCAGCTTATCCAGGGAAACCACTAAAAAGAAGTTCCTCTTGCGAACGATAAGCTCACATTGCGAAGGAAAAGTAGTGAGCCATCTTTGCGAACGATAAGGAGGTGACCTAATGATACAAGTTACGCAATATAAATGTTTAGCGATATAAAATTGAAGAATCCGGTTCCCGCCGAATCGCCCAGAGTGGTTTGAGCCAGCAGTGGTGGGGATCATACGCATACGATTATTTACCAATACTGCGTAGTGGGTTGAGTTTCCCAACCAGGGACGACCGACTGACAGATCAACAAACCATTTTACCCGAGATTTGCTGACATCACTTCGAGAATACTTGCGAAATTTTTTTGCAGAACTGCGAAGTTGGGCCACTCGGTTAAGCAATACGGCTCCCTCAGCCACAGGGCTACTTAGGGTGTGTTCCAATAGTCGCCGTAGAATGCTGAGCAGATATCCAAACGGACACCTGCCATTTCAAGTTTTATTTAAATTACCACGTAGCCAGCAAAATAGATACTTTCGTGAAGAGAGCATCGGACACACATACGTAGCAGGCTTCATTGCTGTCCGAACGATACAATTTCTTTGCCGAATGCTCGCGTCTGATCGGTATGGTCGTCTGCGCCAGGATGATAACGTAAGAAGGAGTAATAGCGCAGAGGTATCTGACATCCCACCAGTATTGACAGGAGAAGTAAAGAAAGCCCTAAAGGGAGTGCAAAGAGGCAAGGCAGCTGGTGAGGATCAGGTAACATCAGAACTGTTGAAAGACGGTGGAGAGATCATGTTAGAGAAACTGGCCACCCTGTATACGAAGTGAGATACGTTAATACACGCCTAATGCAAGATACGTTCAGTCTTGGCATGTTTGAACACGAAGTGAAAGAAATAACAATTCTGTTTGATTTCTTTAGCTTTCTATCGTCGACTTAAGGTGGCGACACATCGCACAGGTGTCATTCAGAGGCGTTTCATATATCGGACGACGTGGGCTTGATTTTGTTTTCTAAGGTGTCAACCTAGACTTGGTACGATGCTGGACAGAATTGGAACGGTCCCCCAGAGACAAAATGCCGAAGGCGAACTTGCCAGACTACTTTTCACCGAATTGACGAGTGTCCGCTACTGTCGTCGCTTACTGTCTGTAGTACAGATATGATAACTCTGCAGGGTATGGCTGTAATGGAAGCCACTCGTAGCACACAGCGTAGACCAGACACTAAACCGGGGCGAGAATACAGCAAAGCGCACATCAAGGGGTCTCAACGGTATCATCAATTTTAGAAAGCAACCTGTATCGCCGCCAGGTGTCACTCGCTATCTACAACGTGAATATCTCATAGCACTGTGATCTCGTATCTAAGAATATCACTAAAGTCGACCGTGCACACACAACGAAGACTGTAGACACAGCGGATAGTAAAAGGAACGTTTTAAAACCTGCGTCGGAGCTGCAAGCAACTGATACTCTTGTTTCCGGTCGTTCGTTCATGTGGGACAGCACATGAGGACGCCAGCCTCTCTCGCAGCCCATCTAAGAGCAAGATAAGAAAAAGTCCATGGATGCGCTAACTTTGTCAGTCACGAAGTAAGAGGCAGGTCCGGAATGTTAGCTATCGCTGAGGTACGTCTCACACAATTCCTCTTGATTAGCGCTGACAAAGAGCGATGGCCACTCCGTATAGCAAGACGTCCGGCAAACAGACGCGCTCCTTTTATTTTTGGGCTCTCGAGAAAAAGCTACGGAAAAGAGAACTGAAGATGCAAGACTTCTTTTTTTACTTCAAGGTACGAAAAGTAGCTCAGACGTCTTTTTTCTTCGAAAACAGAGAAAAGTTGCTAGGCTTATACGCTCTAAGTTGGTACTCTCCTTTATTACCCAAATTTATTCGACAGACTTCTTATCTGAAGCTCGAGCTTAGGCCATTACATTTCTTAGGGGAGGAAACAAGATAAAGAACAAAATGAGCTGTACAAAATAAGCAGAAGCATCTCGTCGCTGCTTTCTTTTTCGTTTTATTGCCTCACAAAATGAAGACATCGACAAGGAGCGGGAAACTGAAATTTTCACTACAATTAGGTTGCGCAGCTGAAATACGCAATACTGTGACGACATCAATATATCATGTGTTGTTTCGGAAAGGCTGAGATAAAACAAGCGAGCAAAGTAGGAAAACGTGCTTTAACGATGGGGGTGTACATGTAAAGCACCTACTAGCGTAGTCACATTTGCAATTCATATTAAGCAGCCGGGACTACGCGCATCGTGGCGATGTCGTAAGTTTAGTGTTTGCGAGGGTATGCGCTGGATGATCGGTTCACCATCCGAAACGAAGCTTCTCGGATTTTTCCCCCGAGTCGCCGTCACCCTAGTTTGTCGTCTATCATAGGAATCCGCCAGGCGCCCTTGTTCCGTCGAACTATTTATAAAGCCGCCACATGCAGGCGGTTGTTGTAAGGAATTTTGTTATTCTGATGAGTCTGCATTTGAAAAAAAAATTGTTTTTTTGTTTTTTTTAAAGAAATGTTATTTATATGACTAGTTTTAAAGGGAAATCTACTGATGTGCTCAATAGTCGATCAGCACCGGAAGGAACTCGATCGCTTGAATTTCCACGCATTTACTGCCGAATATACTGTTATTACAGTTGATCGGATGATAAGGAAGATATCATAAGGCGCATTGCTAGTTGGTACAGTGTAGATATAACGGTATAGGGATGGCCGTTCGAATTGGCGGATCCTACCAAAATTTAAACCCATAAGAAGCGATGAGGACAACTTAGCGGTCTGTAGCGATTTAAAATCACAGCATATCCACGGAGTGAATGATAATGAGTGGGCGAAGCTACGGAGGTTCATCGGTAAACCGTGAATCTTCCGTGAATTCTGCCCAGTGCATCATCACCGACGTGAGATCGGGCGCGTTTATACTAAAGGTTCGATGAGTTATGACGACTTGCAGCTCACTTTAATTTTACATGTACGCTGTGAATTTTCATTGTTTAGAAAACCATTGCTTTAGAAAACAGCTGGCGTCTTTCGTTAAGCAGCTGGCGTCTTTTCGTTTTGCTTTAAAAACATCTGGCGTTCTTTCGTTTTGCTTTTAGAAAACATCTGGCGTCTTTCGTTGGTTTATTTCATCAATCAACGGCGTTTTGAACAAAATTTTTATTGTTTAATCACGCACAGGAGAAATCTCACCAGGCACTACCTTGGAGGTAAACAATGGCTGCTAATGGGAATGAGAGACAGAAGAAGTCGGCTTTTAGCTAACACTTACACTTCTACTTCTACTAACGTTTCCTACTGGAACATGCCAATGGCTGCTAATGGGGAATGAGAGACAGAAGAATTCGGCTTTTAGTTAACGCGCACGCTGCGAATTTTTTATTGTTCAACAACGCACAGGAAAAATCTCCCACCGGCACCACCTTGGAGGTCAAAGCGTAAGACTGGTTACGCACTACGACTACTACGACTACAACAATGATTGTTCGCGGGCCAGTTGGTACATCTTGAACATGAAACAGCGCGCTCAGACAGCACAGAAAGTTACAAGAAGCACACAGACACAGCGCTGACTAACAACTGAGGTTTATTTTCACGAAACGTGAAAAAAGGGGGTTGGGGAGAAAAAGAAAAGATAAAAAGAAAAAGAACGAAAAAGAAAGGAAAAAGAAAAAGGAAAAAGGAAAACCACGTCGCAGCACCAGCACGGCGAAGCTTATCATCCACAAGGTGCAAGAGAATGGACAAGATGCTGACGACATTCTTCGAGTTTTCGCAGAAAAATTGGGAGACTTTGTGCTAACGAAGGAGCTACCCTCAGACAACAAACTTCAGTTCTTGGATCTGAGGCTACATCTGAGTGCTGAGCATTTGTGCTGGAGTTATGCCCCTCGGTCACAAAAAGGTTTCATGCCATACACATCGGCACATTCGAAGCTTGTCAAGCGGGGAGTGGCCATGTCTGCCCTCAAGACTTCGTTGAGCAGAACCTGCCTCCACCGCGTCCAAGAGAGCCTTGATGAACAAACACGCCGTCTGCGCCTGGCCGGTTATCCGGACTCGCTTCTTTGCAGCATAGGCTACAAGCTTTTGAGACAGTTCCGAAGACCACCTGGAGAAGAGCCCCGCAGAGAAAAAAAGAAAATGGCAGTCGTCCCCTACATTCATGGTGTTAGCCACAGGCTCAAAAAAATTGTAGGGCGATCGGGCGTTGATTTGGTTTTTTCGGCCCCCAACAAACTAAGCAAGCTCTGCCGACAGGTTAATTGCAGTCATCCCGCTCAGAGACTTTGCACCAAGAAGCACACGAAGCCGTTTGTTGCGTGTAAGGATGAGGTGGTATATGAGGTTCCATTGTCCTGCGGACGCTCGTACGTAGGGCAAACGGGACGATGCCTTAATGATCGCCTACGTGAACACGCGTGTGACGTCCGTAATTCCGCCGGGAGCACCTTAGCCGCCCACGTTTCTGAGTGCTCATGCCGACCTGCATTCGAACAGTGCAAAGTCTTGGGCCGGTATTCAGACAAGCTGAGAAGAGAGCTTCGGGAAGCCTTCGAAATTCACCAACGAGGAGAGGGTTGTATCAGCTCTCCGTCTGTCGGCCTGTCACAAAAAGAACTCAGTTTTCTCGGGAGCTGAGTCTGGAGTTGGGGTAAAGAACCTGTTTTTTGGGGGCGCTTCGCCGTGCTGGTGCTGCGACGTGGTTTTCCTTTTTCCTTTTTCTTTTTCCTTTCTTTTTCGTTCTTTTTCTTTTTATCTTTTCTTTTTCTCCCCAACCCCCTTTTTTCACGTTTCGTGAAAATAAACCTCAGTTGTTAGTCAGCGCTGTGTCTGTGTGCTTCTTGTAACTTTCTGTCCTGTCTGAGCGCGCTGTTTCATGTTACTACGACTACGACTACGAGGGACGAACGGGTGCCGCCTTAAGGAGCTTCGCCCCTAAAATTCTTCATGAGGCGGGATTTGAACCCGCGCACCTTCGACCCGAAGGTGAGCGTCCTAACCACACTGCAATCCACGTGCGCTAGCAGAGCATAGCATAGCCTTGTATAGTATAGCGTAGCAAGAGGGTGGGAAAACAAATTGAGCGTGAGGAGGCAAGATGTGATGGGGAGGAGGAGGGAAAGGAGGAGAGAGAGTAAAGCGCAGCACAGAAAGAATGGGAAAGAGTGAAAGAAATGCAGAACGAAACAGAAAGTGTAACAAAGAGAACATCAACGAAAGCGAGAGAAAAGAAGATAGAAAGAACGGTAAAATGAAAACTTCTTGCCGAAAAAAAAATGTTCATGAGGCGGGATTCGTACCCGCGTACCCTTCATTCAAGGCGAACGTCCTACCCACTAGACAATCCAGGCACCCTGGCAGAGCATAGCAGTCTTGTAGAGTATAGTGCAGAATGGGGGTGGGAAAGGGAAGTGAGCGCAAGGAGGAGATGTGACGGTGTGATGGTGAGAATAGTGAAGCAAGCAAGCCACGCCCATTGACTGAGATATCGCGCGGAACCTCCGCTCTATAGTGCATAACCTGGCTGCGTCCGATGGTGTCTAGAGAGTCAAGGGGCGTCCTAGGAAAGTGCGTGCTCCCGAGGAGGAAGCAGCACATGTCGAAGCTAGACGTGCCGGTCGACGGGCAGTACGAGTGGCGACGGGCACGTGCTTGACTTTGCCAAGCTTTGCGAGACTTAATTATAATAATAATATCTGGGGTTTAACGTCCCAAAACCAAGATATGATTATGAGAGACGCCGTAGTGGAGGGCTCCGGAAATTTAGACCACCTGGGGTTCTTTAACGTGCACCTAAATATAATTTGCGAGACTTAGTGCAAACGTTAAAGATATTTGTTGTTTTTTACTTTATTGATTCTGCTTCTTTTGAACAAAAATGTGTGTGTGTGTGTGTGTGTGTGTGTGTGTGTGTGTGTGCATAGTATTTGATGCGCTTGAAATTCACACTACTACAAGTATTCCTGAGCAGTATATCTGTAAAAACCGGCTGAATTACCTCAGATATGTGATCGCATCTTTAAGAGACACGGCAACTCAAAGCACATTGCTTTATATGCGGAACGTCTGTCAGTACGCCTAAATATTGGTCATGTTTTCAAGTTGATTTGAGCGTGAATCAAGCTTAGTGCAATTTCATGTTAATTCTGTTTGAACACGTCTACTTTAAATTGCTCCTGCGTTGGTACTTGCACGTCGACCTTTTTTCTGTGCATTTTAGTATGCTCATCAAGGTTATTTATATGTGCGTACGCAAGACAACCGTTCGTCCAGCCTTATTTGTAGGCTTGAGACTTGACATAAAGCTATAACAAGGACAATGGTGCCCACTCTATTAAGCTGAAAACAAGGGTAGAATAGGACAGATGGATGCTCCCCTATTTATTGCGCCAGTTGAGATGGTTGGAGTGCACATGATTGTCGAGCACGTAGTGAGCACGCCAATCACTGCTCTTTGTGTTTGAAGCCATAATAATGAATGTTTCGTAAGCAATTTCTATTGTAACCGCCTCAGAGGCATGTGGAAAGTAACCGTTACGTAGTGAAATCTTGGCGTGAATGCAAATAAATGCATGGTCAAGGGACTTTTCGAAACAATTCTCTTCATACTATGATCTTTCCAGCGATAAACTGCTGCTGCATTGCAATACAGCCCTCTAATTTCGCTCAAGTCACATTCGTTCTCCCTGCAGTTTCCGCCTTCCATGAACGAACCATTTGTGAAGTTTGTTCGTAAACTACGAATGCGCCAGAATGGGAGTGTTATGACTGCTGATTACGCTCATTCAAAAATAGATAGACGAACATTTAGGCTCGTGCTATGTTCCTCAATGCAGAATGAGCGTAGCGCAAATGGAGGACGTGCAATGCTTTGTTGCTCCTGCAGCTTCTATGGTGAGAGCGCCGCATTTGTACTAAGCGTCGTTGACAGCCGGCTCCAATTAACGCCGGGCGAAGCGCCCCATTAGGATTCGCCGGGTGGGTACATCGCTCACCAAGCGTGTGCTGCGGAGGTCGCCCAAAGTTGCTTCAAATACCCACGGAAAGCGAGCGAACATATCACCGGAAATTTAATTATCTGCTTCCATAATTACATTCGCATGTCAAGTGAATAAGCTTGAATTGTGGTGTTATTTTTTAGGCATATACAACTTTCAGGTAGTGTAGGAGAGGGTCTTTATTAATTGCCCAAACACTTAGTGGCAAGGTCATCAATAAGCGAGATATCCTAGTATCATGGCTGTAGGTTAAACTACATACTTAAGGTGGTCGGTGGCTGTCCCTATAGATTTCTCGAGGCGAGGGGCTCTGTAGACAAATATCCGAATACAACAGAACTACATAACTAATAACTGAATCCATATTCATCGGTGTATTACCAACTTTATTAGGTAATTTATAACTCACTTGAACGCTTCGCCTTTACTTGATAAGACAGTGTCAAAATACAAATACGCAGTAACGCGAGTCTATGCATTTGTATTTCGCGTAATTCCAAAAGAGATCACAATTTTCATAGAAAACAAGAAGAAGGAAAAAACGAAATGCCCTGACGACTTGTCTACAGTGGTAACTTAAGCCACATAGTAGTCCGTGACAAACTGCTTGAAGACGTGAGCCCTGTAATTCACCGGATAGCGACACCCTTCAGACTTGAGAGCAACACTCGGCTTAAGGCTCCGTCGCTGGATTTTGACCGAGAGAGGGGTCTTCCCGAGCTCAGCGTCGACGTGTTGTGATTACTGGATGGACCGTGTCCTAAGAAAGCATCCTTTGGTGCCGCCAGCCCAATGGTGTCTCTCTCGTCTAATTTGGAGCAGAGTATCAATATTTAAGTGGGTCCTTCCTTGCGGGGCAGCAATTTCATTATTACGCTGAATAGTTGTATCTTTATTTGTGCAATAATTTGCAGACAAAACTAAAGTTACAACATTGGCATATGGTATGGAAAGTGAAATTAACAATCGTTTGTGAAGAATAAACTCAGCCTTCAAATATACAATACAATATAATATTTTCTTCGTTCAGCGAACTGGGAGCGCGGAAAAAACACAAAGGACGAAGCGAGGAACCACATAAGACGAGCGCTCGTCTTATGTGGTTCCTCGCTTCGTCCTTTGTGTTTTTTCCGCGCTCCCAGTTCGCTGAACGAAGAAAATGAATTACCAACTGGCCCACCTTTCGATCCTCCTACAATATAATATGTTACATTCACGTTGCCTATTTCATACTGCATATTTAGCTCAGCTCATTTGCTTTGAGTAACCCTCTTTGCGGAAGATCGCGGATGGTTCCTAATATGGCCTATTTTGAGAAGAGGTTCTCAGAAAGGAGAACGAGCCGAATAATGCTCTGCACCTACTTCTAAGCTTCGCATTTTCCGGAAACAATTAGGCCTAGTACAAAACTGTCTGGACTGACGAAATGTACTCTTCTGTCGCTGCATTAATTTTACAAGCACAGATACAGACTATTACTAGGTGATCGCGATTCTTGAGTACGCAAAATGTCAAGATGGAGGAGTCATGCATGACCAGAACAGCATCTGCCTCTAAATCTCTAAATGACGCCCTCGTAACGACCGAGTAAGAAAACGCACAACATAAAATACTCCGACTAGCGTGCTCTAGCAGCGCCAGGCCCGTAGCCAGGAATTTTTTTCGGGGGGGGGGGCAATCTTATTACTTATTCTTGGTAAAAACACCTACTTTACCAAAATTGGGGGGAGGGGGCGGGCCCCTAGCCCCCCCCCCCTCCTAGCTACGGGCCTGGGCAGGGCCGATGGTGACTCAGTACGTATAATTCGACTTAGCAAAAACGGATGCTTGGGCGAATTGGCTCATATTCAGGAAAGATAAACCTGCGCGAGAACGATAGAATTCACAGAAAGACGCACATATACACCGTCGTACCTGTAGTGCGGACCAGAAAGAACGAGGAAAGTAACAGAGGGTGACACGGCTTTTTCCTTGTTTTTTTCTGGACCATGTCCACAGGCAGCGCACTACAAGCAAGAAGACGTACCAACTAGCCCCTGTTGCCGCCTTAATAACATATACAGCGCTATTTCATATGATTGTTTCAGAACTCGTCGCGCATGAGACAATAGTTCAAGCCTTCAATTTTTGTTGGCTACCTTTGTTTCAGCAGCCAACAATGCTGCACCAGAGTGCTCGGATGCCAGTGCGTCTACAGGGTCGTCAAAGAAGCAAACTTTATTTTCAAAGAACCCTACGAAGCAGCGCATAATACAATCGGACACGATGCTCCTTGAACGTGTAAAAAGTTTATCATTGTATATCATCTCATCATTCAATTCAATTCAATTTCATTTTCCCATCTTACAAACATATGGAGGGGCTGTCGATAAAGACATCCCAGGACAGCTTGACGAGTCCACAGACCTAATGTTCAGCAGGGAGGCAGTGGTAGAGCCTTTATGCCTTTTGCTAATGTTACGCCGCGGAGGAGAAGGAAATCAAGGTCATAAAAGACGCGAAATTAAAGCTGTTCTCACCCAGGAGAAAATAAGCATCATATTCCCACGTGTATAAAAAAAAACGCCAGGCCAGCGCGGAAAGCGCAAAACAGACACAGCGATTGCTGGATAAGCGGCATTTCTAGAGCCCGTAGTAAAAACTATATTGGGGATACGAATGCAAGTACACATGCAAGGTACGCACTGCGCCATAAATCATAATTTTTGTGAAGGTGGGAAGCACCAGCTACGCCATTATTCGTCATTCTCCGGAGAAGTTAGGTACCCGCTACAGATCTGCAGGGCATTATATGCACTTTGTGATTCGGCGGCTGATGACGATGCAGAACAATGGCTGAGCCCTTTGTAGTGGGTTGGAAGCTTTAAACGACCCACTAGTTACGTGATTCGCATTTTGTGGCTCCCGGTCGTTGTTTTACTATCCTACCACGCTATGTAACTTATGTTAACGTGAGAATGAGAGAGAAAGAACTTTCCTGAGGCCCTGAGGAAATAGATCTTGGAGGCCTTCTGGGCCTCCATTGCCACTAATACAAGCACACTTGCGAGGTACCCAATACGCTATCAATCATCATAATTTTTGTGTAGTAGGGAAGCACCCACTATACCAGTTTTTGTCATTCTGGGCAGAACCGTGGTACCCGCTACACACCTGTACGGTATTATGTGGACTTTGTTGATGATGTGCCTGATGAAGAGGAAAAACTGAATGGCGAAGCATTCAATGACCCACGCGTTCCGCAATCCGCATTGCGTGACGTTGGTTACAGAATTCGCGTTGTGAGACGCCTGGTTGTTATTAAATGCGAAGCGTTTCTTAGCGAACATTAGGCACTTCGGCCGTTTCTATCTACGTATCTCTATCTAGCCGCCTACGTCTGGGCGCTCTCCTGGTCATCTCCATAACTTGTAATATACCAAAATTGACATAGCAGGGGATCAGTGTATGACGAACACAATTCACTGGTCATGACATCATTAAAGGGGTCATAAAGCACCCCTTGGGCTTGTTGAAAAAACACATCCTGCGGAAAGCTGACACGGCTATGAACTGCTCTGCCAAATATTACAGTCGTGCGCGCCGCGTAATGGCCACAAGCGGAGCGCGAAGTTGCCGTTTCCCCAGGCACCCTCTTTTCAAACAGAGGCCGGTTCTCACTCTCGTCGGTGGGCGGGGCGTCTGTCCGCTGTACGTCGCAAGAGACATAGCATGCTTATTGGCCGATAGCCGACGTAAATCGAGAGCGGCGTTCGGATCAGATGCGCTTGTTCTCGTTGACACTGTGTATAATAGTTGTTGTAGTTAAATAAACAGGTTGAAATATGGAAAAACTTCGTTGCGAGTTTTCGAAAAGGTGACTCACTTCCGGTAGAAGCCAACTGTCGTCTGCTGAACTCGGTGCGCCCGCGCACGTTCGAGCGTAACTTAAATTTGGCCGCACGACCTTTTCAGTATCGCAGTTTCTTGTGCCTCGCTTGTTTCGATTAGTCTTGTACGTCATAACTGGCCTCAAACCTTACAAAACTTGTGTGTGGCGTTGAGTTCTAACGACACGGCTCTCTTGCTGACTTGATCAGTGCGTGCACAGATCGAGTTTTAATTAACAGACCGGAGAGCGGCCCCTCGTGAACCATGAGGGTTGGATTATAGCTGAGGGTTTGAACACTACTATTTAGTTGACAGAGAATGCACACGATCCTTTGACCTTTGGATAATACACTTCACGTCGAAGATATCCCGAAGATGGATTCAGCGGTCAGGTACGAAATAATACAACCTGAATTCCACTGTCAACTCACTGAGAGTATTTTTGCTTCCAGTCCTCATCAAAGAACAACCATCGGCCTGTGTTTAAGCTACATATATTCTGGGGCGTCATGCAGGCCGAAGTGAACACCTTCGGCTCCGAATTATTCGGTTCGTCGTGTCGTGCCGTTATAAAAATGATAAACGTGTGCCCTCTTGAGTGTACAATGCTTCGCTCGCCCGAAATTCGTGAATACCAGCGTGACAAAGGTATCTTCAGTTGGCCGAACGTATGTGCATTTCATGGGCGTATGCTGTGGGGCAATTTTAGTCATTTCTGCCGCGAGCTGCACGCGTCCAGTGGCAGCAGCGTGTTCTGAGCTGTTTTAAGCCCGCCTGTGTTTGCACTGTAGGGGTCTGGGCCAGCCGCCGCGCAGAACCTCTCAGAGTCGAGGACGAGACGCTGAACACGGCCGCTCGATCTCCCCGTGCACTGAGCAACACGTCTTTATCATTCCAAGACTCGGCCGCGACTCACTGTCAACGGCCACTGAGCGCGAGCGGCAAGCGTGCCCGTGTCCATCGTTCTCTTCTACCGTCGGCGCGCTCGCGGCTGCCGCTCCCACAGCATATAAAAGTTACACACGCAGACGCCACAGTTACAAGGACATTGTACGCCTACATTAGGTGCATTCAAAGCGCGCCTACTGTCGGGAGCTGCACGCAGAGGCAACAGCGCCTTCTGAGCAGCTGAGCGATAATCTATTTCCGCAATCAGCACTTATTTGCAATTCTCGCTTTAGCGTGGCATACAGTGTTTCTCTATAACTGATATTTTGTATTTAGTTGCTTTCATACTCGTAGACTACCTACTATCTTACTAATTAACCGTTATTGTTAAGCATTACATCACCGCGTTAAAGCGAATGCCAAAAGCGTGCCCCTATGTCAAGCCAATCTAGTAACGTTGGTCAAGCACAACATCCAAAAATTTACCAGTGACATGTCTCCCGCCAAATAAAAAAGTTAATGCACTTGCACTTCACCCTTGTGAACGTCCATGTGTACTTGGCATTCCCTGTGCACAGATGACGCAGAACGAATTTTAAAAAAATTGGCCGCATATCTGCGTGCTTCGCTGCAAATGTCGTGTAAAGACGATAGAAGAGGCGCTGTGTGAGATATGGACGCCATCTGGGAATACGTCGGGAAACATGAGTGCTGTGTTGCGTGCTGGTACTCCCGGCGCAGCAGCAGGCGAAGACCGGCGGTGACCAACGCGACCGGCGGGGACGCCAGCCAGCCCGAAAACGCGGTTTGGCGCGAAGCGCTGAAGCAGAGAAACGTCCGCACTCAACGAGTACTCTCCACACACTCTTTTATTTACACGTCGCCTGGGTAAAACAGGAACGCCAGAGCGGCGCCCACAACCGGCAGCCTGAAGGCCGCCCACAACGCTGCTTTTTCATTTTTTAAATATTTTTTTTCACCTTCTTGGCCTTCTGAAAACTAAAGTTTTTCACCACCAACCCATGGCATTCGTACAGTGCAATACAGAACCGAAACCGAAACACAACCATGAGCCCGTGCGAGGCACGGAGGAAGGCAAATTTCAGCGCAGTCGCATTTTCAGCTTTGTTGAAACAGCGCTCACTAGACGACAACGAAGTAAAAGAAGGCACAGGACAGGCAGCGCATGTCCTGTGCCTTCTTTTACTTCGTCGTCGTCTAGTGAGCGCTGTTTCAACAAAGATGAACGCATACCAACTCGCTCAAGCTTCCATTCTTATGCATTTTCAGCGCAGCTTAAGAAACTAGGGTCCTTAAAATTACGTATGTATGCATTTTCTATTAAAGGAACACGCCACCTAATACTTACCTAGTGATGTTGCACCTCAGATATGCATGATATTTACTTTTTGATCGACAACGTTCACAAGTATGAACAGTCGTACCAGTTCAAGACGGCTGGCCCTTGGGCAAGTGGTTCAACTTTGGCCGAGTGGCTGAATCGAGGGACGTGCCGACAAACAGAAAGACAGACAGACAGAAAGACAGACCAAAATTTCTGCGTTTAAGTTCCCCAAGAAAGACTATCGTCTTTTAAATATGTATTTATTGCATACAGTCCTCCTCAATGAAACAGCTGTTCTCCAGAAAAAAATGGTTCGCTTGAATTGCTAGTATACTATATTCACACCAGTAGACAGGGTGGCTTGTTCACAATTCAGAATGTTACATACATAACACAGAAACACGAGGACTATAGCAAATCGGGACAAAACTGGAAAAACTCGGTCATATGTGCACTCCCTCGTCCACCTGCACATTGTGTTGAAGTTCACTTATACAACAGGCACCTTCAATTATGCTACGATAATTGAAATAACACCAAACCTACGTTAGAACACAGTGATGACTTGTCGCCTAATTGCCTGTCACCTATTTCTCTTCCACAATGTGTTCTAATGTGTAAATCATCTGTTCTACTTGTTTGGTAATAAAACACAGGCCGTTACATTGAGCGAGCAGTGTTTCACCAATTTGTATTGCATGCAGAAGTTCATTTCTTCCATTTGCGTGCACAACAAATAGTCATACCTCAACTGATACAAGCAACAGTGTTTGCACTATTTTATTGGAATCAAAACAGAAGCAGTCCTCATGTCAGTGTAAGCATATGTATATTTCCATTTTTGTGCACAGAACCTGCACCCAATACTGAACACATGGAACAACATATACAGTACATCCCAGGTACTATATACAATTCACAGCAGTAAAGCAACATGAAAGTAGTGTGTAAAACCTCCTCATAATGCATATTGGTATGTGCACTTCACAGTGCTAGTATCTAAGCACAATCCAAAGAAATGGGATGCACAACGAACTTGGTGTCAGCCTACACATGAAGGCAACTAAATTAGTACAATAAGGCTAGCTTTACTTTTGAGAAATATGCAACCATGCAGATAGGCATGTTCTAGTATTTTTATTGCATTAGTTTGCACTATGGCATCAAAACATGTCGCAGATGATCATACAGTTGAGTTTCCTGCAGAAAAGTCTAAAAGTGATTGTAGATCCACTTATCACAATTTATGAAAGCATTCAGCAATGCCCACAAAATGACAACGCGGCCTTCATACGTATATTGATGCACATATTTGCTCACAGATATCTGATAACTAACGTAAATTTCTGGAATTATGCTTGGGAACTTGTTGGCGTTATCACATGACTACAATGTAGCAATACTTCTATTATGAATAATTAGTACATCTATGTTTACAATATATCCATGCCAGCTAGTGTCATCTGCAACTTAAAGTTCTTCATATTTAAATCCTCACTTCATGGCTTATGCATAATTACCACATAGAAAATTAAGCCCAGCATTATGGCTTCAAGATGAACTTGATATTAGGCAATAATGTGGCCAAAATTAAAAATTTCTTATAAATAGTGGCTGATGGCTTGGCACATTGGATCTTAGTACTTGATATGCCATGAGGTTGAATAAAATTTGACCACACACTTATAGAGACTGTAAAGCAGTCAGGACTTAAGTTCACAGCAAAAGAAAGTGGGAAAACAAAACCACAACACACGTAGAAATGAAGGGGACAGGATGACGCAGTACTAGCAACTGAAGTTTAGCACGTGCTTGGCTTTTTTAGACATGTTTTTACTCTTTCTGAGACTGCGTGATTCCTTAATTTTGTAGTTTTGCATACTGTGTGTATATCTTTCTGCGGTTTGCATTATACTTCAGTTGCTAGTAGCGCATCATCCTGTGCCTTTCATTCTCATTTCTCTGTGCTGTGGGTTTTTTTCCGCACTTTCTTTAACTATGAATACACATCAACTCGCCCAGCTGTCTATTTTAGGATAAAGTTAGCTGAATAAAGCCAGTTCGACTAAGTGTCATTTTGAACAATGCGAAATTTTCAAATGCACATGCTACTGGAAAGGTTGCACGCAGTATCATGCATAACACTCTGCATCAATCCCAGTATTTGCCCAAATGCTGTAAGATGTAAGAAATGTTTGAGATAGTGTACAATGAGGCACAGTGGAGTGTTCCCACAATACACTGCCTCGTACACAAGCAGTGGGCGAGCAACTCTTGCTGCTTTGCCAGAAATGTCTTCCTGAAAATGATACAAAAACGAAGTTCATTAAGCTTTCTGTGTCCATAAAAATGAATTTCTCGCGAAGGACTCACACTTCACTATACTTATTGCGTACCTTTTAAAAAAACGTGAAACAAATGCAAAATTGTGAGGCTGCTAAGTAGTTCCTTGTCAACTTTTCAAGTACACAGGCCTAAAAATACACGTAGGTAAAGAAATGCGAAACAACACCAGAAGTGTTACTCTTGTCCTGTGTACCACCATTTGGGTAGATTTCGATGTCAGTTAAGTTAGCATTATAGTGTAAAAGGGTGTGAATGTTAGTGATGTTCACTTCGTATTTAAACACGTTGTTCACGAGATTCTTGAGCAACCACAGCTGCTCTGTTTAGGACTGAATATTGGGCAACTTTGGTATTGATTCATGCAAAAATTAACAGCATACATGTAATGAGGACAAAAGAAGACCTGGACACAATGCCAGCGTTTTCACCTTGTCAGAAATTGTGTCAACAATGAGAATACTGTGTACAGATAATAAACACTATGGCAACATAATTCAAAACAAAATAACGAGAGGGCAGAAACAAGGTGATTCAACAAGGTGGTTCAACAGGTTCAACTGGCTTATATCAATGTGATTAAAATAACCTTGCATAATTAATACATCTCCTAAAGGCTATAAATATGCATATGCAACCCTGGTAAGTTCCAGTGCTGATAGGTGACTAATGAAGTGACAATACCATAAAATGCATGTTCTTCACAACACACACTGTCACTTAGCAGATGTCTGTCACATCATATGGCCATAATTATGTTTCATCATATGGTCAAAATTACGTGACGATTATGCCACATGTCAACGCGCACAAATTGACATCGAGATGGAGGATCAAGACAAGCAAATCAAGCATCAAAACAGCATAAACAGAAAACAAATTTGGCCTCAATGCACATTTCATTACATAACAGCGTGATAATGGCGCATGATAATTGATGGTAGCGCAGGCCAAAGACACGGACAAAAGAAGGGACATGAGACACCACAGCGCTAACTTTCAACAACTATTTTATTACCAGCCGATCCCGCTAGTATATGTACTCTCTCACGGTCATACGTCACGTGTGCATAGCTCTGACACCCATAAAATTGTTACACGTGTACATCACATACATGACCACACTGTATCAAACGCATTTTTCTTATAATGCTTATCCACAAAGCAGTTTATCGCGAATACATGTAATCCAGTTCCTTATTTGATAACACCACTGACGGACTGCTCACAGAAGCGTCACCAAACGCTGAAATCCTGCTGGCCTCCATTATCAATCGCGTCATCTCGCACCTACTCCTACTCATGATGGCCGTTTCATGAAACTTAGGTCTGCACTTACATGTGTGACAATGCAGGGAAAGAAAACCGTCAGGAGCAACGCTACTTACTTTGCTATTATGTTCGCGCAATCTATCATTTATGCATCTGCCGGTCTGTCCGATGTATGACTTTCCACAAGTAAGTGGAATCCGGTAGACGACACACGTGTTGCATTCAACAAACTTGTTTCGATGCTTCTTTTCGCATACCGCATCTATTATCTTGTCTGGTCTTGTGTTTCTGCATAGGCTCACCAATTTATTAGGGGCTGAAAAAACTACCTTTGTGTCACATTTTTCCGCAATCTTCTTTATTCTGTGAGAGAACTTATGTATGTACGGAATGACAGCAAAGTTCCTCCTGCTTGGGCTCGCCCTATCCTTCTCCTCGGAACCTTTCTTTAGCGCTTCTCTATGTAAGCCTTCTGCAACCGACACGACGAGGTTCTTAGGATACCCGGCATCGCTTAACCTCGAGACCTGCTGTCTGAAGCTCTCATGCATTAGGCACTGGCATGACTTCTTGAGTGCCTCACTCAAGCACATCTTCGCGATTCCCCGCTTGACAAGTTTTGTGTGCGCGGAATGAAACTGTAACAGCGGCTTATTTGCTCTGGGTCCATAGCTCCAGCACGTCTTTTCATCAGAGAACACGAAGTTAATGTCAAGAAATCTAATTCTTCCGTCGCATGGCATTTCAAAAGTCACTTCAAGTGGGTTAAGACAGTCACGAAAAACGTTACACACATTAGTACACTGATTGGCAAACTCTGCACATGTGTCATCGATAAAAACTAAGAAATCGTCGACGTACCTAAATACATTCACATTAAATTCTTGCAGGCGATCTTTTAGGTCCCTGTCTAATTCCGCTAAAAACAGATTACTTAAAACTGGAGCTAAGCACGAGCCAATGCATACTCCTTGTTTTTGCAGGTACAGGGCACCATCGTGCTTTATGAACGTTGACGACAAGCAAAATCTAAGTAATTCTAAAAAATTATCCACAGATGTGCCTGCCTGTGTGCTGAATCTAACGGCTCCGTGCTCATCGATACATTTACCTTTACATTTCAATACTGCTGATTGCGGCAGAGAATAGTATAGATCTTTTATATCAGCAGAAAACGCTTTTAACCCTAGGTCTTTCCGCTCCCTTACAAAACTTAACACTTGTTCCGAACTTTTTGTCATGAAGGGGTCATTTATGTCTAGCAAGTTTAATATCCTTTGCAGGTACACAGCAACAGCTTTCTGCCACGTGCTTCTCTTGGATACTATCACTCTGTATGGTACACCTTGCTTATGAGTTTTAGCGCTAAAAAATGCATCTAGACTATCATTCTTACTCTTTCTCATACCGCTAAGGACACCTTCTAGATTCATCTTCTTACACAGTTCTATTGCTTTTGTTCTCACTTTTGCAATAGAAATATCCTTTTTGCTGAAAACTGCCGTAATAGCATTTTTAGCCTTTTCTTTAAATTCTTCATGTGGAAATACGGCAAACCCCCCTTCTTTATCAACTGGGAGTACACTCAAGGCATGCTGTGTCAAGTATGTTTCCACACGTTTTAGAGGCAAATTACGGCAAGGAGGCTTACACAATTTCAAGGCGTCTACACCTTCGTTGATGATCCTGGTGGCTTGGTCCTCGGGAGCCCGCCTCGACACTTGACGCACAATGGATAACAGTTCCGGCTTCTTCTTTTGGGGTTGCACTGCAAACTTTGGCCCGAGTCCTAATACTTCCCGCACAAAGTCCGGGAGGCAGACCTGCTAGTATATGCTAGTATAGTTGATCCCGCTAGTATATGTACTCTCTCACGGTCATACGTCACGTGTGCATAGCTCTGACACCCATAAAAATGGGTGTCATGGTTTATGGGTGTCAGAGCTATGCACACGTGACATATGACCGTGAGAGAGTACATATACTAGCGGGATCAGCTGGTAATAAAATAGTTGTTGAAAGTTAGCGCTGTGGTGTCTCATGTCCCTTCTTTTGTCCGTGTCTTTGGCCTGCGCTACCATCAATTATCATGCAACCATACCAACAAGCCCAAATCGCCACCCACATCGACTTCATTTCTTGTTCAACGGGCTCTTTCGTACACGTACTGCGAGATCCTTCCGGTGTTGTAGCTCTTATCGTCAACGCCGTGTGCAAGGCAAGAACGCTCAGCTTTTGCATCAAGCACAAACTTCTACCAGAGGATGTTCGAGCGCTCTTCGGAGGGTGTACCCCTTCGGAAGGGCATAGAACGAGGATCCTGAAAATTCAGCGCTCAGAATGGCTTCGACAGGTGCGGCTTTTCAGAGCGTTCCTAGGGGCGCAGTTGCACCGGACGCACGAGCCATACACAGCGGAGATACAGGTTCGGAAGCACCTACGTATGGCGGACCAAATGACAGAATTCCACTGGAATCTTCAACTACAACGGTTACGTGGCTGGGTGGACAAAGTGCGCGTGAGTGCGACTTGCAACGTACATGTGGCGGAAGGCGTCTGCCTCCCGGACTTTGTGCGGGAAGTATTAGGACTCGGGCCAAAGTTTGCAGTGCAACCCCAAAAGAAGAAGCCGGAACTGTTATCCATTGTGCGTCAAGTGTCGAGGCGGGCTCCCGAGGACCAAGCCACCAGGATCATCAACGAAGGTGTAGACGCCTTGAAATTGTGTAAGCCTCCTTGCCGTAATTTGCCTCTAAAACGTGTGGAAACATACTTGACACAGCATGCCTTGAGTGTACTCCCAGTTGATAAAGAAGGGGGGTTTGCCGTATTTCCACATGAAGAATTTAAAGAAAAGGCTAAAAATGCTATTACGGCAGTTTTCAGCAAAAAGGATATTTCTATTGCAAAAGTGAGAACAAAAGCAATAGAACTGTGTAAGAAGATGAATCTAGAAGGTGTCCTTAGCGGTATGAGAAAGAGTAAGAATGATAGTCTAGATGCATTTTTTAGCGCTAAAACTCATAAGCAAGGTGTACCATACAGAGTGATAGTATCCGAGAGAAACACGTGGCAGAAAGCTGTTGCTGTGTACCTGCAAAGGATATTAAACTTGCTAGACATAAATGACCCCTTCATGACAAAAAGTTCGGAACAAGTGTTAAGTTTTGTAAGGGAGCGGAAAGACCTAGGGTTAAAAGCGTTTTCTGCTGATATAAAAGATCTATACTATTCTCTGCCGCAATCAGCAGTATTGAAATGTATAGGTAAATGTATCGATGAGCACGGAGCCGTTAGATTCAGCACACAGGCAGGCACATCTGTGGATAATTTTTCAGAATTACTTAGATTTTACTTGTCGTCAACGTTCATAAAGTACGATGGTGCCCTGTACCTGCAAAAACGAGGAGTATGCATTGGCTCGTGCTTAGCTCCAGTTTTAAGTAATCTGTTTTTAGCGGAATTAGACAGGGACCTAAAAGATCGCCTGCAAGAATTTAATGTGAATGTATTTAGGTACGTCGACGATTTCTTAGTTTTTATCGATGACACATGTGCAGAGTTTGCCAATCAGTGTACTAATGTGTGTAACGTTTTTCGTGACTGTCTTAACCCACTTGAAGTGACTTTTGAAATGCCATGCGACGGAAGAATTAGATTTCTTGACATTAACTTCGTGTTCTCTGATGAAAAGACGTGCTGGAGCTATGGACCCAGAGCAAATAAGCCGCTGTTACAGTTTCATTCCGCGCACACAAAACTTGTCAAGCGGGGAATCGCGAAGATGTGCTTGAGTGAGGCACTCAAGAAGTCATGCCAGTGCCTAATGCATGAGAGCTTCAGACAGCAGGTCTCGAGGTTAAGCGATGCCGGGTATCCTAAGAACCTCGTCGTGTCGGTTGCAGAAGGCTTACATAGAGAAGCGCTAAAGAAAGGTTCCGAGGAGAAGGATAGGGCGAGCCCAAGCAGGAGGAACTTTGCTGTCATTCCGTACATACATAAGTTCTCTCACAGAATAAAGAAGATTGCGGAAAAATGTGACACAAAGGTAGTTTTTTCAGCCCCTAATAAATTGGTGAGCCTATGCAGAAACACAAGACCAGACAAGATAATAGATGCGGTATGCGAAAAGAAGCATCGAAACAAGTTTGTTGAATGCAACACGTGTGTCGTCTACCGGATTCCACTTACTTGTGGAAAGTCATACATCGGACAGACCGGCAGATGCATAAATGATAGATTGCGCGAACATAATAGCAAAGTAAGTAGCGTTGCTCCTGACGGTTTTCTTTCCCTGCATTGTCACACATGTAAGTGCAGACCTAAGTTTCATGAAACGGCCATCACGAGTAGGAGTAGGTGCGAGATGACGCGATTGATAATGGAGGCCAGCAGGATTTCAGCGTTTGGTGACGCTTCTGTGAGCAGTCCGTCAGTGGTGTTATCAAATAAGGAACTGGATTACATGTATTCGCGATAAACTGCTTTGTGGATAAGCATTATAAGAAAAATGCGTTTGATACAGTGTGGTCATGTATGTGATGTACACGTGTAACAATTTTATGGGTGTCAGAGCTATGCACACGTGACGTATGACCGTGAGAGAGTACATATACTAGCGGGATCAGCTGGTAATAAAATAGTTGTTGAAAGTTAGCGCTGTGGTGTCTCATGTCCCTTCTTTTGTCGGTGTCTTTGGCCTGCGCTACCATCAATTATCATGCAACCATACCAACAAGCCCAAATCGCCACCCTCATCGTGATAATGGCGGTTTTTTTTTTTTTCACTTTCGTGTATACTCCTTGAAAGCACGCTGCTTCATTTATGCTTTATCGCAAGGAAGGAAATTATGCTGTACAAACATCTTTTTTCAAGGCGCACTCGCGCATCGAAGCATGTGCAATATATATATTCACAGGAGTTTCTAAACACGCATTACACATCATCGCTATGTGAGCTTATTGACTGTTCTTTCTTTCTTATCGATTTTTCATTGCACTTTTCACTCGACGCAATGTACAGGAGGATACCTTAGCTGCCCGAGCGACGATAAGGACGCTCCAACAGAGGAAACATTAGTATTACTTACCATTGTGTTCCCGATGGTACCGCGAACGCAGTGTGCCCATCATCTGCTTGGTAATATACACAGCGGCAGGCTCGCTTGAGTCGCCGGGACATTATTGTCACTCCATATCGCACCCGCACTAAGACCCGCAGTAAGGCATATTGCACTGTCGTCAAACCACGCATTTCACGTCCAGTGGCTAAGCGCAGGCACAAAACGCGCACACACGGCCGACACAGCTGAGCAGCTCAGAAGCGGCGTTCACAGGGCCAAGGTGGGCACCCCGCACGCTGCTGGGGCCAGCCTAAAACAACTCTCTTCTCGCGTTTCTTTTTTGCGTTTTTCCCCCTTGGCGCGCGCATACGCCGCGACGCTTTTTCAAACCTCGCTTGTATTCCGACGCGTATGATTGTCTGATTTCCTCGCTCTCGCCCACGGCAGGCGGGCTGCAGCCGTCCGAAGGTCGAAGGGCATTTTATCTCGTTTCCTCCCGTTCACAGCGGCCGCTTAAAAAGAATCGCGTTTTTTTTTTTTTTTTGCTTTTGCGTCGCGTTTTCTCCGCACGGTATTTTATTCCGTGCGATGAGGCAGGCCGCCTTGGCCAGTTCGTTATCTAAAAGCGTATATTGACTGTACATGCCGTGCCAATCGGCTGCATCGAGGCTGCATCGAGGCCGGCTTTTCCTTTCAGTTTAATTTTGATTTGATGGAAAAACGACATAAGCGAAGTCACGAAGCGAGGTAACGACAGTACCAATGCGAAGTATCAATATCAATGCGACATAAGCGAAGTAACGACAGTATCGATGCAAATAGATCGCGTCATCGCTTACAACCCAGACGCGATAGACCGCACCGCGCCGCGAGAAGCAGCCGACCGGAACTATTAGTTTCCAGCAGCAGCCGTCAACACCGCCAAGTTACGCGGAAAGGACACCACACAACATTGAAGCGCGGTGACGTAAGGCATGTGGGCGGGGCTCCTCGAACGGCGTAACCGCCAATACACACACTGTAATAATAACACAGTAACCGCCAATACACATACTGACACGCAAGGAAAGTGATAATAAGAATAATTGTTGAAGTTTTACGTCCCGAAGCCACGATATGATTATGAGAGACGCCATAGCGAAGAGCTCCGGAAATTTTGACCATCTGGTACTCTTTAACGTGCACCGAGATCGCACAGTACACGGGCGTCTAGCATTTTCCCTTCATCGAAATGCGACCGCCGCGGCCGGGATCGAACCCGCGACCTTCAGGTCAGCAGCCGAGCACTGTAACCGCTACACCACCTACACCGACGCAAGGAAAGTGAGGGAACTGAAGACATAACACTGCTGGAAGACGCTCAACAACTCATCCACTCGGCCACGTGGTCCGCAACGTGCACTATGTTGATTACAAAAAATACCGGGGGGAATTCTTCCCTACAATAATTCTCCCGAGAGAACCAGGCCTCTCATCATTACCGGTGATTTTAACATTGACTTGACCCAGCAAAGCCTGGTACTTATGCTGCCTGAAAGACGGCTTGGATGTCGACATGACATCGAAGGACCTCGCAGCCAAGTCTAGGAGAGGAGGCATCATAGATCATTTCATTGTAAGAGGCATCCAGGATTTCCGCCAGCTGCACTATACTTCGCACTTCACTACACTTAGACCCCTCGCAGCCGCAATCACGAACGGATCCGATAACAAGTCCGGTCCGGCTGCTGGCGCTCACTGATCACGGTGATGATCGCCTTCTTCATGAAATGTCAAGAACCCCTTCTACACATACACACAGACTCGTGAAACGTGCGCGCGTTCTCCGTCATAACGAACAAGTATAAGCATAACGACTGTAGCGCAAGTGTAACAACTCTAACTGTGACTGTAATATACGTCCAGTGCGCCTGCGCGTGCCACTCAGCTGCGTACCATATATCTAGGGAAACTTTCCTGAATCAATCTTACTTGTGAGTAACGCCTGTCCTGTGCATCTGTGTTCCTTCTTTGTCCTGTTTGGATTCGCGCTATCCAGTATTGAAGAATATGAGCACTACATATCAGCTTACCCCGCCTGGGGTTGGTGACACCCGTGTTGCTGTTGGCATCGTGATGCAACTGTAAACAACTGGTTTAATAATGTTACTAACAGCGCAACAAAGGACGAGGGGCCAGGAAGAATCACAGACAAGCGCTGACTTACAAATGAAGTTTATTTCCGACAAAAAAGATTGCAAAGCACTTATTTGCAAAAACAAAAAAACAAAACAGTGTTATCAGCCTACATCACTTGCGGTTGTCATGCGCACGGGACATGTACCGAACTTCTTTTAGGGGCGAAGCTCCTTAAAGCGGCACCCGTTCGTCCCTCCACAGAACACTTATACTACCACTTACAGAAGGGAAACTGTACCTTTGACAGTGCAACGGAAATAAGGGTAGCAGTGGCGTTGTGAACTAAAGTATCCGACCAAGAGATGGCGCTACGAAAACTATCATCATCATTGCGTTGGGGCATTATGGCTGCCGCATTGCTGGCGGGTGCGGGTGGTCGCGGTGCGCGCCCGCGGGTTCTGGGCGTTTATTCACTGCTGTCCGGGGGTTGTATTCGCGCGCGCGGCAGCCTATCGTTACTACAAATATTTCCGTGACGTCGCCAGGTGACCGAAAGGCCTCAACTGGCAAAAAACACGCCAAGCAAGTAAGCTTACATTGTTTATTGGCAATCGTGAATGTAGCAGTATACATGTAAACAAGCAGCACTCTCAGTTACAGAGTTGAACAATACATAGAAGATACAGAAATATCCATCTGCTTAATAAAATTGCCAGCTGAAACTGAGCAACTCTATGTCTCTTGGCTCGTTCAGCATACCTCTTATAGTACGCAGAACGAAGCGTCAGACAACGATACTATTTACGATGGGTGACCCTTGCACATTACTTGCGTACAGTGCTGCCCGTCCTCTTTCTCACTTACGCATGCGCGTTTGACGATTTGAGCGGTAATAAACAAACATCATCAAAGCTTGCAAAAGATGCAGTGCCAGTAAGATTAGCCTCAGCCCGACGTACTATTTTGACAACACATTGGCGAGAGCCACTCGGCGCTGAAAAAAAAGTGAAACCACACTGTTGTGCCACCTATTCCTGTACATAACGTGTTCTCGTTATTGTGCTCAATATCCTTGTGTTCGTGCCTGCATGCCGATCTTTTTACGATGAATTGCGACCGTTTAGTTCAACCTTCAGTTCAGCTAAGCTCGTGTGTTCTGGGAAAACACCATTTACGGTATCACGTTGAAAAGGAAACTTGGTTCATGTTTCAAAAAAGGTTGCAGTGACAAACACTTCAGTTGAGTAACTGTTGGCGAATAAAGAAAGCCTTAGCCTGAATCCAACATTTCAGCAAGTGAACATTCCTGTAGAGGTTGTCACGGAAGACAAGTTTCGAGAAGTGAGCTACCCTTGCTCGCCCACTGTTTATCAACTGACGTATGTGATAGCGGATGCCTGAGCGTGTTCCTGAAGGAGGAAGTTCCCTGCGAGATATGGCGTCCATTGTCGCTCTGACTACGAGTAGCCTACTTATCAGGGATGTTCTTCCTGAAGGTTTATTTAATGTCTACCATTAAAGCTGGTCTATGAACAACACTAACACTTAGTTCTAACGCTGAGCGTGTGCTGCGGAAACAGTCTTAAACATATCCATTACCACGTTTCGTATATCAGAAGTTTCCAACCTGAGGCGAAAACGCGTTTTTATGTCATACTTTTTATTCAAAGTTCGCGCGTTCCTAAGAGTAGAGTAGAGTAGATCCTTGTATACGTGGCACTCACCCACGCAAGGAATTTAGCCAAGAACGGGGATGTTTCAATAAAATATCCTGAGACTGCCCTTTTCTTCATGAGAACAACGTCCTTTTTGAGATGAGCGCTGTAAGGAGTGGGTTTCGGCGGGTCTCGTTACGGTAGCAGGCTCCCAGGGAAGAGACGCGTTCTTTCAAGAAGGAACGTGTTTATTTACATGATGAAGTCAGGAGGTGAAAAGAAGAGAAATAACATCAAAAGTCTTCGGCTTTTATAGCCCCGAGACTGTCACTGCATAAGCACTGGCAAACCGGTGTCAACGTCTCCCGCCAATCCGGTGACCTGTCGTCCTGGCGTCCGGCCTCCCGAAAGGAGGCAAAGAGTCACACAATACACTCGCCACGCCCCGAAGACTCGTAGGTGAGAAGGTCGGCGAGGAGTTTCAGTCCAAAGGGGAAAGGGCCGATGACCTCCGCTTCCACTGCCAGTAATACTTGGAAGAAGTGTTGAATGATGGCTGCCTCGGGTGAAGGCCCCACCTGGGTTGATGGGAGCGTCTTCAACGGCGCAGTCCCACGCTGACCAAAACGCACGATAAAGCGGTGTGTCGAATTTCGGAAGACACGCAGACCGCTCCCTCAGGCGCAGGTTAATTTTCCCTGCTGCGGTAGAGTAGAAGGCAGATGTGGCTGGGTGAGAAACTCTCCCGCGGTGCTATCTCACGCAGAGAACAACAAGCCAAAAAGGGGTCTCCGAATTCCGACGTCCTTTTTCTGGGAAATCCGTCCACAGCGACATGTACGCCCGCCCGGCAAAAGCTCCTACAGGAAGAATCGGCATTCCTGCCTCCGTCTAAGCGCCGATACGGGGGGAGAAGACAGCATTCCGGTAGACAGCTGTACGCTCAACGGCGTCGGCCTCGATGAATTTTTAGGCCAAACGTAACTGCTCCTCCGCCGCCCGGAAAACCTCGGCTGGCCAGCGCTCACAACCGCTGGGCACGAAGAGAAAGGCTGGTGATGAGGACGACGTCCTGGCTTGGAACCGCAACTGCGAACTCGCAACAAACTCCCAAACCACCTCACAATGATCGACAGCAGCAAAGCGAACCACACAACACAATGCCATGCCGCGATCAAGCGCCTTGGACTCGCTTAAAACTCTCCAGGCTTCTCAAGACACAAATAAATGAAAAACCCGCTACTCTAAAATTTTGGCAGAATTTCGTGCTGCCAAAGCTACAACACTCATGGATGAGGAGATGCCTACAAGATGGATCATTTTGGCCGTCCAAGCAAAACAACACCAAAAGCAGATATAATCTGGCTCTAGATCCCTGAAACAACCAATTTTAAAACAAGTCTGCTCCTACCATCCGCACTGCTATGTAGCGTTACCTTCTCATATCAAACTACACGAAAAACAACCAACAACACATCTTTCACATGAAGGCTGCCTACAATCTACACAAGATATCTGTGCGTATTCTCTACGCTCACTCAAAACAAGCTCAAAACGTAGCCGCAATTACCTACCTGAGACACAACCTGACGTACTCACAAACACTTTCACAACAGATTCCGCTGCGTCATACAACTGTCTGAAACGTGTCCCTATCCCTAATGTTCGGTAAAGCGTAACGCTCAGCTTACGTGACTACACGACCTGTAAGCCATCAATGATAGTAAACAAAACAGAGGGAATAAATATCTCGTTAACAGGCTCGTGTGGTCAATGTTACCCGTCCATGACAGCCGCTCTGATAAAGAACGCACTGCGCTCTGCTGTGCTCTTTAGCTCTACACTGCTCGTATTCATAGAGCGCTGAAACATTAAACCACACAATTAGCCATACGCCACATCCCTAGAAACTCAACTTCTCTAAACACGCGACTGAAACTAAATGTTAACGAAAAACAACACGCAAAGAAAATAACTCTTGATGCCGTACACCTCGGGAGCACCTGACGTAATCTGCATTGGATTCGTGCTGAATATCCGGCCCAACATGCTTGTCAATCCTGACAGTGGTCCACATTCAGCGCCAAACCTGAGCATTTCAAAAACCGCCTTGGCTTTATTCTAAAACCTGCCTCCAAACTGCTCATTTGCTCCCTTAAAATGGGTGACGGTATCCTACTTCGCGCTATACATAAAAACACAAACAAGTGAAATTCAGTTCCGCTCGACAAACGCTACCACTGCTTCACAATTAGCGGTCGTACCAATTTGCAGTCATGACTACCTTGATTCATCTTACGCAGTCAGCTCACTCCCTTGCGGGTCACTGCTTCCGCACAAGTAACTCATAATATTTGCGCCCACAACTATTTCGCACAATGCTTATAGGTTCAATAAAAGGAACACATACACCGCTTAAAAATACCCAAAAGTAAGAAACTGCTTAGCTAAACAAACCAGTCGCGGAGATGACAAAAGAACACTGCATCAAACTAAAATAACTAGAACACTACATAAAACCAGAACAACCTTACAAAAAAAAAATCATTTCGACAAACTGTCACATTCTCCGACAAGCCTATACAGCTTCCCCTTTTTAGTCGTACTCGTGGCGGTCGCGGTCTTGGCGGCATTTCAGATCGCCAGAGACTACAATGAGCGCGCGCTTTAAGCTGAACTTCGCCGTCACGCCGCATTCGGGAATACAGACGGTTTCCTTCACAAAGGCGAAGGGGATGCCAGAGACGCGGGGGAAAGAGTGGCAATCCTCTCCTTTTGTTTGCTCTCGCTCGGCGCTCTGCTCCTCCTGCCTTGCGTCTAGGAATACCTCGACATGCTTGTCCCCGCAAACTTGTACCTGTCGAAGGCACCCTCCGTCGTGGAGATGCGCATTGTTCTCCCTCGCTTCTCCTTTTTCGCCGCTTGCACCTTACTGCGCGCCCCGAAGGACGTTTCTCTGAACTGCCCGATGACCTGTCCTTTTTCTTTCTGCGCTGCGGCGATCGCTTGCACCCGACTGTACGCCTCAAAGCGCGTTTTCTCAAACTGCCCGCTCGCCTGTCCTGTGTTTCGGTCTGCCGTGTGCCACCTGTCTCAACACTTCGCGGCGCCGCACGAGTCCGCTTTTTTCTTTTTCGGCGACGTTTGCGAACAATTCCCCGATTACGGTGGACTTCACTCTGGGTTGTGACATCGGCATTTTCACAGCTCATGGGTGCTTGTGCGCCACTTTCTCTCTCGCTTAAGTCATTCGACTTCTCCGCTCCGTTGCACTGTCGGGCCAATTGATCTGTGCTGTCATTTGCAAAAACTACAGCTGGGCCCTTCTCGACAGTATGGCTCTCTACCCCCTCACACTCTGGGGCATTTCCTCCGCTATTAATAGGAACCTTTTCAGTACTGTCTTTCAGGAGCGTCGAAACATCGCTACTTTTAGGACTAGCTTTGCCCTCTTCTCTCTCGACTTCCGGAAGGCCATTCACGTGTTGGGGTGCGAGGGAAGTCTCCAACTCCTCAATGACCCTATTAGGGCGGCTGGAACCAGCCTCGGCCCCACACGGAATGCCTTTCGGAATCCTTTCAGTCTCCCTACCAGCCGCGGTCTCGTCTTCTATTTGCTCGGCCTTCGCACAATCAGAGAAACGCGTACATTTATCAGGCGCGATTTCACTATCCGCGACCTGTCTCTCGGTTTTCTCCGCAGAAGGCTCCGTGCGCATGTCGCACTCGTAGAGACGCGTACCTTTCATTTGTGGTACCTAACAAAAAGCGGCTTTCTCAGTGGCTTTGAAGTGCACCGCACTCGCCACTTCTTCGCACCTTTCGTGCGCAACCTCTGCGGACGTCTGACTTCTCCGCCGCATTGCCTCAACCTTACGCTCCAACCTTTCAATCTCTTCGTCTAAGGCTCGCTCGCGTTCTTCTCTTTCTTGCTCGCGTTTTTCTCTTTCTTTCTCACGTTCCTCTCTTTCTTTCTCTTGTTTATCTCTCTCCTCTCTTCTCTTTTCTCGCTCTTCAAACCTTTTGAAAGCTACTAACGCGTAGTTAATATCCTCCTCACTGGATTCCCTAATAATCAGCTTCCACATATTTGTCCTTGCCATTTTTTTCTCTACTTTGATGCCGAGATATTCGCACACAAACAAAAGCTCATCTTTCAGCATCGTCCTCAAATCCATGACTGCCGCTTTGCTTTGGTCCTGCTCACACATAATTAGGTGATCCCTCAAACTCACTTGTTACGCATAACTAGGTGATCTACCTAACCCACAAAAACACAATCCAGCTTCTACACTACTCAAGTGTAAACGCAAAATGAAGCCTGGAAAGTCATAGCAAAGACCAAGAACTCACCACAAACGCAGCACCATGTCGCAAGGTCCATCTCACCACTGACAACCAGTTGTAAGGAGTGGGGTTCGGCGGGTCTCGTTACGGTAGCTGGCTCCCAGGGAAGAGACGCGTTCTTTCAAGAAGGAACGTGTTTATTTACATGATGAAGTCAGGAGGTGAAAAGAAGAGAAATAACATCAAAAGTCTTCGGCTTTTATAGCCCCGAGACTGTCACTGCATAAGCACTGGCAAACCGGTGTCAACGTCTCCCGCCAATCCGGTGACCTGTCGTCCTGGCGTCCGGCCTCCCGAAAGGAGGCAAAGAGTCACACAATACACTCGCCACGCCCCGAAGACTCGTAGGTGAGAAGGTCGGCGAGGAGTTTCAGTCCAAAGGGGAAAGGGCCGATGACCTCCGTTTCCACTGCCAGTAATACTTGGAAGAAGTGTTGAATGATGGCTGCCTCGGGTGAAGGCCCCACCTGGGTTGATGGGAGCGTCTTCAACGGCGCAGTCCCACGCTGACCAAAACGCACGATAAAGCGGGTGTGTCGAATTTCGGAAGACACGCAGACCGCTCCCTCAGGCGCAGGTTAATTTTCCCTGCTGCGGTAGAGTAGAAGGCAGATGTGGCTGGGTGAGAAACTCTCCCGCGGTGCTATCTCACGCAGAGAACAACAAGCCAAAAAGGGGTCTCCGAATTCCGACGTCCTTTTTCTGGGAAATCCGTCCACAGCGACATGTCCGCCCGCCCGGCAAAAGCTCCTACAGGAAGAATCGGCATTCCTGCCTCCGTCTAAGCGCCGATACGGGGGGAGAAGACAGCATTCCGGTAGACAGCTGTACGCTCAATAGCGTCGGCCTCGATGAATTTTTAGGCCAAACGTAACAGCGCATGCGATTACGAGAATGCTTTACTCATCATATGGCGTATGTGGAACGCCGAACAAATAAAATAAGCATTCGAGCAATGTCACTGGTTCTTCAGTATCTTTTTTATAACTTTTTAAAGCTGAGGGTGTCACGGATATCCTGTTGTAATGGGCTTAATTTAGCGATGGCTTAGGGGTATAAACATGATGAGTGGTTTTCAGCCCAAACGACGAAACACAGAGAAGAAGGAGGAACACGAACATCAGCGCCGTCTCACAACTAACTTTATTAGCAACGAAAGCACGCATTTTAAAGCACGACCTATCCCACGTGGGCACACGTCGATGACGCCAGACCAAAGATACAGTACGAAATCAATTGTGTAACTGTAAACATAATGTATCACGAGGCAAAACAGTTCAAGAAAGCAATCTCTCTGTCATGCAAGGTGATAGACGGCACACTTACGCACCTAGGGCCTTTTCTGAAGGTATAAAACGCCTCCATTATCTCCCGGGTGGCCTGGTCCGCATGCGCGAAGATACATACGGTGTGTTGAAACATCGGTGTGCATGCATGTTCTGTGGAATGCTTAGCCAAATGATAATAATAAAGTTGCTAATAAAGTCGCTAATAAAGTTTCTAATAAAGTTAGTTGTGAGACAGCGCTGGTGTTCGTGTTTGTTCGTGTTTGTGTCGTCGTTTGCGCCGAAAAACCACTCATCATGTTTAACACAGTCCAACTCGCGCAAATGTCGGTTCTTCTGCTTAGGGGTATTTTCTACGGACATTGTGGTTCCTATAATGAATCCGAAGCGAGAAGAGTATATTAAGAGCAACTGAATACCAAGATTGAGAAACGAAAATGGAGTTCTAGTTTTGCTATCATACGATTTTTTTTTAATTCCGCGTTTGAAAATTGATCATCTTCCCTGGCAGTTTCATACGTAGCCTAACACGAGAAGGACACCACTATTATTCGTTTTTCAGCGCTCATTTTGAGTAGAAGCACTGAGACACACTTCGACCAACGCTCTACCGGCTGCTTCAGATAAAGACCGGACAAGGGTCTAATCGGGCCCAGCAATGCGGAGCATGCCCGGTGGCTATTTTGGTAATACGTGCCTCTCTACGTTGAGAGGAACAGAAATTTTGAGACGCAGTCGTGTTGAGTTGGCATGTGAGCTTGCTGAGGCCTTTCTCATGACGAACAAGAAATGTGATTGCGCTAATGATATGTCGCTCAAATGCTATAACAGAGAAAGCAGGTTTGTTGCATGCGCGTAGACTTGCAGGCTTTAAGGCATAAATGTACGCGGTCTTCTGAATAAAACCCATTTGCGAGTCTGCGCGCGTCCTTGTGCTCTTATGGTGTATATTAGCACCCCACCTCGCTTATGTACAAACGGCGTTTCTTTCATTTGCTCACTAAAAGCAAGGTAGGCTCATATAAAATTTTCGATGTATATTTTAGATGTGCCTGGTTTGACACAGACTGCTTTACGCATTTCACGCGTGCTGCGTACCCACATTCCTCAGGCCATATGTGTATGCGGCACACGTTGCGGAGAGAGTTTCATGACCTACTTGACATGTCATGTTTGTCATGGTATGACTTGTAGATAGATAGATAGATAGATAGATAGATAGATAGATAGATAGATAGATAGATAGATAGATAGATAGATAGATAGATAGATAGATAGATAGATAGATAGATAGATAGATAGATAGATAGATAGATAGATAGATAGATAGATAGATAGATAGATAGATAGATAGATAGATAGATAGATAGATAGATTCGTGTTTACTCTGTTGTTTGGGTAACATTTTTTATAGTAGCTTGCTAATGAGTTTACTTTTTGCACAGTTCATTTACTCGCTGTGAATTTCATGGTTTCACGAATTTCATTTATGTGTCCCAACACTACGAACGTTGCCCCGCCCAACCGATGCATTACAGTTACAGGAAATGGTGATGATGAAGATGATTATGGCGTGTGTATAACTATAATAAATATAGGCACTGTGAATATAATGATCTTATGCAACCATTTCGACTAGACAAACGTCTGCGGAACATCCACTGACGTGTCCTATATATTAACATTGTATCCAAATAAATATCATAATATTGTCACGGGTGAGAGTATAAAAAGAAGAAATGTATTTACAAAATATACAGACGGAGATAGAAGCAGCTGCTGCCAAGATGGAGGAACAGCAACAGCACGAGCGCTATTTCATTCTTCGTCTTCATCGTCTTGCTGAAGCGTTCTTGTTCCTGATGGCATGTAACATATAACCCCCGCCGTTGGTAGCGCCGTCTCGGCGCTTAAGGAACAGCAGAATCATGTGCAGAGAAGTAGGGCTTGAGGCGGGAGACGTGCACGATATCAGTAACGGGTACCGAAGATGACGAACTACTGTCCAGAGGAGCGATCTCGTACGTGACCTCAGTGAGCTGGCGTAAGACCTTGTAAGGCCCGGAGTAACGAGAGAGAAGCTTCGATGATAGGCCAACGTGGCGGCAAGGTGTCCAAAGGAGGACCAAAGAGCCTGGGGAATAGGTAACCACTCTATGATGGCTATCGTAGCGGGTTTTCTGAGACAGCTGGGAGGCAGAAAGACTATCCCGTGCGATCTGTCGAGCCACTTGAGCGCGAGCAGTTACATCACGGGCGTACTCGGTGAGTGGACGTAGCGGAAGGTAGAAGAGTGTCAAAGGTAACGTGGGATGGCGGCCAAACAACAGATAGAAAGGGGAGAAGCCAGCGGTGTCGTGGCGGGACGAATTATACGCGAATGTCACGTAAGGCAAAGTGCTATCCCAATCACGATGATCTGCGGAGACGTACATGGATAGCATGGTGGTCAAGGTGCGATTGAGGCGCTCCGTAAGTCCATTTGTTTGCGGGTGGTAGGCAGTGGTGAGCTTGTGACGTGTGGAACACGAACGGAGAATGTCCTCGACGACCTTCGAAAGAAATGAGCGACCACGGTCGGTCAGTAGCTGTCGCGGAGCGCCGTGGTGAAGAATGACGTCGTAAAGCAAAAAGTCTGCGACGTCGGTGGCACAGCTTGTAGGTAGTGCCCGCGTGATTGCGTATCGTGTCGCGTAGTCAGTAGCTACGGCAATCCACTTGTTACCACTTAAAGACGTTGGAAATGGTCCCACGAGGTCGAGGTCGACGCGATAGAAGGGGACACTTGGAATGTCGATAGGTTGAAGAGGACCAGCTGGGGACAAGGAAGAATGCTTGTAGCGCTGGCAGGAATGACAAGCACCAATATATCGCCGCACCGAACGGCAAAGGCAGGGCCAGAAAAATCGACGCCGTACGCGATCATACGTGCGGGTAGCTCCGAGATGGCCAGCGGTGGGGGCGTCATGAAGCTGTTCAAGCACAGTGGAACGGAGTGCCGCCGGAACTACGAGTAGAAGCTCGAGGCCCTCGGAACTGGTGTCGCGTCGGTAAAGAATGCCATCGCGTAGCACAAACAAATGAAGTGACGGGTCCGCGGGATTAAGACGTAGACGGTGGATGATAGGCCGCAGGTAGTCATCACGCAGTTGCTGCTTGCGTATGTCAGCGAAATCGGATATGGCTATGACACAGGCATCGGAATCGTGCGCTGACGCCTCAGGAGGATCCACTGGATGACGGGATAAACAGTCGGCATCCTGGTGCATTCGGCCAGACTTGTATGTTACGTTGAAGCTGTATTCTTGAAGTTTCAAAGCCCAGCGTCCAAGTCGTCCAGTAGGATCTTTGAGGGACGACAACCAGCACAGCGCGTGGTGATCGGTAATTACCGAAAAGGTGAGACCGAACAAGTATGGTCGAAATTTTCCGACGGCCCAAACTAGTGCGAGGCACTCACGCTCAGTGATAGAAAACTTGCATTCTGAAGGAGAGAGGAGGCGACTGGCGTAGGCGATGACGCGATCCTGTCCTTGTTGCCGGTGGGCGATAACAGCCCCTATACCATGGCCGCAGGCATCGGTGCGAACTTCTGTGGGGGCTGACGGGTCAAATGAGCCAAGATGGGTGGTGAGGTAAGAATCGTAGTAAGTGTGCCGAATGCAGTTGCTTGGTCGGTACCCCAGTGAAACGGCACGTCCTTTTTCAGGAGTTCCGTGAGAGGACGGGAGATGTTGGCAAAATTCTTGACAAAACGACGAAAGTAGGAGCACAGGCCGACAAAGCTCCGGACATCTTTCGCGGACCGTGCTATCGGGAAATCTTTAACGACTCGAACTTTCTCAGGATCAGGCTGCACGCCACGAGCGCTGACAAAGTGGCCTAGCACAGTGATTTCCCGACGGCCGAAACGGCATTTCGAAGAGTTGAGTTGAAGGCCTGCTGCTCTGAAAACTTCAAGAACAGCTGACAGGCGGCTCAGGTGGCTGTCGCATGCGGGTGAGATACGATGACGTCATCCAGGTAGCAAAGGCATGTTGACCATTTGTATCCACGAAGGAGGGAGTCCATCATCCTTTCAAATGTAGCCGGGGCGTTACACAAACCGAATGGCATAACTTTAAACTGGAACAGTCCGTCCGGTGTAACGAACGCTGTCTTTTCACGGTCGCGAGGATCGCCAGAATTCTGCCAGTATCCCGATCTGAGGTCGATAGATGAGAAGTAAGCGGACCCGTGTAGGCAGTCGAGAGCTTCGTCAATCCGCGGTAGTGCGTAGACGTCCTTGCGAGTCACTTTGTTTAAGTGACGATAGTCTACGCAGAAGCGCCAGCTGCCGTCCTTTTTCTTTACTAACACGACCGGCGACGCCCATGGACTGCACGATGGTTCGATTACGTCTTTAGTGAGCATTTTGTCAACTTCACGCTGTATAACTTGGCGCTCAGCATGGGAGACGCGATAGGGACGCCGTCGGATTGTGCTGGCGTCTCCAGTGTTGATGTGTGTGACAAGAGCTGTCTGACCCAAGGGGCGGTCATCGAAATCGTAGATGTCGCGGTAAGATTTCAGCACGCGCCGAATATCAGCTGTCTGTGCTGGAAGGAGGTCAGGGGAAATCATCTTGTCAATGTTGTCATCGGCTGTGCTCTGTGGAGAAGAAGATCGAGCAGAGGAGGAAGAAGCATCGGCAGCGAACGCAGAAATAGCAGTTTCGATAGAAGAGACATTGGCCAGAGTCATGCCACGCGGAATCAGTTGCGTGCACCAGCTGAAGTTCAGTACCGGGAGGGACACTCGGTTATTCGTAACTGTCAAAAGTGTGTGTGGAACGGCAACGTTTCTGGACAGCAGGACGTCGGCAATAAGTGTTAGCATGTAATCACCGTCCGGAACCGGAGGTGAAGACCGTAAGTGCGCATACGTAACGGCTTGAGGCGCCAGACGAACATAATCTACGGAGCACAAACGCGGTTGAGGTGGCGGGGAAGCGTCATAGTGGCATGGTAAGTCAAGCTGAAGCAAGCCGGTTCCACAGTCAATCAGGGCACAGTGGGCAGACAGAAAGTCCATTCCGAGGATAAGGTCATGGGAGCATTTCTCAAGCACGGCAAACACGACAATTGTGGAGCGGTCAGCAACACTGATAGGCGCAGAGCACATCCCAAGCACGGGGAACGTCCCACCATTGGCGACTTGGACGAGCGGTATCGTGGGAGGCATTAGAACTTTCCTAAGGCGGCGACGAAGCTCCGCATTCATCACCGATATATGAGCCCCTCTGTCGACAAGAGCAACAACGAGTGCGTCGTCCACTTTAACATCAATAAGGTTACGTCTGGTCGGAAGCGTGGTCAGAGGATTTGGTGGGCACAAGGTCGATGCAGCGTCACCTCCGGGAGCTGCATCGGCTAGCTTTCCCGAGGCAGGTGGTCAGTCGGCGACGTTGGATGGCGAGACTGGGGCGAGCGAGACGATGGGCGACGCGACTGCGGTGAACGGCACTGACGGCCATGCGGGGACGGTGAGCGAGGACGATACGGCATGGCAGGGACGTCGTCGCTGTTGGCTTGAGGTGGTTCGCCGTGAGGTTGGAAGCTTTCGTGGTCAGTGTTTGGGCGACGGTTGTACCCATAGGATGTTTGATGCCAATACCACGAGTTGTTGCAATGGCGGGCCACGTGACCAACACGATGACAGTTGAAGCAAATAGGACGGTCATCAGGAGTCCTCCACTCGGCGGGATCACGAGGGGGCACTGGACGGCTTTGACCTTGGGCATATGGACGTGAGGGGCGACGGCGGTTCATCGGTCGAGAAGGGAATGGAGTGTATTGCGAATTCAGGCCAGCACTGGAAAGCTCCTGACGAACGAGAGCCTGCACAAGTGGTACCATATGGGAGCTAGAGTCACAGGCGCGGGAGCACGGGGAGGTAGGAGCCATAGCTTCAAGTTCACGGCGGATGATCCTCGTCACATGCTCTGCAGTTAATGGCGCCTGGACGACTGGTAGGTCGTCACACGACCACGTTGCGGCGGTGTTCGGAAGTCTAGCGAAATGGTCGACGATACGTCGACTTTTGGCGGCCTCGAAACGCTGACATTCCTTGACGATGGCATCCACAGTGACACAGTCCTTGCAGATGAGAAGATTGAACGCATCATCTGCAATGCCTTTGAATATGTGCCCCACTTTCTCGGTTTCGTCCATATCATTGTCTGGTTTGCGGCAAAGGGCAAGAACGTCCTGTATATACGTCAGGTACGACTCGGTCGACGTTTGTGCGCGAGTTGCCAACTCCTTCTTGGCCGCTGCCTTTCTGCCTGCAGACTTGCCGAAAAGGGCCCGAATCTTTTCCTTGCATGCGTACCAGCTTCCAATTTCTTCTTCATGGTTCTCGAACCATACTTTCGCTGTTCCTTTGAGGTAGAACAAGATGTTCGCCAACTTAAGTGTGTCATCCCAGCGATAGTTTTTGCTTGTACGTTCGTACATCGGCAGCCATTCGTCAATATCGACATTGTCGGTGCCACAGAACGTGCCAGGATCTTTTACCTGAGGCAGGACAACGGTTGTTGTTGTTGCGGTCGCTTCAGCGGGAGCCGAACCCTCTTCTGCCATTGCGGGACAGGCCAAGCGGTGGCCACTGCGGAGTTCCGTTGTATGCGGTTGTCACCCAGCACTTCCACCAAATGTCACGGGTGAGAGTATAAAAAGAAGAAATGTATTTACAAAATATACAGACGGAGACAGAAGCAGCTGCTGCCAAGATGGAGGAACAGCAACAGCACGAGCACTATTTCATTCTTCGCCTTCATCGTCTTGCTGATGCGTTCTTGTTCCTGATGGCATTTAACAATATTAAGCCACTTACGCAAAGAATTCTCAGAGTTATGCAGTGTTCAGAACGAGTAAAACCTGTAGAGTGAACAAAACATTCAAAACCTGTCTCTGCGGTTGATTCTCCAGAGTGAAATAAAATCACAAAAAACACCAGGCCTGCACGGAAAGCGCACATAGTGACAGCGAAAGCTCGAAGAGCGGCGTTTCTCTCTTGTGGCTACTGATACAAGTACACCAGCAACGTACCCACTACGCCAAAAATCATAATTTTTGTGAAGTTGGGAAGCACCCACCACGACATCGCTCGTCATTCGGCGGAGAAGCGAGGTACCATCTGTTAGGCATTATGTTCCGTTTCTTGATGCGACGGCTGATGACGATGAAGAATTATGACTGAGCCTTTTCTAATGGGTTGGAAGCTTTAAAGGACCCTCTAGTTACTTAAATCTCATTCTGTGACGCCCGGTCGTTATGTCACTCTCCCACCACGCTTTGTAACATACGCTAACGCGAGAAAGAGACAGAAAGAGGGAACTAACTTTATTGAGACCCTGAAGAAATGGATCATGGAAGCCTTATGAGCTTCCTTGGCAACCAATAGAAGTGCACTTGCGAGGAAACCACTACGCTATAAATCATCATAATTTTTGTGAAGTAGAGAAGCAGCCACTATGCAATTTTTCGTCATTTTGCGTACAACCGTGGTACCTGCTAAACACCTGTAAGGCAGCGTGGAGAGTTGGGCTAGTTGGTACGAGTTCATTCTGGTCGAACTGCGCAAAGGAGGGGACAAGAAGAAAGGTAAGACAAACGAGCGCTAGTTTGTCTTGCCTTTCTTCGTGTCCCGTCCTTTGCGCAGTTCGGCCAGAATGGACCTGTAAGGCATTATGTGCACTTTGTTGATGTTGTGGCTGATGACGATGAAGAATTATGGCAGAGCCCTTTGTAATGGGTGGGAAGCGTTCAAGAACCCACTAGTTGCACAATTCGCATTTTGTGACGCGTGGTTATAGAATTCCTGCTGTGTGACGCTTGGTTGCTATTTTACTCTTCTGCCACTCTACATTACATTTGTTAGTGTGATTCCTTCACGACATGAAGCCCGTATAGGGTCTTTTTGTAAAGCAGTTTTAAGCACCGACATGGCTCTGAGGTAAATACTGGGCTCCCACGCAGAGGGCCAAGGTTCGAACGTCGTTCTAACCTGGAATATTTTTCTTAGTTCGTTTTTTTTTATTTCGAGTAATAGTGGTTACGGGCACCGGCTGCGGACATCTACGGCGCCAAAAACGGTCCTTGTTATGATCTCATAACAGCTTTCGCTGTAAAACACAACGTGCCAACCTTAGACACGATCGCTCGCTGATTCGCATCACACATGGTGCTTCATACTGTTCACATCACACATATCACTGAACTTCCATGACAATTAGTAGAGTGAGGTGTCACAAAGCGTCTGGATTGCTTGATTCAGCAGTCAAATACGCGCTGCCTCTTTGAAGACTGTTGTAGCATTTTTTTCCGTGAGTTTGTGCAACTACACCTACATATCACTGTGTGTGACGGCGTGTTTGTTTGGCTTAGCCGCTTATTAACTGCGTGAAAGCGAACTTCTTTATCTGCCATTTCGTGCATCGTTTTTTGCTGAGTAGTGCGCCTCTTGTCAGCAGCCGAACTCACTTCGCTTCTCTAAAATAATCCTTGCAGAGTCACGCACATAATATACGCGCCTTCTCAACTGCTCACATAGAACAGAAGACAAATGGTCGGTTATCATGCTGCATGCTCTGATTTGACTTCTCGTTAATAGCAGCTGCATTTTCATAACTCTTACGTGGTCGTCGCATCTTGGATACACAGCCAGCCAAGCCGAAGTGGGCGGCGGTGGCCATAAAAAGGTTTTAGCATATAAAGAAAATCACGTTAGGCATATTTCACTGAGGACTGCCGTAGGAGTATTTTCGTTGGACGACCGTTCCCCTAGCAACGACGTGTTGTGACTTGGGACAACTATGAACGCTCTGATTATTAGTAACGAGCTAGTTCAGTAGAAAGTAATTAGTTTTACTTATCTTTTTATCGTTAATTAGCCTGCCGCACCATACGCGCGAACTAAAAGCAAAGTCTATGAAGCGCAGAGCAAGCCGGTGATATAACTGCGTTAGAATTGATGAGGCAAAATCTGCGACGAGAGGTTTCACGTTTTTTTTAAGGTTCGCCACGCAGTATATACTTAATAACCCACCCATGCAGAAATTACCACTAGAAACAAAATAAATAATGAATGCAAGGACAATCACAAATGCATTAGTGTGAAAGGCACGTTTTCGTCGACGTAATAGTAAAACGAAAGAAGAGAAAACAGTCGTGCATTTGTGGCACGTTGCTGAATAATTGAACAAAGCCGTGTCCAATTTTTCACAGCAGCTAACGAGCACGAAGTGTTCGAGAGGACGAGAAAAAGGTGTAAAAATACTAGGCAGTTACAACTCTGTGCACAACGGAAAAACGAGTTTCGGTGGCAATATCGCAAAAAAGGTCCCTCCATAGCATTGCACACGTTAATCTGCAAATTCCGTTATTCGAGGCAGCATATGGCCTGGTGCATGACGAATATAGCGTCGCAGAAATTTCCGCAGGAACAAAAGGAAATCATGTGACGGGTCATTGCCGAAACGAAATGATTTCAGCGAACGCACAACACGCGAGGAAACGCCGGTACCAGTCCTTCGAAAAAAAATAGGGGCGACAGTGCAGAACGACCATTCCGGAAATTTGCTGCAGCGGGAATAAAACTAACGTTGGATGTGCTCTCTGTAAACCAGGGGTCAACAACCTGTGGCCCGCGGGACACTATTATGCGGCACCCGGCATGACTTCAGAAACACCTCCCCCTCTTTGTCACTTCCTATCTCGAGTGTAAAGTTTCTATCTTGAATGTAAATTGTAACTTCTTAGTTCGACTGTGAAGAAGCTCTTTTAGTATTAAAGAAACATGACTTCTATTGCAGTGTGGTTTATTGTCAATTCGCCGAACTTTATCTCTTTCCCTGCAACCCCCCCCCCCTTTACCGTCCGGCTCCCGCCACGTCGGCTTCATGCAACTCAGCCCTCCGTCTCAAAAGGTTACCGACCACTGCCGTAAAACAAACAGTATTTTAGGTGGCTGTTAGAAGAATATCCATATATAATGAAGGACAGCCAGTGGTTCGCAGAATAGTGCTTCTTGTTGACGTTTCCTCCCTCCTGAAAGACATGCCAGGTGAAAGCACCATGGACTTTAGCCTGCTCAATAATTTTCGACACTACTGTCACGTGGTCGTGACATCGACGAAGACAACAGTCGGCGTGCTCAAGATGAAACTGTTTATTTGGCCGAACTTGTGGCCGGGAAATGAAAACTCCAACCACAGCAATACACGCTGTACACTGATAGCGGCGAACAAGGCGTCGGCCGTCGATAAACTGATGATCGCTGGGACGAGCCGTCTTTTATACGTCATGCATCGAACTTTCCAGCCTTATCACTGGTGGTCGTGCAAGCTCTGGAATAGTCTAGACTATTCGTGTCCTGCGCGCAATGTTAACAAAATGATCTACTACAATCGCCGAGCTTCTCCAACACTGCGGCGCGGTCAGCGTCGAGCGTTGCTAACCGTCCTTTTGGGTCAAACGTAATACATCAAAAGAAAACAAGAAGAGGGCGTGGCACTATATTTGCATATTTGCTACGTAATCTATGTAAGTAGCACACATGAGGAATACGCTGTATTTATGTTGGCTCGCTTTCCGTCATCCTTGGTCCCATGAGTACCTGTATTGTTTCTTTCTTTCTTTCTTTCTTTCTTTCTTTCTTTCTTTCTTTCTTTCTTTCTTTCTTTCTTTCTTTCTTTCTTTCTTTCTTTCTTTCTTTCTTTCTTTCCAATCAAACACCAAGCATTAATGAAAGCAGCACTACTAATGTTCTTCTTAAACCTTCTTAAAGATATTCTCTGCCCCACATATGAATAATAATAACTGCGCGCAGCGTTTACCATTTTCTTCAACAAGAGGGCTATATGGAAACGATTAGTTCTTTGTGCTTTTTCACAAGCTTTTCTCGAAATTTGGAAATTTGCAGTGTGACCTGTAAAGGCTGCTTTGCTCACGTAAGACTGCTACTGCGGGAGAGCGCTCTATCGAAAGTGATATTTATATTCGCATGCTCGGGAATCTCATCAGAATCGAGGGATCGTGGAAATGGCCATAGAGCAGCCGGTTGACGCAAAATTGCCCAATTTCCATTTTTCTTTAAAAAATCGCAATTCCTAAATAATTTTGAATTAAAATTTGTTATTTTTTAGAAACGTCGCACATGTACGAGAGAAAACTGTCGATGCCATTACATTTTAATTTCATGCAGTAACCTATAGTCAACAGACGAACAATATCCGTTACCTAAATGTAGCGACATCGTGTCTTCTGTTTACGTTACTTCACTCAAAAATGATCAGATTATGCAAGAGAGTGGAAGGTACTGTAGGAAAAATTATAATTAGTATTTTTTGTTCAGTTAGTGCTTTGTTCGTCTATGGGCGGGAAGAAAATCCAGAAGACCAGTGGGAGGTGTTGCTGACGTCACTAAACCCTGAGGACCAGCTGTGGCTGGTGGAGAGGGCTCGGACATTAACAGCAAGCCGTGGCTACCTGGAATAAGGAAGTCGCCCACATGTGGGCGAAAAGAACACGCGCCTGATCGGACAATAAAGTCCAGTTCTTTCTCTCTCTCTTTCAGTTAGAGGAAGGTTTTCTAATAGACTTCATTATTTGCCGTTTAATTTCATAGAATGTTCACGTTCGATCAAATTTTGCACTTTTTGAACACGCAACATTAAAAGAGATTATAGCCATACGTGCGATTCTTGTCATTTTCTACTGCATTGATTTTGACCCCTCGAAATGCTCAAGTATGGCGAGATGCAGCGTCTCCTGCACGCCACAATAACTTTTTTCTTTCTCCCTTCTTTGTTCTAAAGGTGTTGGCTGTTCGTCTACTAGCGCTAACTCGGAGAGAACTGTCAACAGAGCGTTCCCGCTTGCGCCTCCGTGTTTCAGCGCGACGCAAATGACCGCAACAATTTCTTCATGTTTTACTTTTTTTTATCGAGCGGCCGTTGCGCTGGTAACGAGGATCAAGTTGACCGTAGCCGTATCCGGTAAAAACATATTGTACAAATGACAAATATATACAAGAAGACGCAGTTATCATCTCTCCTATTTGCACTATACGTCCCTCCAGCAAGGTGCAAATCGCTCGTGGAAAAACAAACAAGATGAAACTGACACACGCACACTCACGTCAGTTAGCATCTGTTCTACAACAATACTCGAGCATGTAGCCGACGCACGTGGTGCCGTCTCAGGTTGACTCATGTGCGGCTTCCAATTAACTCATGGCTTTCCTTACATATACCAGCGAAATCGTGCTTTCAAAAATGACAGTTTCGCCGCAATGGCGACGCAATGAATGCGATAGCAACGAAATGGAATATTCTACGACGAAATGCAAGCAGCTATGTAGTACGCGAACACAATGGAACCAAGTACGGGAATACTTGGAACCCAAGTGGCCTGTTCCTCAAGCTTCCTTTCGAGCTACTTAAATAGTGCGTCCCCAACAGTCGGCCGACCGTGTGTGAAAGATGCCGTCAGTGTCTTGTCGCGGCCCCAGCTTCTCGTTGGCCCACTCTCTTGTTCACACAGACGGCACGCGCAGTGACACCGACAAAACTTGCGCGCAAAAATTGAGAACAAGGGACCACCTACTTCTCATTTAAGCCATCCTCCCTCCTCTACCATTGTGCCTCTGGGCGCAATCGCTGCCACACTCGCCAACCCCGCTGCGTCGCGGAGCGGGGTCGGAGGGGTGCGCAAGCCCTTACAAAAATGGACATTGACGGTCTTTGAACGGTTAACCAACGATCTACCAACTTTAATGACGGGCTATAGACTTTCGCGTTCTATTAACGTACTGTTAAAAGAAAGTTGCTTTACTTTAGTCTAAGGACAATTTCTCTAAAGAATGTCAGAATAATGTCTGTTAAAAAGATCTCAGTGGCGTAGCCATGGGAGGTGTGCTGGAGGTTTCAACCCCCCCTCCCCCCCCCCCAAGCATCGCAACTTTTACATTTTGCAGGTGTGTAAGAGCCTCCCCTTCGGGCCCCTACACCAGTGGCGTAGACAGGGTGTACCACACCGGGCCTGGTCACACCCCCGCCTTCGAATGTTTTTTCTCCCATGTGATAGAGCTCACAAAATGACACTCGATGTCACTTACCTGCCCGGACCCCATGTCGGATCAGGGGAGTTCCCCCCCTCCCCCATTCCTGAAAAAAAAGAAACTGGGGTATATGCCTTTGGTGACGGTCATGTTCTTGCTTCATTGTGATCAATTGTATATTCTGTCTGTGATTGTGTATTTAAATATATTAACCTTTTCATGTATATGTATATATAGCAGTCGAGCACCATAACGACTAGACCGTGGCGGATATATGTATATATATATATATATATCGTCTCATAATATGTATGCACACACACACACACACACACACACACACACACACATACACACACACGCAAAAATTACGTGTAAAGAGTACATTGCGACAATCTTGCGCTACGTAGTTGTTAGTAGGCGCTTGTGGTGTCCTTACTTCTTTCTTGTTTCTGTGTATGCACGCACTGTCTTTTTAGAATGAATACTTACCAACTAGCTCAGCTCCCTGTTATTCTATGCATAGAACGTAAGGGCGTCTAGGGTGCCTCGGCGACGCGAGCGCGGCAGTGTCCCTCGCTAGTATCGAGACGCTTTAACCATGACCTCAGATATCGCACGCACTCTCGGAGAAAGCGCCGAGTAAGAGTTGATCGTGACGCATTACCTCTTTTTACCTCTCCCAGACGGCGGCACCGCCCCGCTCCGCCCCACCTACCTGCACCGCCAATAGAGAGCACCGTGCGAGAGATAATGTGTTAAAGATATAAGGCGCGTTCGGGACGTGTCCAGCTCTGCTAAGATAACTTAGTCGGTCTAGCGTCGGGCGGTTGCCGCCGCGGGCGCAAAGTCGTTGGTTCGATTCCCAGCGGCGGATCTCTTCCTTGCTTCTTTTTTCTTTCTCACCCGTTGACGTCCATTTCATGAACGTCACAACCGTAACGGAACTACTTAGTAGACCCCGGCATAAAACACTTTCGTGTTAAAAAAGCTCACGCAGCCATATCACGCAGTCTGACTTGCGAACTGAAAAGGGCGGCCTTCTGAAGAGAAGTTGCCTTCCCTGTTTGAGAATTGCAACTCCCGCAAGTGAAGGACGCTATCTTTCGAGCACGTCTTCCTTTTCAGAAGGGTGCCGTTCATCCGCTATCTGCTGTGGCCAGACGCCGCAGAGCTTCTGAAATTTTTCTTTTAGTGGTTCTTCTTGTTGAGAGCCAGGTCCCCCTCAGAATACTGAAGCATCAGGGACTTCGTTATGTGTCAAATGTTCTGTACTCATAAAAATATATGCCGAAAATTTGAGTGGCGGCTCACGAACAGTGTCACTAAAAAGAGCAGAAATGGAGGGTCCTCAAGGATGATCTCTCTCAGGTTGCGCGCGTTTTTCCTACCATTTTTTTTTTCGTTTTCCAGAGTTGACGTGACAAAGCTGGCATAATACATTTGCGTCCGCATCCAATATAACAAAAAAAGTTCTTTGACACTTTTTTGCCAAGTGTATAACTTTGACATCTACAGCTTTCTTTAAAGAGACACGTTAACTCTCTTTTACAGCGAAAGCTGTTATGAGATCATTTCACCGGCCGTTTTTGGCGCCGTAGTTGTCCGCCGCCACCGCCGCCGCCGCCGCCGGTGTCCGTAACCAGTATCGATCGAAATAAGAAAAAAAACGAAATAAGAAAGAAACTCCAGGATGGAACGAGGTTCGAACCTGGGCCCTCTGCGTGGGAGCCCAGTATTCAACCTCTGAGCCATGCCGGTGCTTGAAACTGCTGTGCAAAAAGGTCCTATACAGGCTTCATGTCGGGAAGGAACCACATTAGCATATGCAATATAGCGTGGTAGAAGAGTAAAATAAGCACCAAGCGTCGCACAACACGAATTCTGTAACGAGGCGTCACACAATGCGAATTGCGCAACGAGTAGGTTGTGAAATGCTTCCAACCCATTACAAAGATCTCTGCCATAATTCTTCGTCGTCATCAACCACAGCATCAACAAAGTGCGCACAATGCCTTACATGCGTTTAGCAGGTACCACGGATCTCCGTAAAATGAAGAAAAATGGCACAGTGCCTGCTGCCCTACTTCTAAAAAATTAGAATGATTTAGAGCATAGTGGGTTCCTCGCAAGTGCACTTGTATCGGTTGCCAAGGAAGCCTATAAGCGCAGATCCATTTCCTCGGGGTCTCAGTAAAATTACAATGCTTTATAGCGTAGTGGGTTCCTCGCAAGTGCACTTGGATTGGTTGCCAAGGAAGCCCATGAGCGCATGATCCATTTCCTCGGGGTCTCAGTAAGTTCTTCCCCCCCCCCCCCGTCTCTCTCCCACGTCAACGTATGTTATACAGCATGACGGGAGAGGGAAATAGCGAGCGGGCGTCACCCAATGCAAATTACATAACTGGTGGGCCGTTTAAAGCTCCCAACCCATTACAAAGGGCTGAGCCATAATTCTTCATCGTCATCAGTCGTCGCGTCAACAAAGTGCACATAATGCCCTACAGACGTGTAGCTGGTGCCTCGCTTCTCCGCAGAATGACCAATAATGGCTTAGTAGGTGCTTCCCAACTTCACAAAAATTGTGATTTATGGCGTAGTGGGTACCTTTCTAGTCTACTTGTATTCTAGCCCCAAGATAGCTTACAACGGGCTCTAGAAACGCCGCTCTTCCAGCTTTCGCTGTGACTGTGCTGCGGTTTCATCGCAGGCCTGGCGTTTTTTTTTGAGAGTCCTGGGACGTACAACGAATGTCAAAATAAAAAAATAATAAAAATAAGAATGATTCTTCAACATCGTACAAGCAGTCACAAGTTAACCACATTAAGATGAATAAATACGTACGTTGTTCCGTGTATGAAAAATAGACTACCTGATAATACGAATACTTGCTTGTTGGAACTCAAAGGAGGATTCGCATCATTAACATTGTTCATGTAGCACGTTTGCTTTTCAATGAACTTTGCACAAACAGATGCTATGTCCTCAAGCCGGTAGAGCAAAATGTTCACACGTTAATGAGTTCCATGTAAAAGCTATTCTAGAGTACCAAATCAGCTTGCTTTTGCCTATTTAGAGCGACAGCTCCAGGCATAGGCAAAATTAACAGCATCCATAATATAGGCTTTTGACGAACATACGCTGTGAGGTTGCGTTCAATTCTTATCACTCACTCTCTGGGCATAAAACACCACTGCGGGAAGATTACCAGCCACATTTCCTCGGCAAATCTTTTTTCCTTAGCAAGGCTGAAGAGATTTCAAGCGTCACCTTGATAGCAGAATAATGAAGTTACGGAAGACACGACTTCTTGAATATGATAGTCTAATGAATGATAAATAGAAACAGGCTGCAAAATTCAATTTCGAAACCTGTCAACCTGCTAAGGAATATTGCCGCTTCATTACACGTAACATAAAGTTTATTTTTATCTTCTTCTACTTTCTTTCGGAGTCCTTTAATGCATTGAGGCAGCTGGTTCTAGACGCTGAAGTTATGCACTATAATTCAAAAGATGATTCTATCTCGCCTTGCGCACACTAAGGAATTTCTCAAATCTCGACAGAGGTAATTTTGCTTATTATTTCCTTTCTTAACTATTTTCAAGTATACTCAGCTTTATGACCTTCACCATCCTTTTAAATATCGCAGCCGAAGCAAGCTTCTCGTGTCGTCCTAACATCCTTGAACTTTCATGGAGATCCCGGACTCCTGGCAGCTAACAGCCTATATCGCGCTCGTGCAAATAGCGGGAAAAGGGGAGGAAGGATGCCTCCTGGGAAGATTTGAGCGCCGAGGGCATCGATTCATCACGGGCGCTTGATATGAACGATGGCGGTTCATGTAGAAAGCCTGACTTCCAAGCCCTGCTGTCAGGCAGGTGTCCTCCCCCGTCCCCCCACCCAAAAAAAAAATTCATCCACGTAACTCTCGGGGTATATTCACATAACCCGCATCGCTTCGTTCTGTTTTTCTTCCGTATATATAACATGACACTGGCCACAGGTTGGCTTCGATTTCATTCAATACTTGCCGGTTCTTAGAGGAAAAAGAATATGAGATGGAGTGAACGCGGTACGCGCTGCGGGCCTCAGAGCAAACCACTGTAGGGCAGAGCACACAATCGAGATGGATTTCGTTTACAGGTCTTCCATTGCCGTGTCCATAAGGATCTGGCTGGTGCTTTGTAGCTAGATTGTACTTTGTCGTTGAAGTCAATCACAATCATGGTGTGTCGTGCGACCCATTAAAACGCCGGCGTTTTTATTTTCTTTTCTAATAACTATTAATATAACTGCTGTTTTTCGAGAGCTTCCCCCTGTACCTGTTCCCAGTTTAATTCCTGAGCGCACCATCACTGCGATTCTATTAAAGAAAAGTGGTTTATATCAATGCTTCGGTGACAATCGCAGAAAGAACAGGAACAGTTCTTCCGCATCAAGGATATAGATGTCGCAGAAAATGGCGTTTAAAACTTTCATCGGCGGTGCTTGTATGATTCCAATATTCTCACACAGTGACGTCGACGAAGAGAAGACTGATTACTACGTATAGTAACCACTGAATGGCCGTACGTTTCGCGCATAACGAGGCGAATGCTGAAAAGTGCGTAAGGCCAAACATTATAGGTGTTCCATGTAGGAGCTGCACTGCAGAAATGCCTATTCCCTCCTGTTTTCATTACCTGCAGCCTCTTCGCAATATTAATTTTCCTTGTTACTTGTAATCATTGCAGTAATGCACGTCTTTATAAGATTTACGATATGCATGAGTATTAAGACGAAATACGAGAAGCGTTTTCAGAACGCATTACTGAGACACCTATCACCCACTTATTTTAGGTGAAGACGTTTGGAGAATGTAATATTGTATTTACTGACGCGGAGGGCCAATAGAAAAATGAATTCATCCCAAGAAAAAACTTCCAGTAATTTCAGAAGACATTAGCAGGGCGAAAAAATATAAGGGATCGACGACGCGAGGGTACACAGACAAGCGCCGACTTCCAACAAATAGTTATGTCGGAAAATAGACAGATAAGTAAAGGCACGCACTCACATGAACGCCACAGCGTACCTACGCAAGAAACACCACTAATGAGAGCCATTATCCCTGATATATCGGTGAAGAGAAGAGATAATCAAGTTCCTTAGGAGAAAGGCTAAGCGAAGCCATGCTTACGCAGGCGTCACCTAGATGAGCCATCCCGGCCGCCTCAAGAACCTCTCTCGTCAGCTCATTAGCGCTTCTACAAACAATCGCGCACTCATTGTACACGGGGACACATCCACAGACCTCGCAACATCCACACGCACAGCCTGTGTCCCCTCGCTACGTCGTTCGCTTTTATTTTTTCGCGCTGTCCATGTCTTGTGCAATGGAGTACCATGTACCGAACCTTCGCGTTAATAACTTCCAGTAATGTTATGTACACAACTATAAGAGCAACAAAATGCAACACTCCCTTTTTTCGACCATTCTGCCTGAGATGATATGATAACGGTTATAATGTGACTTTCAGTACCTGCTAAGCAATAAGCCAATATGCACAGCCAGCGCTCAAAACGCGACGCACAGTCCGTGATCAATAAATTATGTTGGAAAGAATGTCACAAGCACTTGGATACAGAATATGGAAGCTGAAGTTCTCATGAATAAAGTTAGGCCCACGGGTATGAAACAAGGAAACGCGAGAGAGAGGAAAGGCTGGGCGGTTAAACAGTTAAATGGTTTGCTACCCTACGCTGGGGAAAGGGACGTGGGAGTTTGAAAGCTAGAGGTGCAAAGAGACAGAGACACAACGCACGACGTCACCGTCAGTAAGCATTGTGCGGCATGTGACATCACAATTTGTGCATAACAGCTGGTGCAACTTTGTTATCCTTAAAAATTTCATCGGTGCCTTCATCGTCTTCATTGTGCGATAAAAAAGACATGACATAGAAATATATCAATGCAAAAGTGCAAAGAATCGCGATACACGTTGCGGTAGAAAAACCATGAAAGCCGAACCATTCGATAGAGCCTGAGCTCAGCAATCTGGAAAAACCACAGGAGTCAGCGCCTTCTTTTCTATGAGAGCGGTGCGCCCCACACATCACGAGGACTCGGGCGCCGTATTTGCTTGCCAAGGAAGAAGTCAGCTGCAGCAGACACACAGTTTTTTTTTACTTAGATCGCGAACTGTGACAAAATGACAATTCTCCTCGAGGACCTCACTGTGAATCCGCGAAGACAGAACTACGGGTAAACTTTTTTAGGCATTTATTACACAGAAGCCGTCTAGTCGATTCCGTGGAAACTTTCCGTATTCGAACGCTCGCTTTCTGAGAATTTGGTGACGATGTCGCTTATGTTCCCTTTTTCTGACACATCGGGGTCGGGGCATGAGCCACGAAAAGCTGTCGCATTGCGGCACAGGCAATTTCGAGTAATACGTAGACGACTATGAAAGAGCTGGAAGTTGTCTGTCACCGCACGCCAGCATTAGAAATTGCAGTTCTCTTCCGAGCGCCATGGAGACAATATTGAAAGGCACGCCTGACTTACGTGATCTTGAAAAGCCTCTGTGCTCGACCTGGCTATTTTGCACATTTCAGCTGCGTACCCAATATGCTTTGCTTGTAATATACATAAAAATATTGAAGAAAAGAAATTAAGTTCCCACTGTAGCCTTTAAGCAAACGACTACAATATAATGAAAATTCTTGGACAGGTGCCGCTACGTAGTCCTTCCAAGCTAGTGGCGTCTTCGAAGAAAAGAAGCGCTGATAGCCATATGAATCAAATAAATAATTAGTTAATTGATTAATTAGTAACATATTAAAGAAATAATTAATGAAAAGTCTGCGTATTAGAATCTTTTTTGGTAGTTGTCTAAGTGAAACGTAAGCATATAACTTTTGTTCTTTTGTTCTTACACTTTTGTTCTATGTTTCAGCGTTCCGTAGAAGGCTCTTTTTGTGTGGTGTCGGCATGGCATCTTTCATGTTCTTTCTAGTATTCGCCGGTGGCTGGAACGGCCCTGAATCAACCACATCCTGCAACCACTGAAACCCGAGTTTGGCATTAAATTCTCGCAAAGTATAAGCTTTTCTCTTGTGTAAAGTTCTGAAATCAGATTTACGTTTCATCCTGGCGTTTGTATGGGTGAGCCTTTCTGTGCCAACTCTAGGAGAAAACTGTCCGTTCGTCCGTCCCCTTTTCGCGCAACACTATCATCGCTAGAAAGAAATGAATGTATAGAACAAAATAATAAAAAGTCACAGTTTCGCCGCAAAGGCGAAGCAATGAATCTGATAGCAAGAAGTTGTTAATGTCAAACGAAGACCGAGAAGAAGCTCGATACTTGCAGCGCCTGTCACAGTTGTTACAATTTTGTGCTTGAGCAACGCGCTGCAAGTGTCGACAGTGGAGAATAAGATGTTCTTAGATAGTTCTGTTTCTGTTAAACTGCAGCGCGCGGAGTGACCCCGTGCGTTTCTTGCCACACGGGGGCGTCTGATCCAAGGTGTGCCAGGTGTTCTTTGTTTGCTTCTTCTTCCACATCACGAGTGGGTACAGAAAAGGGCCACTTTGTCGTGCGCGTCTCAAGGGCAGTTTTCAAATTGAAAGAAAATTAGGAAAGTTGCATGACAGAAAACACGCTCAAGCTCCTCCGAGATTTGCTTACCACCAGCGGTAAATGGTGTATATAAATAGCTCGCCCTTATTTCGCCGGCGCATGCATGGGGCACGGTTGAGTTGTCTCATGCGGCGGGCTGGGGATCGGGGGGTCGATGGTTCGAATCCCCTGTCGGGTGCTTCAGATTTTTTTTCTTCTTTATTTTTCTTTGTGCCTTTTTTGTATATATACATACATATACATATCCGGGGCATGACGGCGACGGCAGAAATCAACTGAGAGCGTCCATATAATTGCTATCGCAATAAAATAAGTTTTCTTCGTATTGCTGGACTTATACCCAGGCTTTGAACCTTATTATATGCACTCAATAAGCGCCTTCTTCCCAAGCAGGACGGCGTACTGTACACATCACGAGGGCTATGATGCCGTCTTTATTTGTCAAAGAAGACGTCAGCTGCAGCAGGTACACAGTTGTCTTTCTTTTTCTACTTTGATCGCCAAAATATCACAAAATACCTATTCTCCTCGATGAACTACACTCTGAATTCGTGCAGACAGAATCAGGGGCAATACTTTTGGCCGTTTCTTACACAGATGAACAGTATATAGGTAAGCAGTAACTTCAACAAAACGACAGATAAACGCATTTGATGCTAAAATAATACAAACCTATGTCCTTCGTACACTTTTCAACACGAGCTCGCTAAAACTCGTTTTTAGGAATGGCGTCTTTTTTGTTTTGTTTTCAAGCCATCCTTTATCGGAAGCTTTTAACGTTTTTCGCCATAATTTATCAAAGGCTGATTCTGATTCGCAGCCAGCCGGCCTAGTTATTCGCCTCGCTAGCAATACCTAATCTGTGTATTACTTTTAATATACGTCAGTTTCTACGAAGTCTTCATCGTTAGAGATTTGCCAGATATTCTTCAATGTCGTCAACCGGAGATTGAGCGCAATTACGCGAAACTTGCCATGTTTTCTTCAGAAAGAACCATAGCTCAGGATCTTACGACTTCCCAGGAAATGTGTCGTCATACTAAGCTCGTGCTTGCACACAAAAAAAAGAAGTCTACGTTTAGCAATAAATATATGAAGACAAAAACTCGCGCGTAATGCGTTTCATTTTCAATAACAGAAGAAAAACATCACCAAAGATAGACGGCCAACAAGGTGGCTGCTCTATGGACTGCTGAAGAGCAGCACGGAGGGCTACTAGTTCAGCTGCTGCAATTGATCTTGCGTGAAACATTTCGAGCTACATTGTGATGGATCTAGCTTCCATTATTGCAACAGCCGCTATGCTTGCAGCCGAAACTGAACCACCAGTGTAGATATCTATGTGAGCATTTCGATTCTCATGTAAATGCAACAGCGTGGCGTGTTTAAGGGCAACCGATGTCGCTCTTGTCTTCTTCGGGATTCTAGTTATGTTAAGGAGCACTTCAGGTTGATATAGGCATCATAAAGGCGAGGGTGGTCTTGCAGCAGGCGTATAGATCGAGGGCAATGAAGTGCGATTGGCAGCAATAATGTGGCTGAATGTTGTATGCATCCTTCTTGCGGGTAAAGATGCGAGATGATGGGAATGTACGTAGGCAAGGTGTTGAATTTGCGCCCTGAAGGTGTCAGTGGTTATGTGCGTTGACGTAGGATGAATTGCAGCAATGGTAATTGTTACCGCTGTACACGCACCTTTCGGAACGCCGAGGCGCATCCTCAAAGGTTGAGCTTGCAGCCCCTGGCGCTCGTGCGAATTTTTCTTACACGTATTTCCCATCACTGGAAGGCTGTCTCTCGCAGTAACGAGAAAAACGGCATTTAGAGCGGCAGCGCTGACTTTACTGATGTGCCCCACGACTTTCCACCCCGAAATTTGAGAAGGTGCGCTGTGGTACTTAGCCATCTCTTTAAGTACAAGACATGAAGCATCCATGATAGGTTCGAAAGCGAACATCCGAGCGCACCGATGGGGAGGGCATTGCAAACTACACAAGTAAGCTGAAGGTACTTAGTGTCGTCCAGTATATTTTACATTGAGCGTAAGCTTTTTGTCCGATGTCATGAGATGACATCATCATGTGACGGCACGTTATGTGCTGTCACACTGACGTAATGATGATGTCACCGATTTTGTCGAAGTTCGACGTCATGACGACGTCATGTGATGACGTCATCACATTATGATTATTTTTCGCATCACTCGTGTAGACGCCGACGGTCAATTTTCGCGTTTGATGAGGCGTCAAAAGCTTTATCCTTAATAAGTCGACCACGTAGCAACCAAATCGGTCCGAGTCATTGCGGACTTTCGATGATTCTTATTGCAGAGTATATGGAAAATCTGATCAAGATGGAATAAGGCAACGTACCCAGCTCGAGAAGTTTAGTGCAGGTAAATTCTTCACTCCTGCATGGGAGCTGGAATATGCACTTTACACATCCTCTCTCTGTGTTTCCTTCCCCGACGCTCAGTAGCAGTAAGAAGTTCAATTCAGGCCTATCTGTGACGTTCTCTACCATTTTTATATGTCTCCCCCTTTTGTCATCGGTATTCCTTTTCACCATGCCTCTTCCTGGCTTGACTGGACGTCGTACTCTTCATTTTAATTTCTCATGAAATATCAGATAGCCGAGAAGAAGGTATACCACGAAAAATTAGACGTAGACTCTATATACGCTCTCACCTACGATACATTAATTTCTTCACTTTCCATTGGTAGTTAACGAGAGAAACAGATAAGCAACGAAAGGCGGGGACGTCAACCAGACGCACGTCCGGTTTGCTACCCTGCATGGGGGAAGCGATAAAGAAGCAAAAATAGAGGTGTAACCCGCCGTGGTGGTCTAGTGGTAATGGTACTCGATTGCTGATCCGAAGGTAGCGGGATCGAATACCGCCGCGGCGGCCGCATTTTCGGTAGAGGCGGAAATGATCGAGGCCCGTGTACTTAGAATTAGGTGCACGCTAAAGGACCCCAGGTGGTCAAAACTTCCGGAGCTTTCCATTACGGCGTCCTAATCATATCGTGGTTTTGGGACGTGAAACAACAATGATTATATCATTATTAAAAGGGAGGTAGAATAAAACAAAGATATGACATAACCACGCGAAAACATAAGGGAGCTTGTCAAGTCTGCAGGACCTGTCAAATCTATTGAGAAGTGTTACGAATCCTTAAAAGTAATCTTCTTTCCTTTTGTCAAATTTAAGTAGTTCAGCAGTGCATTGGTGGACTTCTGCGCCATCGAGGCGCATGTCCACGGTGCCAGAATTTTGGCTACAAGGAATGGCTTTGAGTCCACTTGGTTGCGAAACATCCGGAGTGGGTATCGCTGTGTGTCATAGTGAGTGCAGCTGTGCAGAACGAATTCAACTGTCTCTTAGGTCCCGCAGGTCAAGAATGTAGTGGTTTCTGTCATTCCGATACGAAACGAATACGCCTCTGCGAATGCAACATCCATCCAAAAGGAGATCCATCAAATACAACACGTGCCATGAATTTTATCACACACGTCATCTTAATAACTACCAAACGGCGCCGTGAAGTAAGAAGAAATCACTGAGAAGTTGTGAGAACACACGAACAATGACCTTTGTCTTGCTTCGTGGCACCGTTTCGTAATTATTGATCCATGCCAACACGCTCAGTTGCCTTATTAGTTAATCTGACTTTTCCACGTGCGCAGATACTCCAAATTTACCACGCTTACACGTTCATGGTGATGTTGTGTATAGCAATAATTTCAAATGAAGCACCTTCCGCGAAATGCCCGACCCACCGCTGTGGTCTAGTGGTTATGGTGCAGACTGCTTACCCGAAGGTCGCAGGATCGAATCCCGGCCTCGGCTGCACCAAATACTCTCCCCTGCGAAATCCCCGCTTCAGACAACCCACTCACTTGTCGTTAGATTAATACAAAATGTAAAAAGACCCCGTCAAGATTTTTTCAGTTGAGATTGTGTAACGTGAACAAAACTAGTAGTTAAACATTGAGGTCTATAAAACAGGTGCGATAGACATGTACACGCGAAACACACACACTGTTGTCCTATATTATGCTGTCATGGTTCTTCCTACTTTTAATCCAAATAATCTTCCTAAGCGGGCGCAATCCAAACGAAATATTCAAAATTATCACTTGCGTGTTGAAACTCCGATATAGGACCTGAATTTTCGCGTATCTAAATCATAGGTCGGCAAGAATTGTGAAGCTCACTCAGACGCACTCATGAAATATATTTTGCCTTTAGGGCTCACTCGGACTCAGACTCACCAAAGTTTTCCTCATTCGGACTCACTCGGACTCAGACTCACGTAAATTTTTCTCAACAAAACTCACTCCGACTCAAATTCGCCGAAATATTGCTCGATCGGACTCACTCAGATTCACACTCACGGCTCGATCTGAATCTGAGTGAGCCTGAGTGAGTCGACTCATGAGTACTTTAGCGTATATTCAACTTTTTCGACCATAGCGTCAATGCTCTTTAACATCAATATCCCATATAAGTGGTATTCTACTTGGCGCGTTTTGATCTCATACGCCATCACCCGGTCCAGCAAAACCGTGCCTTTTCCTTTATCAGCCGAAAAAGGATAAAGGAAAAGGCACGGCAGGACCGAAGGGACTATGAGGAGAAAATGTTCAACATCTTGAGCGATTCCTCGCATTTTTGTGAAGCTGACCCGTGACCCGACAGCAAAATTGGAACGACAACTGGCGGAACAGTTACGGGCACTGAGCAACAAGGGAAGCATTGATCATGCGCTGTACCGCCGATTGTTTTCTTCGGATGGGGCCACGCCAACGATTTATGGGCTGCCCAAGGTTCACAAGGAGGGCTGTCCTCTTCGCCCCATCGTGTCCTTCGTTGGGTCACCAACTTATAACTTGTCAGTGTCTGGTTGGGTTGCTGAGAGCGTTAACCGAGAACAATGGCCGGTCAGTCAAAAACTCTCGGGAATTTGCGACTGTCGTGCGTACACAGCAGATTGATGATGATGATGTGATGGTATCTTTTGATGTTGATTCTTTATTCACAAATGTTCCTGTTGTCCTGGCAATGGATGTTGCGGAGGCCCGTTTGAAAGAGGACAGGAATTTGCAAAGTCGTACGTCGATGTCGGTGGAGGAGATCGTAATTTTGTTGCGGTTTTGCCCTAAACAAGCGCACTTTAGTTTCAACAACACAGTTTACCACCAAATTGAAGGTTGCCCTATGGGAAGTCCAGTCTGCGTCACCGTGGCCAACTTAGTGATGGAGCACGTCGAAACACGGGCGCTGGAGGTTCTACCTTTTGAGTTGAAACTATACCGTAGGTACATTGATGTAACTTTCGTCATCCTGAAGAGGGCAAATCTGGTTGCTTTCCATGAGGCACTGAACGGCGTACATCCTGCCATTAAGTTTACCTATGAAGTAGAGAAGGACAATGCCTTGCCATTTTTGGATATACTTGTCCGTAGGGCTTGTAATGGCGGGGTGGAAACAACAGTGTACCGGAAACAATGCGATACCGGAGGCTTTTTGTCCTTCCACTCACATCACCCGGCCGAGCACAAACGGTCCGTCGTGAGGACGTTCTTCACCCGTTGCGATGCTGTTTGTTCTGACCAGCATTTGCGGCGACATGAGATGGCAAATGTGGTCGGTGCGTTGGAGCAAAGGCATTACCCGAGGACGTTTATCAACGACACTATGAGACTTATGCGAGGGGGAACAAGAAGTGCGGCACGAGAAAACACAACATCCATTGTTTCAATTCCTTACGTTCAGGGCGTGTCAGACTCTGTTCGGAGAGCACTTCGTCCGCTGGGCATTAAAACCGTTTTCAGACCTCATTGTACCTTGGGAAACGTGTTCACCAAGCCTAAAGACCGCACCCCTGCGAACGATCAAAGCGGGGTCGTCTACAAGGCACCGTGCGGGGACTTCGACGCCACATACTACGGCGAAACAGGCCGGAAGGGGTCAACGAGGCTCAAAGAGGCTCAAAGAGCACAAAGGGGACGTCGCCAAAGCCACCTATGCCGCACATTCCAAGAGTGAACTCGTCGAACACTGCTGGACGACGGGGCATGCCTTTGGCTTCAGTAATGCGATGACGCTGGCTCGGGAACAAAGGTGGGGAAAGAGAAAGCTTCTCGAGTCGTGGTTCATCCGCCGTGACAGCTCGGCGTGCAACAGCAACAGTGGCCCCCTACCGGATCTGTACAGAGACACACGAGACTAGAAATAGACTGGGTTACCTTCGCTCATTCGGTGCCAGTTCATACTGAAGATGCCCCCGCATAGGTGGCGAAACGTCTGTGTAGCTTTTTGTTATATTTTGTTGTGTTAAGTCGGAGTATCTATTTTATTCAAGAGCCCAACGAAGAAAGCTGTCAGCTCGGTCAACTGCATCGACCAAAAGAATCAAAAATAGCAGGCCAGTAGAGTTGTCTTGTTTCCACTGGCTATGAGTTCACTAGGTATGTGGTAAACTCATAACATGGCTGAAATGACGTAGCGTGATCGTGTTCACCATAAAAGACTACAGCCTCGAGTCTCTCCTTTTAATATGCAGATTATATTAGCAAGTGTTTATCTTTCGGTGAATTTTGAAACAATTTCACATATCTGGTATAAAGGAGCCTGTTGCTACCAGTTGCATATCCATTAACCTTTTCTCTTTTTTTTTTCGAAACAGTTACAGAAGAAAGGAGCTCAGATATTTGGGGTTTCGAAGATTTCAGCGTTGGAATTCCACATATCAGTTTGATGATTTTGTCAGTGATATCTGCATAAATACCCGAAAATATTTCGAGGTTTAGCATTCCCGCTGCATTAAGTCAACGACACGAGTGCGTGACATTGAGGGCATGAAAACCAGACGATACGTGCTAAGATGGCGATTAAGTAATGTGGTATATTTCGAATAAACTGAGTTGACGGTGCACTCGCACTACAATTCCTGTAGAGGTATATAACATTTCTCACTTGGTGCAACTTGTTTTGCAAATACACTCCTCAACTATATTATCAGAATCGTTATCGCAATCATCAGCCTGCTCTAATTCACCACTACATGCTGCAAGCCTCTTCCAATAATCTGCAAGTTAAGCTATCTCGTGCGAGGCTATTCCGTTTTATTCCTGGGAACTTCTTGAATAAATAATCCCGCCTTAGAAGCTGTCGTTGACGCCTGTGTTTCCCGTCGCTTGCTAGTCATTCATTGGCTCAAACTGAGCGCCGGTTGTCTGTCCTATGCATTACTTGGCATACCGAGGTCTATTTCCTTCGCTTAATGTCGAGTGGAAAATCAGCTATATAACGCTGTTGGTTCTTCAATAAATTACGGTCTCTTCGGATCTCAATGTAGCGCCTGTGATATTCTGTTCCATCGCATGTTGCGTGGTCTCTAATATTTCCTCGAACTTTGTTATGCTTTTGAGAATGTCTGCCGTAAGCATCCAACCTATCCTTATTCTTCGGTAGATGACCGAAATTTCGGCCGCCCTTGACAAGTAGCGAACGCAACTCGCGCGTCCACCCCCGTCTAGACATGCCTGGAAGGGCCATCGTCGCAGGAGCGGTGGGGAGCACGCATCTCACACTTTTCACGCCCCTACGACGCTGCTGCTCACTCAAATGGCGCAAAGACGAAGTGGACGAAGTAGACGGGGAATTCGTGTGTTCACGTACTTTCATTTATCTTTTAACGCGATAGCGTTCAAGGGCTCGTTTCGCAGAAATTCCGGTGTCGGCGTGGGCGTCAGTGTCGGTGCCGGCATCGTGGGTTGTGAGCAAAAAATCGGCGTTGTCCGTGAGCGAAACTTCGAGAAAGATGCAAATAAACAAATAAAGCTTGCTTGGTCCTGGTGAGAATCGAATCCATGCCTTCTGCATGGCAAGCAGGTGTTCTACCATGGAGCTACGCCACCAGTGCTTGAAACTGCTTCGTAAAAAAACGGTATAAGAATGTAATGTAGTGGGTAAGTCTTCTTAGAGCATGTATTGTTGTGTGGCTGAATTGTAGAATCGCACTAGGTGTCAAAACAAGTGAATTGTGCAAAAACTGGGTGTTTTAAAGTTGCCTACCCATTACAAAGTGTGCAGCGGCGCGGGTGAGCGTAGCACCTTACGGAAGCGTAGTGGGTACATCGCCAATTTGCAAAAGAAATACTTGTGGCATAGTGGGCACTTAGCAACTGTACATCTAGCAGACATTCTAGGAAAGGTATAATACAATATAATAATATCTGGCGTTTAACATCGCAAAACCACGATATCATTATGAGGGACGCCTTATTGGAGGGCTTCGGAAATTTCGACCACCTGGGGTTCTTTAGCGTTCTAGGATTGTTTGAAGCGGCCAATGTTACGTGCAAAAACGTTCCTTTCCTTTCGGCGTGGTTGAAAGCCCGATTACGTTATCGCGTTCTACTCTTGAAAGCGAAGGTCAACCGTGCTCTAAGATTTCACTGACGCGAACGCCGCTGAAACGGAGAGGACGAAGTAAATCCGAAGATAGCCCACGCAGGTGCTTCTTTTATTTAAACGCAGGAGTGTTTTATGCCGGGATCAACCAACACGACGTTATTGACATCATTTCCGTCACGGAAATGATGTTGGTAAACGGCACACGAAGAGATGACAAAGATGAAAAATCAGAGCATATCCACGGAGTGAATGATGATGAGTGGGCGAAGCTGCGGAGGTTCATCGGTAAACCGTGAATCTTCCGTGAATTCTGCCCAGTACATCATCACCGACGTGAGACCGGGCGCGTTTATACTAAAGGTTGGATGAGTTATGACGACTTGCAGCTCACTTTAATTTTACATGTACGCTGTGAATTTTCATTGTTTAGAAAACCATTGCTTTAGAAAACATCTGGCGTCTTTCGTTAAGCAGCTGGCGTCTTTTCGTTTTGCTTTAGAAACATTTGGCGTTCTTTCGTTTCGCTTTTAGAAACCATCTGGCGTCTTTTGTTGGTTTATTTCATCAATCAACGGCGTTTTGAACAAAATTTTTATTGTTTAATCACGCACAGGAGAAATCTCACCAGGCACTACCTTGGAGGTAAACAATGGCTGCTAATGTGAATGAGAGACAGAAGAAGTCGGCTTTTAGTTAACGCGCACGCTGCGAATTTTTTATTGTTCAACAACACACGGGAAAAATCTCCCACCGGCACCACCTTGGAGGTCAAGATCTGGTACTAGCGTTACGACTGGTTACGCACTACTACGACTACGAGGGACGAACGGGTGCCGCCTTAAGGAGCTTCGCCCCTAAAAGTTTCGTGCACGTGGATGACACGGGCGTTGAACCAACAACCTCTCGGTCCGCGGCAATAGGCACCGAGCGCTGTACCCACTGGGCGACCGAAACGCATACACGAGGCGTTACAAATGTACCTTCTCCCTGAGAAAAACGTCAGCGGGAAGTGGGACGCCGTCGCGCGCTCACGGCTCAAGCTAAAAACTCTGCCTCTCGCGCTCCTGAAGCGCTGTGTGGTATATGCATGAGCACAGGCGTATGTTACATTATTACTGAGAAGTGCACACCTTGGCGTCTGCCTCGTTGGATAACGACGCTTGGAATTAGTGCATATAAATTGTCAGTGTTTATTACTCGCTTGTTGATGCTATCGTCGCGAGGGATTCACCGTATCACTCTAAACATTTTTACACCCTTAAGGGTGTTTTTAATTTGTCGCATGCGCAACACCCTTCTAGGGTGTTTAGGAACACCCTAAACACAAGGTGTTTAGAAACGACCCTTAGAAAAGTAGGGTGTAAGGATGAATTACACCCTACTGCAATGAAGGAAAGAAGTGGAAAAGGGCTTGTTTTCTTTGTTATACACAATAATAATGAGAACTACTGCAATGGGTGTTTACGAACACCCCTAAAGTATGAGTGTTAGAACAAGCTACACACGTGCGAGTGGGGTGTAATGCATAAAAACACCCTTGAAGAGGTAGCAGTTACAGGGACAAGCATATATGAACCTTCTTCCCTGTCAGCCCCCTTGGGGCACTAAAGACATTAGCGTTCATCTGGTCCCTTTAGGCGCACCCTAGAATGAATGTTCCCGCTGTAGTTGCCCTTCCCAAGAAGGAAAATATTGGTTCCACCAATGCAGTTTTTATACCTGCACTTATGCAGTTTATAAAATAAGGTGCCGTGGTCTTCAATAGGCAGCATAACATCTGTGTGTGTATTTGGCATCAACTGTAACAGACAAGGTAAGGTCTGGTCCTTCTCCTGTTAAGGAGATCGTTCAGAAATGTGCAATCCGTTGATAAAAAAGTGGATTGATAAAGTTTCAAAATTCCAGCAATGCCCACAGCATTGTGCCTGTTGTCGACTTTCCTAGTAGGGTAAACACTGCCATCCAACAGCTGTAGCTGATACACGAGCACGGTATCAATGCTCCGTGACAACTCATGCAACATCATAAAGACTCAGAATGTCGTTTTGCTCAGCAGGCCTCCATATTATCTCTTTTCTGGGAAAATACATGAGTGAAGTAGAAAACTGTGCACATTGCTGGAATAATGAAACCTTTCCCACTTTCTCAAAAGCAATAGATTGTAGCTCTAACGCAAACAAGTGAGCAATCCGGCAATGACACGCACGTTGCAGCTTGTACTGAATGCGATAATATGGAGCAAATGCATTGAATAGGGACTGTATGACCACAACCGCACTGCAGAAGCATGACCTACATAACAACAGTAGAATGAAATTTTACATAGGCATGTTCAGAGAAATTTAAGGATTAGCCTTTTCCAAGCAAAGACAACCGAATCATTGGTAGTTGAATAAAATGAGTATGTATTTCTTTTAAAAGAACTAGTTACAAAACTACAAGCTCGTCATATAACTCAAAAATAAATTCCAAAACAATATTCGATGCACTCATTTCACTGATAAGTACTGACAGTTTTGTTAAGCTAACGTTTCAAAAGCAAAAGGTCTCAATTATTATAACTACTGCAAAAAAGTCACAAAGCCCTTTGAATATAAAAACTCAGTAAAAAACACAAATTCGAATGACCTACGAGAACATGTTGAAATCGGCAGAGACAAAATGACTTGTAATGAAATGCCACAAGAAAATGAGCAAAAAATTGAAATGAAGCACTAGTACCACCATAGTAATCGTTTCTGTATAATCAAAAACAAATAACTACTCGTTACTATATGAAAACATACATTTTTGGTTTAAACTCGAGTTTATCACAGGTGGCGACATACGTTAAGCAGAAGCTGAGGCCTATATACTAGGCTTTCTTGAAAATGTTCAGAAGCTTTACTACTTGTGTCCTCGGTGTCGTTACCCGCTGGCCGAGAAGAAGCCATTCAACAGCCACGAGAACGTTGAGCGCCTTGCGATGGTGCTCGATATTTAATAGCCAATGTGCTGCCATGAGTGCAGCTACTCCTTCTTCAGCATTGGGCACACTGCACAGCAGTTCTTTGTCCACGTGGAGGAAAAGCTTGCTCGCGCGTAGGGAAGATTGGGGCCATCGTACATAATGCAAGGTGTTATTGGAACGCTCTCTCCCTGCATGATCAAAAATATAAAAATTATTGTCTGGAAAGCACTATGCAGACTTCACTGACTTGTTTCAGTACATAACAGTTTCTGTATCATGTACCATCCAAATATAAAGGCTCACAACATGCCCCATATGTCAGGGGCGTGGGCAGAAATTTTTTTCGGGGGGCACCTCCATGACTTGAAGTGGGGGCAGGGACGGCAGATGTTGTCAAGTGTCATTTTGTGCTGTGTATGCCATGGTACAAAAAAAATAAGGGGGGGGGGGGACACACTGCAGAGCAGCAAAAAAAAAACGGGGGCGGGGGGGACACCAGGTCCGTGCCCGCCTCCGAATTTTTTTTTTTTTTGCTGCTCTGCAGTGTGTCCCCCTGGCTACGTCACTGCCATATGTAACTAGAGAGAATTAACAGCTTTTCTATGTGCAACTAGCTTGTTTGGGAAAGAACAAGTACTATATGACAAATATAATCAGCACTTTTAAAGACAAAGGAGCATTTCTAGTGGCATGAAGCACTCACGTCCAGCGATAAAAAGCATATAAAACAAAACTATGCACAAGAACTTCTCTTCTTCATGGCTGCAAGTTGCAGCCTTGAAGAAGAGAAGAGATGACCAGAGAATTTAAAATATCTGATAAACCGTTATGCTTGTCATTTACCAGAAAATGTCATTGGAGGTGGTGGTACAAACTGCGTTTTATAATTTTTGTACATGTAAAAGTATTTATCGAAGTTAGAACGCCAAAGCTGGGCGAGGCGCATATAACTCCTAATAACGACAAGAAAATAATGAAAGCTAGACATAATGGAAACAAACGGAACAAAATAAGTTGTGCTCGAATGCGCTCACTCATAGGCGTACCCTGGGGGGGGGGGGGGGGGGCGCAAAGTCTGCCCCATACTTTGACGTAGTAAGGCGAGGGGAGGGGGGAGAGCGATTAACCTTTCTCCCCCACCCCCTAATGGGAAACCCTGCGCACGCTTATGCGCGCACTGATGCTCGAACTAGCGGTAGCACAGTTTAGGTAAGGCAATTCGGACACGTATAGACATGAAAAATTCGTTCGAACACAAGTCACGTTTAACGAAAGACTCACATGCACGGGTGCCGGCATTATCAGGCAACCTATGTTGCGGACGAATTAAAACGTCGGTACGAATCTAACAAAACGGAATGTATTAGCACTTAGGCGAGCTTCGCGAGGTGTACCTAAAACGAAGCAATGTACTGCGTTAAAATGACCCACACCCATCAACCCGAGCATCACGGTAGTTTTAGCGCACAAAACGAACAGGGATTGAAAAGAACGACGCGGACACCGTGTTGTAATTCTCCCTAGTTGGTCTCTGAGCAAAAGAAGACTGCACATGAATTATCAACAGGCCCAAGCATACGCGCCTTAGACACGCTTGACGCTTAGAGCTAACAGGGACCGTCCCCGCCCAACTATTCTTAAACCAAGAAATAGTGGTTCATCGCGAGCGGGGCGCCCTTCCAACACCACTGCCGACGGAGGAGGGCGCCCCACAACTGTGTTCAAGTCCCCCGCCGACTCACAGCCGCGCATGCGCACTCTGCTTTCAACACCAAACAAGGCAAAGATTGCCCGCGCCTTACTTCACACAACTTTGCCTTCATCCCGATGAAACAACACACTCAAATATCTTCGCTACGTTAACGAATGCTCAACTATCGTCAACCAGCTAAGAAAAGCTTAGTTAACGGCGTTATTAACGCGCTCTCGGAATTAACAAAGCGCTGACCGTAGCAACGTGACAGCTGTACATAGCGTTTCTGTTCGAGTGCTCTACGATATGAAGCTGCAGGTCTCCCCTTGAGTGTCACGCATCTTCGTGATAAGCAGCACTGGCAGAAGGTAAAGGACGAGCACAGAGCGCTGGCACACTCCGAACAACAAAAACACCGACTGCAAAACTCGACCGATCGAGAAGCGACGCGTACCACACGCAGAAAGCTGGAGAGCATTTCGGCAGCGTGTCTGCGGTGTCTGAGCGCGTTGCATAAGCGACGTGGTACATAGAGCTGTACCGCGAGCTGCGCACGCGCGGCGGCTGCTGCGGCCAAGGAGGCAGCCTCAGCGCTCCGGCGGCCGGCCGTTGTAGGGCTGCATGGGCGTAGCTTTCTTTCTGCGGCAGTGTTATGTTTCATTATGCTACTCACACAGTGTATTCGAATCGCAGTATGCAATACGACGACACAGTAAGGACTGCATGAGCTGCATGTAACAGCTCACGAATGCAATATTCAAGAGCAAAATTTAGGGCAGCTTCGCTGACTTAACGTCGTGAAGACTGATGAAACAGCGGATGCAGGGTCTATTTTAATAAGAACTATTTTAGCTGTGGTATAGCGATGATAATGTGATATCATTAAACTGTCCCTCAGCTCCGGCTGTAGCCACTCCTTCTCGGAGATGGAAATATTCCACGACTCGCAAGCGAGGGTCGTATTCTCTTCGTTGCTGGGCGGCCGAACGTCTCTCTCATCGATGAGCCTTGTCGTAACGTTGCCGCGACGCCGCCTCCTTCACTCGAAACTCGGGGTCTTTGTCTATTCGCTGTCGCTTAGCCTCGGCTTCCTTAGCTCGAAACTCTATGTCGGCACGTCCTCGTTGGGTCTATGCTCTAGCGACTTGCCGTCGTCTTTCCTGTCGCACCGCTACGGAGGCAGTTGCTTCTTCATCCTGGCCACACTTGTCGTCGAGCGTCGTAGCGCTCTGCGCCGACAGTGCACGCTTTTATTAAGTACTGCTTTATTCACGCGGAATTTATTCTAGCAGTAACAACAAAATGAAGCATGATCATATATGAAGCATACAGTGTTAGGGCTGCAAACCTACAGTATCCCCAGGCCACACACTTGCAAAATCAAGATGTATGGCCTGGGGGCGGGGGGCGCTTTTATATCAAAACATTGATATGAATACAAGCTACATGATGAATTGATGCGCGCAGCGTTCTGACTTTCGAAAAAGCTCAGAATCAAAGCAGGTAAAAATTTGAAACGTCTGTTGCGGCAACAGGAAACGCTATCTTGAACAAATTTGGAGTTGTGCTGATGATTACTACAAAACGTACTTGTCTTGCGAATTAAAGTTATTCAACTGGTGTAGACGTGTACACGCCATATTTATTTAGGACTGGCGCTGATTCCATTGGATAAAGGCCAGTCCTGTTGTGTCTCCCGTCTTCGTAGTTTACGCGCTTTATGAATGAACATTGTGTTGCGGTTACACTAATTTTGCTTCGATCGGTTATTAGAACCTATATCAGTTAGTAGTCAGATGCATTGTTGGAATCAGGACGGTTCATATATAGTTCACATAGAAGCAAATCCTTCCGACTTTTAAATAGGATGTTGCAGGGGTGTTTTACCTACGAACATCCAAATTCTGAAAACAAGAGTGAAAAGGGATGTTTACAAGGGTGTTTTTAACGCAAACACCCCTGTTGCACTCTTAAGGGTCTAAAAATATTTACTGTGTATGCTGTGTCCGGGTGCAGGGCTGGGCAAAGATATTTGAAACGGTATCGCGATCCGATACAAGATACTCAGGCAAAAATATTGGAGATACAGATACAAGATACTGCCGCAATAATTGTATCTGATACGATACTGGGCAATTGTATCTTAAGATGCTTCGATACATTCTCAAATTTGTTATTATAGATCCATATTAGGTAGCAGCAAACGCCTATACACGAAAATGTCTGCTTCAAAATTTCTGAACTGTGACCTATGTTCTTTCATTTGAACTAGATGTATGTTAGTATCTCAAAAGTTTTGCCCTTCTTGCTCAAAGTACATTAGTTTCCTTCCAAAACAACTTATTGGGGCTTGTTTCAGCTTTTTCACAGGATAACTATTCATACACTTCGCTGACAGCGGTTCTTGCTTGTCATTTTTGCAATTGATGGGAGTCGCTGCTCAGCTTGCCGACCAGCTATAGCGGGTTGCCATATAATCAGAATAACGTCAATAAGAAGCCTTCGCACGACGGCGCAAATACCGGTGTGGACTTTTACCTTGTCCGTGAAAGACAGTTTGCACAATAGGGAACCAGCGCTGGAGTTTCCGCGGCCGCCCTGGTGGCCAAAGCGCGCATACTCCAGCCGCTCCCGCGGACGAGAGTGGCGACTGGTTGAGGCGATGCGGGCGCGTATCGCCGAAACAAAACAAGAGGATGCTGGCGGTACTGTTGCGCATTCAACTGCCACAATACGTAGAAATGGGGGAGGACGTATCCTTCTATGTTTTTCCTTCTAAAACGTATGAATATGAACGGATGCGGCGTTGCATCCCGGCAGTCAGGTGAGCACAGTATGTTCTGCTCTTGCTCTACTGTCTAGTGGCGTCGGGCTGGTTTCTAAACCGAATTGCGCGTGTCTGCTAGATTTATTCGATAGTAAGGGCCACCAGTGGAAACCGGGGCCAACGAGAGGAATTTAATCGGTGTTTTGTCGTAAAAAAACGTACATATTATGCAGGATGCAACATATGTAACAATTTTTTCATCTGACCACCACCAAGTTCATTTCTGATGCCACCGCGTGCAATGAATGATACGATAGGCAGGTAGTCTGCATCATTTGCAAACAGTTACGCAGAAGGAAAGCTGTCTGTCTACGAGATGTGTACGGGGGCACGTTCGCGCCGAAGCCGCTGCAAAGTTATAAGAAATACGCCCGCGATGGATGCCTCCGTTGAACTTTACTTGTGCTACAGACAGAGTTGTCACGAACAAATCAGCGGACTACTCGAAGCTTAGCTTACTGGAGTCAGCCGATGCGGTAAAGCTTCTTTGTTTATTGGCTGCCGCGGCGAAGTGCCATCGCAATTATATGCCTCGCTAGAAAAGGGTCAAATATCTTGGATTTTTACTCGCCGTTTAATTCGCCTAACGTACTGTGTTAGTTTTTTCGCTTGCCTGTGCCTGCTTAGAATAAACGTGTTTGATCAACATCGACACTTGCTATAGCGTTTTACGTGCCAAACAAGGTATGATTATGAGGCACGCCAAAGTGTGGGAATCAGGATTATTTTTGACAACCTGGGGTTCTTTAATGTGCTCATAAATCTCAGTACGCGGGTGTTCCTTGTATTTCAACCCCATCGAAATGCGGCCACCGTGGCCGGGAATCTGTCCCGCGCCCTCGAGCATAACAGCGCGACACCATATATGCTAGCACGGTGGTTTGCTTGATCAACGTCCGCGTGCATACATACCGCGGGCTGGGCATACATACCACGGCAGAAAAACGTTGACGCAGATACTCCTTGCCTCTTATTTTTTTTTTTTTACTGCAGTAGTGGGCAGCTGGTATCGACGCAGCACGTACTTATCAATGGAGGCTGTGAGCCTGCACTAGCTTGACACAAATCCCAGGGCGTAATCAGAAAATGGTGACGACGGAGTCGCCACCAAGGCACTGTCTCTTTGACGCCGTATGCACAGATGTAGTCTGCTCTGTAGGACTTGTCTCCGTTTTCCAATGCTTTCTTGAGAAAGCCTTCAGACAAAGTTATTTTTTTTCTAAACCATAGAGCAGTATCATTGGCGCAATGGCTGCTCGAGCTGTTCGCGCCAAAATGAAGCACGGGAACGGCACACGCGCGTGCGCTCACCGCGGTACAGTGCGGCCGGTCGTGCGAGCGCGAGCGGCATGGCCTCCGAGATTAGCCGGCGGCGCGGAGGCCATGCGAGCGGCTGAGTTATGTCGCGACTCCCCGCCAGGCGCCCTTTTTCGGCGCGCCACCTATCCAGCGCTGGTCTCCCATAGTATATCCGGACAGGTGTACAGCTGCAACATCGCTGGTAGCGACATTTTTTTGGCGGGAAAGGGGGGGACTCATGGTGTATACGGGGTTTGAGACAATTCGCTAGCGGCCCGGCCGGCACACATGACCGTCTTCGTCCCATTTGTTTTTATTTTCTAAATAAGTATGCTCGTGAGCTACACAGACATGACTGGTCTCAAGCATTCCTTTCGTGAGGAACACGTGGTGACCATGAGCTGAAATATAACCGTGCAACAAAAACTCTATATTTCAATCCGCGTCCAGATTTCACTCGTGCACATCAGTATCGATGTTTCTCAAATCCTGACTCCAAATCCCCTTCAGAAATGACCTATATATGAGATATGTGAAAGACTTCCTTTCAAATGGCAACGTCATTTTGTTCAAGCTCTTTCCGACCCCACCATGTTCACTGTCCCGGCCCTTGGAACTAAATTTCGCGACCGCGGCTCGCCGGCTATAAGCTGAGTTTCAGACCCCGGGTGTATACGTATAGATGGTGTAAAACTGCAATGAATTTCCATGTTCTGCTTAGCTACTGGCGTAAGGGATACTTTGTTGATATACTCACTAGCGTGCAATCGTTTAGCAATTTTTCTTCAACGAGAGAACACGTATAAGACAGAAATGTCTCAGACGTATTGTGTAGTTGCACAAAGCGTCGCAGGACACCGCCGCTATTCGCGCTATTGCCGCTTATAGCTCCCATTACGTGGCGATTAGTAATACGAAAAATATTTAAGAAGGCCTAAAACAGGAAAACAAAAAATTGGGGGACCCTTAAGCTTCGCCTTTAAGAGTTGAACGCGATAGCGAAATCCGGCCCCTAGCGCGCACTTCAACCACTAAGTGCATACTTATTAATGTTTATTGTTGCACACACACGCGCACAGAAACACACGCGCGCGCGCGCGCGAAAGGTACAAGCTTTTGATCTAAAGCAAGAGTCGCATGGCCTCCAAGATACATGCCTCGCGCCCGCCATCTCGGAGGCCATAAAGAGTCGAGACATATTTCTCACAATGCCTCACCGATGGCAGCACATTATCTAGCGTTTGCTGTTTCCTTGATCAATGCCTCTTTTGGAAAACCGGCGTTGGCTTGATATGTTTTCCGCTAGATGGACATAGTTGTCCATTTTTAGAGCTGTTTGAAAGTTTGTGTGTGTTTTTAGCGGCGATGGCTGCACTATCCCGGCCTTTTTCGACGTAGTTTGATGGCCTCGCCTTTGCGCCTACAAATCGCCGAATGAGCTCGTTTTCGTCGTGACGTCTGCCGTACAAAATGCGTTGAGACCCCTTTCACTACATGGCATTTATGTAGTGTTGCTTTCCGAAGCAGCCGCAAGTAACATCGTGGCTTTGTGGTAGGACCCCTGCTTGCCACGCAAACGGCCCGGGCTCGATCCGCAATGGGACCGAAGATATTTATTGTTTGTTTTATTTGCTTCTTTCTCGATTTTTCGGTCACGGACGATTTTTCGCTCACAACCAACGGTGCCGACGCCGACACCGGAATTTCTGCGACACGAGATCTCTAACGCTATCGCGTTAATAAGTAAAATAGAGAAGTGGTTGTGTATCAAACATTCATATTGAATGAGTACAGAAACACAATACAGACGGCGCCTTTAATAGCTATGAGCATGAAGTATTGTCAACTTGCCTGTTGAGACAATAGAAAATTCAGTGCCTACAGAAAATTGCCTGAAACAGCTTGTTGGGACGCCCATGAGTAAAACGGAGCATTAAGTAAAACAACGTTTCTCGAATCCCCTTCCTAACATCTTTAAGGTGGCTCCTAATGATTTTCGTGATTATGTTTTCTTTTTATTTATGATACCCTCCGGGCCAAAGGGCATTGAAGAGGGGAGTGGATACAATACATGAAAAATACAGAATTAAACAGTGCAGCGAATTCAGGTAACACAACATTTCTCCTGGTTACACAATGTTATGTAATGCTTCGTGGAAAAGTTTGCAGTCAGTGATGGTTGCGACGCTTGAGGGAAGGTGGTTCCAATCCTGAGATGTACGGGGAATAAACGAAAGAAAGACTTGGTGTGGCATGATGCGATTCTTACCTTATTACGATCATCAACGTGGTTTGAAATGTACACAGGCCGGAGTATGAGGTCATTACTAAGTGTTGGATGGTGGAAAATTTTATGAAATAGCGAAAGACGGGCGACTTTGCGTCGGTGAGCCAATGGTAAATTTTTCATTGAGGTTATCCTGGCAGTGCGGTTGTAGTTAGAAAGGGTGAATCTAGCAGAGTTATTTTGTACTAGTTCAGGAGAGGTGATAAGGTTAGCATGACTGGGATCCCATATGGCAGATGCATACTCAAGTTTGCAGCGTATGAGAGACTTATAAAGTATTAGTTTTAAGGAAGAGGGTGCTTTGGAAAAGTTACGTCGTAAGTTGCCGCAAACTCAGTTTCGCTATTTTCTTAAGCGGTAAGCAGAATATTTTGTACTATACACTCAAGGCACGCCCACATAATATTATATTTGTTTTCACAATCGCCTTCGCAATGTGTAAATGTGTAAATAGTTTTAGAAATAAAGCAGACACTTAGAATAATGAAGCAGACAGCAGGCATCTTATTTGGGAGAGCGTTACAAAAGACATACTGCAGTGACCAGACCGTAAAAAATGTGCAGATACCTAGCTAATGTATGTGATGCTAAATGACAGCTAAGAAAGCACTTGTGCTATCAATCAAATTATGAGTTCATAAGTTATTTGAATAAATGTAGATGGAAGTGAAAAATACGGTACGCCAAGTTATTTTCTGTTAGGTGAACGCTTGCTCTATTAGATCTAGCATCAGTATCAGTGGTGCCAAAGTTGTTGGAATCTTATTTGCATATATGTTAATTCATTGCATACAAGTCATACACGCACGAGATCCTTCAAATCGCTGCTATGTAATATCCACGCGACGCAATGCGACCCCATTTTTGCGCGCATCACATTTCTTTACGGAGCAAGACGTGAGAGAATCTTCAATAACGACACTGTAACAACATCAGAATTTGCGCAGTGGAGTACGCGGCGCAGGACAGTGGCTAAGAGCAAGTTTGGCGGCACTGGCGCAACTAAAAAGAAAAGAAATCGAGAATACAAAAGCTACGTGGGCTGGGCGTAGACGTCCGCGTGGTTGTCTTCATCTTCTACCCTCACTGGATCACTCTGGCGGAAAAATGAAATAACGTCACTCCCCCTGGACGTTTCCAGATGGCTTAGTGGCACCAGTACCAGCTTGAGAAGCGGAGCTTGGCCAGCGATTATTGTGTCGCACGGTTGTGTTGCGATAGATGTATCTTGTATCTTAAGATACACGATACATTATCGAATGTATCGGATATACAGATACAGATACTCGTCTTTCGAGACGTATCGCGATACAGACACAAGATACCCACAGAGTATCTAAGATAGTATCTAAGATACATGTATCTTCGATACTGCCCAGCACTGTCCGGGTGTATGTTAACAACTTCAGCTACCACAAGGTTCAAGTCAAGACCATGGATGTTAGTCGTCGGGATGGATATGCGCCACTAGGCGTCAACGTGGGTGTATCCACATCAAAGGTTCCTTGAGCTGTCAAACACCATTAAACATTGTGCAAACTCTCAAACATCAATGTACAATAAACAATCAACTATACTCCTGTGAAGACACCGTTCACTTTCGTGTTATACGGATTCCTGCGATGGAAGGATCAACCATGTTTTTTTTTATATACTCTAGGCCACACCCAGGGCTGATTTAAAAAGAAAAACAAAAAAAAAGACACGCGTCTCGTAGTTGCCCGGTCCCCCCCCCCCCCCCACACACACACACACACAGCCGCCGTCTACAAGCGAGCGAAAAGGAAACCGTTTCGCTACGCCGCCTGGCTAGCGTGGCCGGCAGGGTTCCCCGGCCATTACGCGCGCAGTGGGCATTTCGCCATTCTTCTCCTCGCTTTTCTTTCATCACTTCTTTCGTTTCCTGCGTAAAAGAAAAAGTGTGTACTGAGTGAAGTCGAAAGGTTAAGCGTACTATTGAACGCCAGCCATCGCGTGCTCGGATATGGGAAGAAGAGTAAACGCCACGTTTGCTATTCATATACAAGGAAGGAGCCCCCAAAGCCTGCAACCAGTACCCGTGGCATGGCATCGCCAAAGCTTGGCTAAACTGAAGGGGCAGGTTTAAAAGGACTGTGCAAATCGAGAATACTGAAAATATCCACACGCATCTGTCGATTGCTGATGATCGTAATATTTCAGCCGAAAAGCTCGTACGAATGGTTAATTCATGATCGCTAACTGTCGGCTTATTGGGCTTTGCCCGAGCAGAAAATGAAGATTACGTGAATGAATATTTGCGCCACACTACCATAATCTGTTTTATAACAACGGATGCGTGAGATAATTGTACCGCAACTCGCAATCTCTTTATTCACTGTAGCACCTCGATTTCATTGTTAAAATAAGATGTCGACCACTATTCATTGTAACTTCTTTCCTGTGTTGTCATCGTTTTCATATTTTCCACTTCAGCCCTCTTCCGCTTATCTGACCCTTCCGTTTCTATTATTTCCCTGGTTTGCAGCGGGCAACCATTTCACTCGTATCGGTAGCCGTTGTCATGCCTGATCTATTCCCATTTCCTTCTTCTTCCTATATATTTTATAAGAAATATAACGGACCGTACTTTCCGAAAAAGCATAGCCACCTTGCACGGTTTGTAGCCTTGCTTGCATTGAGGTTGACTGCATATTGACTACGCTACTGGCACAAAGTAAACAAGGCGTCGGTGAGTACCGTCCAAGTATGGCGAGGCGTGCCACAGGGAACTGCATTGTCGCCCTTTGTATTTTATGTTCATATTTAACAGGCCAGCTTGGCCGGGAATCAAATCTGAAGACTTATGCCAAGCATCGCAGCAGAATACCCGCTAAGCTGCCATGGCGGGTAGGACCTGACGGCGAAATTGTTCTAAGAAAGGTTATTAGACAGTTTATGCAAGAATATGGTAAGAGATAATTACGATGGTAAGAGAAAATTTTTAAGGACGAGATGAATTTAACATTAGCCCAATCAATTGACTGCAAAGAGGCAATGGCACGACTCAACACATTTTCCAACGTAATGAAGAATCCCATATGAAGTGACTGTCTCGAGAAATGAAAAATACATTACCAGACTGCATGCTGAGAGAATGAATGTATGAAAGTATCGGTACAGGCGAACGTGTGCTTGATCTCTACTATCCGTACTATCTTTATCAGGAAAGCGCTGTAGACATATTGCGGCAGATGAAGCTTCGCCTTTCGCTTACGTGAAGTTTCACTGATTTTAATTTATCTTTTCATTGTGATTACTTCTTTCAGACTAAATGAAACAATAATTTGTCTATGGTGATTCTGTGTTGCCCGATGTAGTTGTATTTAGCGAGTAACTCTTCACTTTATCCACGTTCCCTTTCTTATTTGCATTGTGACCGAGAACTCGTTAAAATGTGTGCGAGAAAGTGATATTTCGGCGCATTTTTGCGAATTCGCTCCAAGCTTTAGAACGGAATACTCAGCGTTGCGTTAGCGACGATAATCATCGACGGTGGGGGAACGAAGATACGGGATAACTGAAGAGAGCACGTGGACATTATTATAGCGGAAAATCACGGCGTAGCCTTTCGGAACTTCGTTAGGCGACCTCAGGCACGCGTGGACTGATTGCACAGACTGGAGGTTCTCTGGAGAAAAAACGAGGGGAGGGGAGGGGGGTGAGTTGGCGTCAGGTATGCTTTCGTGGGTCGTGCGGTTGACGCCCCTGGCCTCGTTAGGGCGCGCGTCTTTTGTGGCGAGGAGAGGTCGGGGAGGACCGCTCGTCTTTTTCAGCGACACGGCCTAATTAGGACCGCCTGTGTGCTTCGCCTGGAAACCTCGTGGGCGCTTTAGCCAACCACTGGGAGCGAGGAAGGTGGTAAGCTGGCATACAGTTACACGTTACACGGAGGATCGGAGGCTTATGACCGCCGCTCCTGGATCCCTTGACTCCTCGATACACTGGCTTACCACTGCAGCGTAGCAATATTTTTATTTTATTTTTAACGTACTTATAAGAAAGCTTCTGGAATGGGTTAGAGATTTATGTAACTAGCAATAACAAAAGAAGAATCGCCCATGTGCGGCAGTTCTTTTCAATATAAATGTTGATTTACAGTTTGCTATTCTTATCTACAAGCTTATCGGTATGTTCGTTTATCGCATAAGGTTAAATGATGTTTCTTTGATTTTCTTGCAGATATTCAAAAAAGAGACAATAGGTCTTGGGATGCGAAAGCCCCTTGCACTCCTGTAAGTAGTTTCGCCATCTTGTTCCAGTGTTTGCCGGTTTTCTAATATGTAGCATCATTGTTTATCGGCGAATACATGCGACGTTTGATAGTGCGCAGGAGCGCGCCGGCAGCCAGATACAGCAAGGATGTGTTCCGACGAACAGTGACAGAATATTTGATCGATCCGCAGCAATGGCGTTGGCACGCACCAATAAAATAGAGATCAAAATACAACTAAGACGCTGAATAAAAAATATCACGGCCAGCCGTTACGCAGCCCGTAGCCTAGCCTTACAATAAGCTGTGCGTTACGTCGTAGACAGGCCCAACGGGTGTCGTCAAAAATTCCTTTAAACAGCAAGGTGTTTACTTGAGTGGTTACACGGGGTAAGAAAGGCTAGCATAGCACATTCGCAGAGCACCTAAAATTTCTCTGTCAAATTCCTCTGTTTTCCCTAGTTCGCTAGCTAGGGAAACTGCTGATGTAATTTCTGTCTAATTCAGTGTCCGCCAGCAGTTGTACAGTACTCCGTTTCTGAAGGAAGAAGTCATTCAAAAGCTTCCTCTTCCCACCTGCAGGGCTTGAAGCGAGGCAAGGGAACAACCGACACAGAAAGGCATAATACCACACAACGAAGCTGTATCGCACGACGCTTCGACGACACAAGAAAAAATCTTACGGTGAGCACATGTTGCCGAGAGTCCACTTTAAAAGCAAATTTCTGCTCAGTCAGGGAGCAAACGGGAACACACAGACCAATACTCCCGTACTCGACTGGTAGATGGATGAGACGGCTAGGATCAGTCTAGTCTGTCTTTTTCATACCGTTTATTCGTGCTGTTTTTTGCAGCCAAGCCGTGCCATCAATCTCAAAAAAGTTTCATAGCATTTAAAATAACTTTTATAGGTTTGCTTTAAGATCACGAACACTGGGCACAATATGCGCGGGAAGGCTGAACCTAAACCAATTACTCCATAAGACTTTACCTGCTGAATATCGGACGCCACTTTCACTCTTTCATTGCTACGGTACCTGCATCAAACAGGGTTGCATGCATTTTTTCGCTGCCTTGTAAAATTATAGTTTTTTTTTTGTTTTGCGTAAAAGCTCTCGTAGTAACAGCTGAGTTGCCTCGGCGAAAATAAGGCCGCTAAAATTTATTTCTCGAACTTAGTCGTGCGGGTCGGAGGGCTCTTTAAAATGTACGCCTCTTTCATTCTTTCATGCCGCCTTTCACCTTCCTTAGTACAGTGTAGGCAATTGGAGATCTCCTCTCGGTGACCTGCCTATCTTCCCTTCATTTTTATCTCTTTCACGCTCTGTGCGTCAGCCTCATTCTCTGCAGCAGCCCATTCTTTAGTAGCTCCCCACCAGATACGGCTATACCGTCACCTGCCTTCGTAACAGAAAGGCAAAAACGAAACAAAGTATGCATGGTTAAGCCGTAAACGAACGGAGCAATGTGCCCCAGGAAGGCAGCAATGGGCCAGGAGTGCTCGTGAAGGCCTATCGACCGGTAGAACCGTGCGACGCCTGACGCCTAACGATGGTCCTCCTGCCCGTAAGGTTTTACACCTTGGCGCAACTGCGAGACACGCAAGAGAGAGCACGGCCCGGCAGTAGTGGCAGGGGAGAGGTTTACGAGGCAGAAAAGCTGGTTGCCGCTACACAAGCCCAAAGACGGCACAGTAGCAAAGAGAGGGGGGTGTTACTTATGGCAGCCGTTCAGTATGAGCCGTACGGGCGCGGCGAAGTAAGAAAATCGGTAGTGTGCAAGCTTGAAAGGAAAGCCAATTTCGGCTTGCGTAAGCTATCAGGACGATTCTGTTGACCCCAGACCCGTTTGAATAAAGAATTTGCCAACGCGATTAGGACCTGAAGCATGGCAGTGTCGCTGTCTTTCAGGTTCACGAATTTTTCCAATCACGACTCACTCACCGCTCACCTCAGCATACTTTTTCTTCCTCTTTTTCTTGCTGTTACAAACTATGAGATAATTCTTCTCGCAGTGCTGCTTGCGTACGTTGAATGCACTTGTATTTTTATTCCTTACTCTGTTGCAATAGGTACCCCTCCTGTTAGGCACAGGCGTTCTCCCTGCGTTTATTTTAAATGCCTATGAAACTAATACGCCATTGAAGCAAGGTGTGGTGTTATCCTTTCGTAAAATAATTTTACAAGCGGTATCTCATGTTATCGAAAGTTGAACTCGTTAAACGCAATGTGGTATTAGTACACAAGGTACTGTGCTGGCTACTAAACTAAAATTGCTACTAAACTTCTTCTCATAGGTATTTACAGTTGCGGCACCAAACAAGCGAGAAAATTTACCCTGATAGTCAGCGCCTTCACGTTGATACCTGTGGCTGCAGTTTATTACGCTATGGGCAACAAAGGGCTCTTATGGAGAACGACAAGATGTACTGCAAACCGCTATAGAAATGATTCAACGCTACCTCACTGCAGCAGGCATGTCATGCGCACCTAACAAATCGGAATATTTGCAAATAAGACCCCCACGAACTCAGTCCAACCGTGCACCCGCGCTGCAGCTGGAAATTGCCGGAAAGATCATCAACAGGACCCCAGTAGCTCGAATACTAGGCATGCACGTGCAAGAAAACAACAGCGCAAAGACTGCAATAGGCAAACTCAAACATACCGTAAAGAGTATCGCATCCCTTATAGCTAGAATTGCGCGAAGTAACGATGGGATGACAGAGGCCGACACGGTACGCCTTGTACATGCCTTCGTTCTCAGCCGAGTCACGTTCGCTCTTCCCTTTCAGGCAACACGCAAGCCCGAAATAGAGCAGATTGACAGGCTCATCCGAATTGCATACAAAGCAGCACTGCGACTTCCGAACAGCACAAGCACAGAAAAACTCATGGAACTCGGCATGCATAATACGTATGAAGAATTGGCAGCCGCCACGTTAATCGCACAGCGAGAACGACTCACCACAACGAACCAGGGAAGAAAACTGCTACAGAGGCTGGGATACCCTCTCACCCCTCAATATTGTGGCGATTAGACGGTCATTGTATCCAAGCAAATACGTGAACAAATCATCGTGGAACCAGTTCCAAAAAACATGCACCCGCTCTACAACAAAAAGCGCCGTCAAGCGCGAGCCCGAAAACTCCTGCAGAGAAGTAGCGATCCAGACGCCTACTTTACCGACGCCAGTCTTTATACCGCGCCGCCACAAGGCCCCAGAAAACAAGCATATGCATTGGCAGTGACTAACCAAAGCAAAGTCGTGGCCTGCGCGTCCCTACCCACCAGATCAAGTGCCACCGCAGAGGCAGCAGCCATAGCCTTGGCAATTAGAGAAGCCGAAAGAAGGGAGCGCCCAGCATATATTTTAACAGACTCGCAAGCTGCATGTCGCTTATACCTTAGAGGCACACTTCCAAGATGCGTCACTGATATTTTGGGGCCCACGTTGATGGAGGCACATGGCGTCACTTGGTGCCCAGGGCATGACGGCCTGAGGGGGAACGAGGAGGCAAACTGCGTAGCTCGCGGACTTACTGGCCGAGACGCAGGAGTCTGCCCCGGACATCTCACAGGGCACCATGAAGAACAAAGTGTAACAAGCAGGCAGATATTGGAAAACCAACGCCTTACAAGACGCCAGTACGCCCCTCCACATCCCAACTTAAGCAGCCAACAAGCCCGGGATTGGCGCCGCCTCCAAACGAACACATATCCCCACATATCAAAACTACACGCAATTTTTCCACAGGTGTACACAACAGGGGTATGCCCCTGGTGTAGGGACCACAGAGCCACACTTACACACATCACTTACCAATGTACCGAGCGGCCAGCCAATGCAGTGTCTAGGTTGGTGTGCTCACTACAAGTACTCACAACGTGGTCTTGGGAGGCACGGCTTTCCGAGCTGGCACTGGGGATCCAACTGGTGACCCTAGACCAGGCCCGGCGAGCCGCCGTGGCCAGTGGGGCTCTACAAGAGGGCTCCACCCGGGATTAGCCACGTACTCTAATTCTTCAATAAAGTTTATTCTCTGGCTGCAGTTCACGGCATTCATTTTTGAAATTAGGATTGTGTTTCCCTTCTATTTAGTCCACATATCTCTCTAAAGATTTCAGGTATTGAAATGGGAATTCTTCTGCGGCACCTGAATTCGTGAACGTCTAAAAGATATATGCATGTCGCACGCAAATGGCGATTGCGATCAAATACGTGGCCTCGAATTTCGACCATTCTCCTCTTTCCACGGCCAAACTTAGTTGCCGATTTCAGTAGGAGCAAAACCGAGCATTCAAGCGAACGCCAACCAATAGATTTCTCTTTTTTTCTACTCTCCCAGACACGCCTTTTTCCGGAAAATTATCTCTGTTCTGTTCAACCCAAGGGGCGTTTACATTAAGAGAGCAAAACCACTTTATCTCTAAGCGGGCAGCACCCGAAAAGAGCATGTTTCCAGGGGCAAACTTTGGCTTCACCTTTGCCGGCAATGCGTTGCGATAGCTTCCCCTCCAGCATTTTTTAAATCCTCCTTTGTCCTCTGAAGCTAATGCTTTATGCATGGTTTGGTCAACTTGCGCGCACCGCGCAATAAGGCGCTGCACGCACAAACCAATGTCGTTTATTTTTTCTATCTTTAACGCTTTCATAAAAGAACACGCCGACGAGTCACTTTGAAGACAGTGATTTCGTGAAGGCAGTGAAGCTGACGAACCTCTATGAAAAAGGCGGAACTTTGGAGCCACAAAATGAACGGGGAACTCCGCTAGAAGAAAAATATCCGACGCAAACGCATTTGTGCCCAACCGAAAGAATTTAAGCAGTCACGGCCGAATTATCACGAGCGCGCAGCCACAAAGGAGGGGCGACCCACCGAGCCTTACTCCTCTTTTTTCTTTACCTCAGGACTTCGTGAGATTCAAGGAATTGTACGCGGTTCTGCACAAAGAAGTGCGAGACGCTGCCCCGTATCTAGCAGGTTTGATTATTCCCACTGGGTGCATACACAATGCGTGGACTAACGCATTAGCAATTCAGATTGGGGAAGCTGCAGCAAACCGCTGCTCTTTTTCACGGGTGGTCTGGTATAGAGGTACGGCAGCGAGAGTTCGCTTGAGACCTCTCTTGAGTTGAGGCAGAGATCGCGAAACTTGTGCATTTCTATCATCGTCTAACCTGGGAACAACCGGTGGTATCTATGTACACTGCAAACGCAAACTAGCCGAATTGGGCGTTTTAAGGGCTACAATCCCCCTTAATACTACCTCCATCTGGACAGTACTACCTTAGGGTGTAATGAGGTGGGTGCAATAAAGTTCTGCGTCCTCAATTTTACTTCGTTAAGAAAATATGTGGAAGAAAGGAGGTAAATTCACTATCTGACGCCATTCGTCGAATGGAGTTAGAGGAACAAAAAACTCCCATCCCATTTCCTCTGGCATGTTTTCTTTTTTTTTTTCCGAAGCTTTCCATAATGCCTTCAGTGCTGACGGGCATGCATGCAGCTGTGCGGGGGAAAGAAGTGAAAGAAAGAGGCGGCATGCTTCAGCACACTAAAAATCCCTTGCACAGATAGCCCAGAGAAAGAGATATACGAGGCCCTCCGAACGGCTGGAGAGGAAGCGAGCAAGCCCTTTGGCCTTGGCGGCTGCAGCCTACTCGGCCCGCCCCCGCCAGGTCAAAAGCAAGCCAGACGAGGCGCTACCGAAGTGAAATGGGACAAAGCTTCGCGCCGCATGCGCGCGCGAAGAAAAAAAAAACAGAAAAAAAGAAAGAAACGTGAGGAGGGAGTCGTTCCCGCGGCGGCGCGATCGTCGTAGCTAGGCAAGGCCGGCTAGGCCTTGTCAACACCACTTCTCAAGTGATCAGCTGTGTCGGTCGTGTGTGCGCGTTTTGTGCCTGCAGCCTCACTGTGTTCTCGCCGCTGGATGTGATATGCGTGGTTTGACGACAGTGCGACATGCTGTGCTGCGAGTGGGATAATCGCGACGGCCTGTCGACTCAAGCGAGCGTGCCGCTGTGCATTACCAAGCAGATGATGGGCACCCTGCGTGCTCGGCACATTCAGGAACAAAAATGGTAAGTAATGCTGATGTTCTCTCTCTTTGCGAGCCCTTATCGTCGCTTATGCACCTGTAGATGACCTTCTGCACATTGCGTCGCTTGAAAAGTGCAATGAATAGCAAAAAAAAAGAAAAAAGAAAATCGGCATGTCAAGCTTGCGAAATGCCCCCACCATGAGCGTGGCATGTAACCCATGCCGTACATTACACGCATGTCATTCATTGTTTCCATGTTACCAGCTGTCATTTATGTACGTCATACAGTCACGTCACGCTATGCCAATCTTGGTATGATATCAAGTTAGAGAACCGGACGCGAGTGCACCAGGCTCCATGCCGTAAATGACATACATATCGTTATTTTCATGTTACTATATGTCATTTATGTTCGTCGCACAATCACGTCACGCTATATCAATTTAGGTGTATGTCAAGCTAGCGAACCGGCCTCGAGCGCACCATGAGCGTGGCGTGTGTACATGACATGCATGTCATTATTTTCATGTTGCCAGCTGTCATTTATGTTGGACGTGCAGGCACACAGCACAATACCAATTTTGGTGTATATGGAGCATGCGAAACGGCCACTAGCGCCCCCGAGACCACGTTGTCAAAATAACGCCATACATGACAAGCGTGTCATGATTTGCAAGTTAGAAACTGTCGTTTATGTGCGTCATACACTCTTGTGACGCCATACCTATTTTGGTAAATATCAAGTTAACGAAACAGTCGCAAGAGAACCAAGAGAGTGACGTGAAAATCATGTCGTTATTGAAATGCATATGATGATTTTCAAGTTAAGACCCATCATTCATGTTCTTCATGCAGTCGTGTCATGCCACACGAATTTTGGCATACATCCCATTAATGAAACACCCACACGAGCTATGAGTCGTAGGCGGCTAGATAGATAGGTAGATAGATCCGTTCAAAGTCGTAGAAGTGTTTAACAAATGCTTCGCATTTAAGTCGTTAAACTCAGATAGCAATGATGTGTGATGCATGTTTTGGAACTTCTGTGAATATCACTCATGCTTCATACGACCAGTCAATCGACCCAGGAGTGCGCCCTGATAAAGTTGTTTGCACGATATAATTTTCTTGCCTGCGATAAAGCATGAATGAGGCATGATGCTTTCAGGGAATATACATTAGAGCAAAAGGCCACGGTTATCACATTGTCACATGATGGAATGTGCATAAAGGACAACTTTGTTTTCGATTTATTCTTTTCTCCAACTTCATTTGTTTGTCTTAATCCTTCATCATCGTGTCAATTTGCGCACATTGACATGTGACAAGACCGTGTGCTCTCATTTTGCAGCATCTACCTTGGATGCAGTCAACTACCCTGGACATCTTTCTCCCGCCATGCAACTGTGAGAACCCACCGAAGCACAGATTGTCAGGAAGTGAAAAGACTTTTCGGCAACAATTTTGCATTGCGCACTCTGCCCGTCTCCTGAAATAGCATATTAAGGTACATAAGCACTGTACCTTCATACATATGCATCAAGGAACAGTGAAATAGCATATCAAGGTACATTAACATCATTAGCTTGGATTCATTTAGCTAGAACGAATAAATCATGTTAAAGCTATACAATGACGGCCATATCATGTGACAGACATCTGCTAAGTGCAGTGTGTATTGTGAAGCACATGCGTTTTATGGTATTGAATGAATGGATAAATGTTTATTCCAGCAAAATACAGGAAATTGGCCTCAAGTGAAAAGCGACAATGGTAGCTTGAGAAGTGCACAAGGCCCAGTAGAGCAAAAAGAGAGACAGAGGTGCAGAAACGTGTGCACGTTCAAAGGCAAAACATATACGCATACAAAAAGAAACAGGAAAGACAAAGCAGAAGAAACGTGCACATTCAAAGGCGAACACCTACGCCATCTGCAAAGTGACAAAATCAAAAAGGGTGAACATTTATGCTAGTGAAAACAATCAAAATCAGAAAACAGTGAAAACAGAAAAGAAGGAACGGCCATTCAACGGCATGGAAGGAATGCAACTTCATTGGTCACGTATCAACAGTGGAATTTGCCAAGGTTAGATGTGCATATTCTTAGCCATTATGAGATGTGCAAGGCTAATTTAATCGCATTGATATAAGTCAGCTGTTGAGTCTGTTGAACCAGATTGTTGAATCATCTTGTCTATTCCACCTCGTTAATTTGCTGTTTTGCATTATGTTGCCATAGTTTTCAAGGTCAATACATCGTATCATGACTGTTGACACAATTTGACAAGGTGAAAGCGCTGTTATTGTGCCCAGGCCTTAGTTTATCCTCACTAGAAGTGCGCTGTTTATTTTTGCCATGGTTCAGTGCCAAGTTGCCCAATCTTCACTCCTAAACAGAGTAGATGCGGTTAATCAAGACCTTGCTAACATTCACAACACTTTTAAAGTGTACTTATAGTGATAACTTTACTGACATCAAAAACTACCCACATAATGGTAAACATGGCAAGAGTACACTTCTGGTGGTGTTTCGCATTTTTTTTACATCCGTTTGTTTTTCGCCCTGTGCACACGAAGTGAAACGCTCACAAGGAAGTACTTAGCAGCATCTCAATTTTGTATTCATTTCGTGTTTTGACAAAATGTCTGCAATAAGGATAGTCAAGTGCGAATCTTCGGTAAGACATTCATTTTTATGTATACAGAAATCTTAGTGGACTTCTTTTTTGTGTAATTTTCAGGAATACACTTCTCGCAAAGCAGCAAGTGTTGCTTGCCCACCAGTCTGTGTTCAAGTCAAGTGTATTGTGGCCATGAGTGTCGGCAGGATTTTGTCTTGGGGGTGCAAGGCGGCGTAACGTGTCGGCCTGGTGAGCAGGAGAGCATTGGTGTAGCTTGGGTGGGGTCAAGTGCTGGTGTGTCTTGATGGCAGCAGGTGCCCTTTGTGCAAACCCCTGCCGACACCCATGATTGTGGGAACACCCTGATGTGCCTCACTTTACACTATGTCGAACAGCTCGTACATCTTGCCACATTTAGGCCAACACTGGTATTGATGCAGAGTGTTATGCGTAATACTGCGTGCAACCTTTCTGATATCGTGTGCATTTGAAAATTTCGCATTGTTTAAAAAGACTCTGAGTGGACCCAGTGTTATTCAGCAAACATAAGTCTTAACAGGGGCAGTTGGGCGAGTTGGTGTATATTCATAGTTAAAGAGGGGGGTGCAAAAAAAAATCACAGCACAGAGAAATGAAGGGGACAGGATGACGCGCTACTAGCAACTGAAGTTTAATCGAAACCACAGAAAGATGTAAACACACAGTACGAAAAAATTACAAAACTAAACAATCACACATCCATAGAAGAATGAAGGGGGCAGACAGGACAGTACGCTACTAGTAACTGAAGTGTAATCAAAACCACAGAAAGATATAAACGCGCATGACTAAAAAAGCGAAGCACATGTTCAACTTCAGTTGTTAGTAGTGTGTCGTTCCGTCCCCTTCGTTGCTATGTGTTCTGATTTTGTTTTCATGTTTTCCTTACCTATGAACTGAACTCCTGACTGTTTCACAGTCTCTATATATGTGTAGTCAATTTTTATTCATCCTCATGGCATATCAAGTCCTAGGATCCAGTGTGCAAAGCGACCAGTCACTATTTACAGGAATTTTTGTATTTAGTGCCTGTGATTGCCTAATTGCAAGTTGACGTTGCAGCCATGGTGCTTGGATTATTTTCAATGTGGTAATTATGCGTAAGCCACCAAGTGAGGAATTAAGGATGAACTTTTGAGTTACAGATGGCACTAGCTGGCATAGAAACATAGAAGCATGGCTGTACTTGTTATGCATATTAGAAGTATTGGTACATTGCAGTCATGTGATTATGCCGACAAGTTCCCAAGCACACTTCCAGAAATTTATGATGGCTTCCAGGTATCTGTGAGTAAATATGTACAGCAACATATGAAGGCAACCTTGTAATTTTGTGGGCATTGCTGAATGCTTTTATGCACCTTGGTAAGTGGACCTACAGTCAACACCACAGGTCTATTTTGGGCTTTTTTGTAGGAAACTCGTCCAAAATCATCTGCGACATGTTTTGATGCCATAGGGCAAACTAATGCAATAAAAAACTGTACAACTGCCTGTCTACATGGTTTCATATTTCCCAAAAGTGATGCTAGCCTTATTGTACTAATTAGTTGCCTTCGTGTGTAGGCTGACACCAAGTTCCTTGGGTAGCTTTTTTTTTTGGATTATACTTACATACTGGCACGGTGAAGTGCACACGTTAGTGCGCATCATGATGAGATTTTACACCCTACTTTCGTATTGCTTTACTGCTGTGAATTATGTATAGTGCTTAGGCTGTACTGTATATGTTGTTCCACATGTTCAGTTTTGGGAGTAGGTTCTGTGCACGACGATGGAAATATATACCTATATCCTTACATTGACACGAGAACTGCTGCTGTTTTGATTCCAATAAAATGTTGCAACCACTGGTTCTTGCATCAATTGAAGTATGACTACTTGTCGTGCATGCAAATTGAAGAAATGAATTTGTGCTTGCAAAACAAATTGCTGAAACACTGCCTGCTCAATGTAACTGCTTGTGTTTTATTACCAAACACATTGAGCAGATGATTCACAGATTATGACACATTGTAGAAGATAGGCAACAGAAAGACAGAAAGTCATCACTGTGTTCTAACGTAGATTGGGTGATCTTTTATCAATAGTAGCATAATTGAAGGTTGCTGTTGTATAAATAAAGTTTAACGTAGTGTGCAGGTGGACGAGCGAGTGCATATATGATAGTTTTTCCAGTTTTCTGCATATTTGCTACAGTCCTCGTGTTTCTGTGTTACGATTGTGAAATTCTGAATTGCAAACGAGCCAACCTCTCTGCTGCTGTGGTGAAGTCATTCAACAGAACCATATTTTCTCAAGAACAGCTGTTCCATTGAGGAAGAGGGTAATGCTTTTTTTTAATGGGTACTGCATCATCTGTCTGAGGGGAGGGCCAAGTACATATGGACGTTCACAAGAGAGAAGTGCAAGTACATTAACTTTTTTGTTTTGTGGGAGACCTGTCACTGGTAAACTGGGGAGGTTGACCTTGACCTTGGGGCACGCGTTAGGCATTCGCTTTAACGCGGTGGCGTGATGCTTACCATTAAAAGCTAATTAGCAAGGAATGTAGGTAGCATCCGAGTATGAAAGCAAACAAATACTGAATATGTGTTATAGAGAATCACTGAATGCCGTGCTAAAGCGTGCATTGCGAATAAGCGCTAATTGCGGAAACAGATAAGCGTTCAGCTGCTCAGAAGGCGCTGCTCGCGGCTGTACGCGTGCATTCAACGCACTTTATGTAGGCGCGTTACAATGTCCTTGTAACTCTGGAATTTTCTGCGTGTGTAATTTTCATATGCGAACGCAGGCGGTCCGCGCTAAAGGGTGCATTGCGAATAAGCGCCAATTGCGGAAACAGCTTTTTGTTCAGCTGCTCAGAGCGCGCTGCTGCCCCTGCGTGCAGCTCGCCGCAGTACGCGCGCATTAAATGCACTTAATGTAGGCGCGTTACAATGTTCTTCCAAGTCGGGCCTCTGCGTGTGTAACTTTCATATGAGAACGCAGGCGGTCTTCGAACCGCTCCTAACACGCTGCCGCATCTGGACGCGCGCAGTTCGCGGCTGCAGAAATAACGAAAATTGCTCCACAGCATACGCTCATGGAATGCACATACGTTCGCTCATCTGAAGATACCTTTGTCACGCTGGTATTCACGAATTTAGCGCGAGCGAAGAGGGCACACGTTTATAATTTTTCTAGCGGCACGACACGGTGAACCGGAGAATTCGGAGCCGAGGGTGTTTACGTCGATCGGCTCGGCCTGCATGACGCCCCACTAATTATGTATTGACCTTCCGCAAGAGCAAACACACGCCGATGGTACAAGAACAGAAGTTCGAAGTTGTGCCGACGGGTTACCAGCCGCTTTGTACATACATTGGTACATATATAAGCCCACGAAAAAAACAAGCTTGCAAGTGGTGGCGCTGTGGTGTAATGGTTATAGTGCTTGCTTTGAGTGCGTGTGGTCGCGAGTTCGATTCCTGTGTCGTGCGTACTTGTATGTAAATGTCATGATTGTGCATAAATACTTTGATGTCCATTTTCTATTATGTCCTAGTGATGAATAGTAGCGGTAATTGGCCGGTAAACGTAATATACTGCCTAAGATATACTTTTTTTTTTCATTTCGCGACCGCTCTAGGGCCTCGTATAAAAGGAGGCTTTAACAGCTCTCAAAAGAAGCAGAAAAACTCTCAATGCGCTCTGTTAAAGCCCCCAAAATGGCTTACATAAAAACACCAACTTTACCTCCAAAAGGAGGCTTTCAAAGCTCTCAAAAGAACCAGAAAAACTTCCAATGCGCTCCGTTCAAGCCCTCAAAATGAGTTCAATAAAAACACAAATTTACCTCCTTAGTTCCGTCTAATCACTCCCTTACAGGATGTAAATATAACCTCCTTTTGAACCTCCTTTTGAAGGGGGTTTTGCGTAGTACCTTTTAGATGCACGTTATGCGTCGAGCCCGAAACTCCCTAAAGGGCTCAAACCCGTTTGCAGTGTACGCTATTGTGGTTGCGTGATCCAGTTTAGAGAGTAGCCAAAGCGAATTCTGCTCTCAACTGTTATCCTTATTCTCAATTTGCCGGATTGAAGTAGCTTTGTTTCAACATGACTCGGCCTGTTCTTTGACGATATAAAAGTGATCGTCCATCTCAGTGACCGCTCAGAGAACATTTTACCATATTTGTAAATTGTTTGTTTAGTAACGAAGGCCATGCACTATTTCGAGATCTACCGCACAACTTCAATGTTGGAAACAGCCCCCACATATGGCTAACTGCGGTTTATGATTTTCTGCTGGACGCCTTGAAACAAATCATGTTCTCACATGCACATATTCTAACCTGCCGCCATAGCTTTTATAGCTTTCGACAACACAAATCATCATCCGGAATGCCAGGTTAATATTGTCGCGTTTATTGCAATAAATTAATTCCCAGTTCTTCTATGGCTGCCACTGCTTGTGAGACATGTTGCAGTCGTAGGTTCTTTTTCTGTTTTAATTCACATTCCCCGTTCCTATTCCCTCCTCCGTAAACTCTTGAAGGACCTTAGTCAATTGTCAGGAATTGCTAGGTAATCTTTCCAAGACACCCGCACTCTCCGTTTTGAGGGGATGTAACTTAATAAACAAGTGTAACGGGCTAGTTGGTATAGATCCATCTTCGTAAGAAGCGCAAAACCACACACAGGGACAGCTAGAAAGAAAGACACTACACAAGCGCTTGTGTGGTGTCTTTCTTTCTAGCTGTCCCTGTGTGTGGTTTTGCGCTTCTTACGAAGATTGAGGGGATGGGTAGACAACGGACCCACCCGACGTGCACGGAAGTGGTTCGACTGCGACCGGGGATTGGTCCACGCCTGATCGAACGCGGGCTAGGGACAAGAGCTGGGAGACAGCGAATATACAAAACAAAAGTGTGATTCAGTACAACCCACTCTCCTTTGCCCCCTGCGTGTCGCCAGTCACGGAACCGGTCTTCTGGTACACGGAGAAGCAGTAGTTTATTGCCCCACCGCCGGGAGTGCGGTGACGGGGACCAGGTCACTCTCCCACCGTTGGGCCCAGTGCGCGCATTTTATGACATACATATACAGTGCAATTATTGTTTTTGTTGTTTTATATTGGGTACACATTGGTAGGATTGTTACTTGTGTGGTGTACAGAAAATGAAAAAAAAAGGAACAATTTGCGCGAACAACGGTATACTTGTCTGAGCTTAAAGAAACTGAAACAATGTAGAGAAGGTACGCACGATGCAACGAACTAGTTTAATAATGGAAGTCGGATCATTTTACATGTGAACTACGGGTGTGCGAATACTCGAAAGTTTCGAATATTCGTGGAATATTACATTCGAAATATTCGCATTAGATTCGAAAATCGTGGATCCGAAAAGTTTCGAATATTCGATAACTTCGAATATTCGAAAAATTCGAATATGCGATTCAATTATCATGCATAAAATAACTCGTCTTCCACATTTCTGCTGCGTTCGTATCGCTAAAAACGTTGCCGAGAGGAGCGATAAACATCGTAAGTACACAGAGGCACGATATCTGCCTGCGACGACCGCCCCAATACGTATGATTTATTGCTGGTGCATCTCCGACGTGCAGCGCTGTTGGCGATCATGTAAGCGTACATTTTCAATATTATGCGGCCGTAACGTGCCGCACTACCACTCGTTCACTATGCGGGACCACTTCTGAAGAAAGACAGTGACCCACGTGACTGGTGGCGGACTGTAGGCACCTTCAGACACCCCAGTCTGGCAAAGCTTTGCCCATGTAACTCCCTATACCAGCCACTTCTGTTCCAAGCGAGCGTGCCTTTGCAGTGGCAGGGGGGGGGGGTGTCTCTGTTACAAGGGAGCGCCTGCTGCCTGATCATGTGGAGCAACTCATATTTCTTCATGATGACATCTAGTCATTACTTTCATTGTGTCGTGATATTTCGTTGTGTTGTGATGTGCACTGTGCTAGCCTGGACATTGTGTTCTGGAGATAGCAGTGTCTGTTGTGTTGCCAGTCAGGCTGTTAATGTTTTTTTTTTTCAAAAAGCTACATGCTAAATAAAATATTGTTACTGTGGAGGCATTTCTCCTTTGATATTCGGTATTCGATTCGATATTCGAAGGTGGATATTCGTATTCGATTCGTATTCGAAAAATTTGATATTCGCACACCCCTAATGTGAACACATTCCGACCTCTCTACGATGCCATTGCTAGCTGCGTGTGCAGTATCGGACAACTTCATAGACATAATTTTGCCCATAACCAAGGCAACGCACTAGTATGAGATGTTTATCGCCGCTATCCTATCTGGTTCATGTCCCTAGAGCGAAGTAATTTTGCCTGCTGTAAAGGCCACAGTTACATTCTGCTGAAGGTTTCGAAACCGTTAAGGATCATATGCCAGTAACTTGGGAAGAAACGATGTTGAAATATATAAGTTGACCAATGATAAGACTCTTTTTACCTAGCTAAATATGTTCTGAATTTGAAGCGACGCGAACGGTTTTTTAGGAGATCGTGGATAACGAAACCAGCCTAAAAGCAGTATCATAAGTTATGCCTAAGGAAGTTCATTGCTATCAAGCCACATACATTTTTACGACGTGTTCTGTCCATAGAGAACATTGCAAGTGTACATTAAGACGAGATATAGTTTGAGATGAGCGACTACAACTTAACCTCTCCTCAACCCCTTTAGCCTCGAAGTATCTTACTCCAGAAAGGTTACTTCTCTGCACGTGTACTCTCGGCCTTAATGTACGGTGCCACTCACATTTTGAAGAACAGGGTGTTCCTTTCGTTCATGCCAAACTGCGTCTATATGCAATTGCTTATGTTTTATGCTTTGACTGTTTGATATCGAACAGACCCTGCGGTTGGCCCATTTGGAGCTTGCAGCTTGGACAGGTATATTGCCACGCCCACTTTTTGTCTTGTTTTGATGTATTCGGGTTTGACCGGCAGGGACGGTTATCAACGCTCGACGCTGTCGGCGAAGTAGTGTTCTAGAAGCGTCGCGATTGTAGTAGATCGGTTTGTTAAGATTGCGCCCCGCACGCGAATGTCCCAGCTTTGTCTAGAGATTACGCCGCCACCAGCGATATCGCTGGAAAGTTCGATAGCGCCTGTATAAAAGCCGACGCGCTTGACTGCTTGGGAGTTGATCGACGAACGACGCCCTGTTCGCCGCTATCATTGTACAGCGTATATTGCTGTAGTTCCAGTTCTCATTTTCCGGCCACAAGTTCGGCCAAATAAACAGTCTCATCCTGCAAACGCCGACTGCTGTCTTCGTCGACGTCACGACTACGTGACATCTGGTGGAGGTGCTGGGTCACGGCTGCGTCGGTGTGTTCCGCTGCTTCCATTTTGCGTCGTCGGGTCTTCTTCAGTCCGCGAGATTTCGTCGTCAGGGGTCTGTCTGGTTCGCGTCGTGTTCTGAAGGTTTCGTCGCGGCGTCGTCGTCGGCGGCGGAGGATCTTCGGTAGTTCGTCGTACAGCAACCGCACCTCCATCGGTTGCTGCCCTTAGTTTTCCGGATACGGGCTAGGCGACCGGCCCCGGTTTGGGCCAGTGTACGGTCGGCGGTGCGGTGACATGTAGCGGCCGGGCGACGGCGAGCGGGAAGGTCGTCGTTCTTGCCACTGTGTTCCGGTGAGGTAGTCGTCAATGTCGCGCGGCCGTTCGCCTGGCTGCGGGCGCGGCGCGTTGATGGCGAATCCGCGTAGTCCCATCTGTCGGTACTGGCAGCGGCGGTACGTGTGGCCGGCCTCTCCGCAGTGGTAGCAGAGCGGGCGGTTGTCGGGGGTACGCCAGACATCGGTCTTCCTCGGGGTGTTGCGCTGGCCGACAGGTGGTCGGTAGGGCGTCGGTGGCGGCGGCGGCGTCTGGCGACGGTACTGCGGCGGTGTGGCGTCTTGGCGCGGGCGTGGAGGAGGAGCATGACGGCGGGCTGCAGCAGCATAGCTCATAGCTTGCGGCTGCGGCTCTGCTAGCTGAGGCGCGCCGAGTGAATGCTGGATCTCCTGGCGCACGACGTCGGCGATGGACTCTACTTGAGGTTGCGACGAAGGTAGAATTTTTCGCAACTCTTCTTGCACGATTGCTCGAATCGTCTCACGCAGGTCGGCGGGTCCTAGGGCTTGAACGTCGGCGTAGCTTGTAGCCAAGAAGCTGCGGTTGTATTGCCGCGTTCGCATCTCAAGCGTTTTCTCGATCGTGGAAGCCTCCGATGCAAATTCAGTGACCGTCTTCGGCGGGTTCCTTATCAATCCAGCGAAGAGTTCCTGTTTGACACCCCGCATGAGGAACCTCACTTTCTTCTCTTCGGGCATACTTGGGTCGGCGTGTCGAAACAGGCGATTCATCTCTTCCGTGTAGATGGCAATATTTTCGTTGGGCAGCTGCACACGGGTCTCCAGCATAGCCGCGGCCCGTTCCTTGCGGACCACGCTCGTGAACGTGCTTAGGAACGTCGTCCGAAAGAGATCCCATGTTTGTAGGGCGGATTCTCGGTTCTCGACAGGAAAAGTACTACTGGCCGCGCCTTGCAGCCGACGTCACTCGCTACGTAAGGACGTGCCGAGACTGTCAGCGACGGAAGACACCGCCAACAAGACCAGCAGGCTTCCTTCAGCCGATCGAGCCTCCTCGGCGACCATTCCAGCAGATCGGGATGGACCTCCTGGGGCCGTTCCCAACGTCGACTTGCGGAAATAAATGGATCGTCGTGGCTACCGACTACCTCACCCGCTACGCCGAAACAAAAGCCCTGCCCAAAGGCAGTGCCGCTGAGGTAGCCAAGTTCTTCATTGAGAGCATCGTCCTTCGACACGGCGCCCCGGAGGTTCTCATCACCGACAGAGGTACGGCGTTTACGGCTGACCTAACTCAGGCGATCCTGGAATACAGCCACACAAGCCACCGCCGCACCACCGCGTACCACCCACAGACCAACGGCCTCACCGAGCGTCTAAATAAGACCATCGCCGACATGCTGGCCATGTACGTCGACGTCGAACACAAGACGTGGGACGCCATCCTTCCGTACGTGACCTTCGCGTACAACACGGCCGTACAGGAAACGACGCAGATGACGCCGTACAAGTTGGTCTACGGACGGAGCCCGGCAACGACGCTCGACGCCATGCTACCAAACATGACCGACGAGGAAAAGATCGACGTGACCACCTACCTACAGCGCGCCGAAGAAGCACGACAGCTCGCCCGCCTACGGATCAAGAACCAGCAGACGACTGACAGCCGCCGCTACAACCTTCGACGACGCCACATGGAATACCAACCCGGTGACCGTGTATGGGTATGGACGCCAATACGCCGACGAGGACTTAGTGAGAAGCTTCTTCGACGATACTTCGGACCGTACAGGGTACTTCGACGCCTCGGCGCACTCGACTATGAGGTTGTCCCTGACGGCATTACGAACTCTCAGCGGCGCCGTGCGCGACCTGAAGTCGTCCATGTCGTGCGCCTTAAGCCGTATTTTGCGCGTTAGCGAGCCTGGGGACTCTATTTTTTTTCCTTTGTTATTGTGATTTATTTGTGTATGCACTTGTTTTTTTTTTCTTTTTTTCTCTTCTATGTTCTTTCACAAGCATCGGGACGATGCTTTTTCAGAGGGGGGCAATGCCACGCCCACTTTTTGTCTTGTTTTGATGTATTCGGGTTTGACCGGCAGGGACGGTTATCAACGCTCGACGCTGTCGGCGAAGTAGTGTTCTAGAAGCGTCGCGATTGTAGTAGATCGGTTTGTTAAGATTGCGCCCCGCACGCGAATGTTCCAGCTTTGTCTAGAGATTACGCCGCCACCAGCGATATCGCTGGAAAGTTCGATAGCGCCTGTATAAAAGCCGACGCGCTTGACTGCTTGGGAGTTGATCGACGAACGACGCCCTGTTCGCCGCTATCATTGTACAGCGTATATTGCTGTAGTTCCAGTTCTCATTTTCCGGCCACAAGTTCGGCCAAATAAAGTTTCATCCTGCAAACGCCGACTGCTGTCTTCGTCGACGTCACGACTACGTGACAATATAAAAGGGCAGGAATACATGCATTGTTGAGGGGAATATTTTTACTGCAACTTTTCATAGAATGTTAGACTGTAATTAAAATAAAACGAACGCTCGCATATGCTTTGCTTTCACGTGCGCGCGACTCCTCGTTTTATCGTGAAGCAGTAATAAATAAAATATTAGAACAACATATTAAAAAAAAACGAACGTCTCCACAACATCTCCATATCAAGCCAGTTAAAACAGAACGTCTCGTGCAAACAAGACAGCTAATAGTGTATGCAGGCCGGCACTCTCTAGCGGCTAAGAAATATTACCGAGCATCACATTCTCACAGATCTTTCTTTATTCGCCCTCAATTACGTTTCCATAAACACACATAAGCTTCTGATCCAATCTTGCAGGTTTCCAGCGGACCCAATATGGAGCTTGAGAGAGCGACAAGTTCATCGTTGTGGCAGCTTAGCAGGAAAGGCGCCGCACTGCTAAGTTCGGGAACGCGTGTGGGAGTCCTTGCGGCTGCATTCCGATAGGATGCAAGGACACTAGTGTGTTTAGATTTAGGTGGACGTTAAACAATCCCGGGTTTACAAGACACATCCGGTGTCTCCCGTACGGTGTACCTAGTGATGAAGCAAAACGGAAAGGCGAGCTAGTTGGTACTGATTCATAATGGCGTAATAGTAGCATTAGTCATCCTTCTTTAGCCGTATCGGAGAGGGAAGTGATACTACTCAAGGAAAGGGGGTAGTCTGTTGGGGGGGGAGGGGTTAAGGGTGTGTTTTTGTTCTGGTTGTTGCCTTTTGCCTTGCCCACGATGCGCATGCGCGGGAATTAGTCGGGCGTCAAGTTTAGATATATTTTCTGTTCAAGCAATAAAGCTTTCAGTTGTGAGTAAGCGCTTGTGGTGTTCACCTTCGTGTCCTCGTCTTTTTTGGCGCTACCATTACGTCATTATGTACCTAGTGATGTTATCGCGGCTTTGGTGTGTAAAATCCAGCAATTATTATCACGCCTGCTGCGGCACCCTTTATTGAGCTCGTTTTATATGCGGAGTGACCCACCCGTGAGTCACTCGGCCCATTTTTAGATCCACCGTGACTACACCGTGGCTGTGACCCACTGGTGGGTCACGCGCCTGTGCCTGTTTGATTCGCTCCAAAGAGGTGGCGCTGCTACCTTTGCGGCTGGCGTTCGGTGCGCTTATTTGAAAGACAGAGAGCTATATTTTTGCCATTTTTGCGTAAAGTTATGCGTAAATCAAAAGTGTCTGGCACCAGAAAACACAAATTCACGTTTGGTTGTTCCACTGTGCTGTACTTTCTTTTGCGTCCCCAAAAGGCATGATGACCCATGAATCGCGCTAAAATGATTCGTAGTAGCAGGAAGAACGCACGTATACTTACTCGAGTGAAACGTACTTGAAAAACAGCAGCAAAGCAGTGGCGAGCAATAAAAAAGAGAAATAGCCGGCCACACCACTCCTTAAAAACATCGCCGTCCCACGTCGAATGCAATAAAAATATAGGTAGTGGTTTCATTCTCTAACCTTAGACGGCAGGATATGACGGAGAGTTCTTGAGCATGGGTCACCGGTGGGTCACACAGCACGCAGCTTGAAAACGTATTCATTCAGTGCGTCATGCGTCATCGGTGGGTGACGGCATCTAACACCAGAAACGTATTCTTCTGGTTATTTATAGCCTCTTACGAAAAGAATCGTACCTCCGCGTTCAAGTGTTGAAGTTATCGCATCAGCAAGCAGATGCATGCTCGTAACATCGCGGCCGCATAGGAGGAGCACAGGCCGTGACCCACCGGCGACCCACGCCACACTGAACGTGTTAAACATTTGAATGCTCGTTATCAGGCCGCGGACAGAGCTTCGGCGAATATGTAGAAGGAAAGAACAAAAACGGCGGAACCACGCCTCTCATTCAATATTCAGTTCTGCGTTCACATGGCCGTGACAATTACTGTTGGCTCGCTAAAGAGTACGGTTGCGTGCCGTGTGAACATTGTAAAAGTAGTGTGCGTCCTTCACTAGCCTGTTGAATCGGAGCCCCTTATAGTTTCCACTTCTGAAAAAAGTGTCGCGTGAAAACGCGTATGTTGATAACCATCGCCTGAACAGTAAGAACATCTTACAGCCGGTTTTTTTTTTTTTTGCCCTGTATGCTGTGTTTAGCAATTGCAACGGCATACTCCATGAAAAACTAAAGAAGCGCACGGGCACGAGTCTGACGGAGACACCAGCGCTAATATTATAACAAGTGTTCGGGTTTTACGTTCCAAAACCACTCTATCAGACGCCTAGGTGGTTTCGACCACCTAGGCGTCTAGCTTATAGCCTCCATCGAAATGCGGCCACCGCGGCCCGGATTCGATCCCAAGACCTTCGGGTGAGTAGTCAAGCACCATAACCACGAGACCACCGCGGCGGGTGACGCACTGTAGCGCTGTATAATCTGCAGCTCTGAATAATTACCACGTAACTTGGTAGTTCCCGAAAAGGTTGCGCGTTGTTTCATGGTATAAAACTCAGCATTGTCTTCGATGGTTTTTAATACTGGCTGAATGGAACAGATAGCTTATAATTCACGCTGCATGTTCTTTAGCTAAATAAATGTAAAAATGGCAGGCATCCACGGGGACAGCCTGCCGTCTCCAGCTGGGAGGACTGGAAGGTCCTGCTCTCGTCTAGGCACCCGGCGTTGCAACTTGCTGCGGTTACTCGGGCTGCCAATGTCATCGCGGTGAGAGGCACGACCGTGTAGACGTTGCGTAGGACCACGCAGTGGTCCTGAGACCCGGGGTTCCAAACACGTTTGCTAATAAAATTTTTCTGTCTGTCTGTTTACCAAATCTGTGTCCAATTTCATGAAGATATTACCGACGCCGTCCCCTCAATGTAGTTCAATCGTAGTCGCCCATGAAACAAGGTTCTTGGCAATTTTAGCCTATGCCAGATTTTCTTACTGCGCATGAAAACGCCAGAGCGCGAACGTCTCTGCCCGCATGCGAGATATTTTAATGCTTCTTTTTTCAGTGTAATATATAACCTTCCACAGTATTGGCAGAATATGCACCCCAGTGTGACCGTGCCGCCTGCAGATCAATACCTTTCCGAATCTGCATAAGCTTCACATCATGTACCCAGAGAGATATCCCAACGCATGCCCGTGCTGCGGAGATATTCCAACACTCACACACGTAACCTACCGCTGTCCCGAGCGACCCGCTGCACTCGACACAGGACATACGCACCCAATACACACGTGGTCATGGGAGGCACGACTCGTTGAGCGGACCCTGGAAAGCCAAGTGGCAACCCTAAGCCAGGCCCGCCAAGCCGCTATAGCCAATGGAGCCTTGGAACAAGGACCCCGCTCGCAATGAACCACTTTTTTTAAAATGAATGTTGTCTCTTTCTCCTGTAGCACTTATAAGGTATATTTTCCAAGAAATCCAACTACTCAAAGACGCACGACATCAAAGGCAGTATCTACTAGAGATTATGTTTCCAAAGAGATTGCATATGAGGTGCCCAGGAGAGAATGTCTGCTTTTAGACTAGCTTCATTTCCAGCGGGATATTATTCCGATTTATATCGAAACCTGTGTCACAATAGTCAGGGCGAGTGCACGGTTATTGGTATAGCATCTGCTGGCATCGGAATGAAAGGCAAGTCCGAGTCGTTATTCTTATGCCAACTACGAAGGCAACGGCTGGTTCCTTCATATAAGGAGTTCCAGGCCAAATACCGTTCGTATTAGTTGTATGGGAGACTTGCTACAATACGTTTACCGTATTACACCATGGCAGGACTGTGTCGTCGTATTTCGTCAACATATTCTCTTCTATGTCGATTTCTGCTCATTCTGACACTGTGCACAAAACAAAACAAAAGCACATTTGAAACTTGTTCCCGCATCCCTCACTTAGTTTGGTTGCGTTCCGATTATGCTGATTAAATTCATCCCTTTTTATTTTTACATGCGAAGCCCATAATTTCAAGGTTGAAAGTCGCATGAACCTGAAGCGTAGACGTTTTTTGAGAGCGGTGCAGAGGCTGTCAATTGAACTTTTCAGAGCAGATCATGTCCTACATTACTACATCCAATTTTGTTTCAGGGCGGAAAGCTTCCAACAAAATTTGTATTGTGGTGCAGCATCTTCCAAACTTTTGGGGCAGTGTTCATAACCAGACTTAGTTACTAGCACAGACAGCGAATATTACGACAGCGTATGCAGTACCTTTGCAAGCGGTGTACGCAATAAAACAGCGCTGTATTGAAAGCCACTGATATGCAAACTACTTAGGAAGACGCCAGACCATCCCATCTTGCTCTATCAGCATCGCATCCCGCCATTCGCCCTCTTCTTTTCCGTGAACAACAAGCAAGCGTGTGAAGCCTACGCTCTTCTCAATCTCTTGAGGTGCCGGGCAAAACGAATTGTCTTCGCAACACGGCCACATCCCAGGCTTGGTGCACTCCCTTTGTGCACTCCCGCGACGGGAAACGAGACGCGCATTGTGTCTTCCCTCTAGTCTGATCGTAATTTTCCACAGTTCGAGCAACGAACGCGGTGCGACAGCAAGGCGAGCATCGCACAGCTATTTTTACCTATGGATGCTATGAGCGAGGCTTGGGCTAATGCCGCCACCTCGCGGTGTGTTAAGGCACTGAAAAAGTTACACTTCTTTTGGAAAAGAGCCGAATAAAGTGGCCCTAGCAACGGTGCGACGGCGCTTTCCGGAGCTAATCGCGGAGACCACGCATTAATTCGCTCTACTGCCCCAGACGGCGACACCACCCCTGGAACCATGGGCACTGTGAGAGGAAAGTGTGAGAGATTACAAGCGCGCTCGTAAAGCTGCGGCAGAGAACCACCGTTGGTGCATGTGGAAGCTGCATACCCGGACAACGAGCCCTTACACGCTAACACGAAGCGAAAGGCAAATAACGTAACTACTTCTAAGGCGACTTTCCAATGCTAGCTCGGCCAGTGTTTTTCGCTGGTATCGAGACGCTTTAACTGCGTCGTTGTTGAAGCGCTCTCTATCGGCGCTAGTAAGCGTCGTGCCGCAGTACTTTGCCTCACCGCTCACAGACGACGGCATCGCCCCGCCCCGGCCCGCCTAGCCCAGCCAGCAGAGAGCACCATGCTACATAAAAAAGTGTGAGAGGTATAAGGCGCATTTGCGGAGTGTCGCGCATCTCCACCGTCGCGGACCGAGAGGTCGTAGGTTCGATTCCCGGTAGCAGAACATTTCCTGATAAATTTTTGTCATTCGTTAGCGTCCGTTTTATCAACGTCATATCCGTGACAGAAATACGTCATTGAAGTCTTGGTGGACCCCGGCATAAAACACTTTCGTTTAAAAAGAAATCTGCCAGACCTCACGCACTGTGGGAATCGATGTAATGCGAAGCAGCCAACAAAGAGCTGCATACATCGCTTTTTTTTTCTTTGATGAAAACGAAGTCATTCATCTCATGACGTCCAGTTTGCTATATATCGCTTGTCTGTCATGCATGCAAGCATGTACAATGTTTTATATACGAAGATAATGAAACGAATATTCTGGCATATACAATGCATGACCTCTCAATTACGTTCATCGTACAGTCACGTCATACCATACAAATTTTGGTATCTATGCAGTTAACAAAACGGCGGGAAGTGCGCGAAGACAATGTGACGAAAGCCATGTCGCACATGACATGCATGTTATTATTGTCATGTTACTACGTGCCGTTTATGTTCGTCGAACAGTCACATCACGCAATACCAGTTTTGGGGTCTATCAATCTAGCGAAATGGCCGCGAGCACACCCTGAGCGTGGCATGTAAATCATGCCCTCCACGACACGCATGTCATGATTTTATGTTACCACCTGTCATTTACGTTCGTCGTACAGTCACGTAAGCAAAACCAATTTTGGGGTATATCAAGCCAGCGAAACGGCCGCGAGCGCACCATGAGCTTGGCGTGTAATTGATACTGCACATGAAATGCATGTCACGATTGTCATGTTACCACCTGTCATTTATGTTCATCATACAGTCACGTCACGCAACACCAACTTCGGAGTACATCAAGCCAGCGAACCAGCCACAAGCGCACCATGAGCGCTGCATGTAATTCATGCTGTACGTGAAATGCATATCATGATTGTCATGTTACCTCCTGCGAATTATATTCTTCATACAGCCTTGTCAGGTAATACAAGCTTTCGTGTATATCAAGCTAGTGAAACGGCTGCCAGCGCACCATGAGCGTGACATGTAAGTCGAGTCGTACATGACATGCATATCATGATTGTTCTGTTACCACCAGTTATTTTCTTCGTTCAGCGAACTGGGAGCGCAAAAAAAAACACAAATGACGAAGCGACGAACCACATAAGACGAGCGCTCACTAACAACTGATTTATTTTCCACATCGGAAGGACACATTTACACACAAATTGCGCATGTCAACAAAGATTATGACGACGGCATGAACAGCATGCGAAGCGTGTGATGAAGGCACATGTCTAAGGGTTATCTAGGTAGCTAAATTCACAGTCGTGCAGTGACAGGGAAGGATGACTTATACATTGATCCGTATTCCTGGAAATGTGATATGCCTCAGATATTTCGCGCGTAGTTTGATGAGGATGCCGGATAAACACAATTGTATTCTCAAACAGAGGTTGGCACTTTGCACGAAACGCAATGTGACGCTAAATGGGAGTAAGGTGTATTCTTCAACGAGCTTTTGTGTTCTCTGAGACGCACGTTCACACATCGGCCGGTTTGGCCAATGTACATACGTGCACAAGAAAGGGGTATCTTATATACCACTCCGGGGTTGCACTTAACAAACTTGTTTACATGCTTCTGGAGGCATCTTCTACCTTTAGATGCATTCTGTGCCCTCCTGTGCACCATTGAACATATACTGCCCAATTTATTGGGTGCAGAGAAAACAACGCGCACGCCAAACCGGTTTCCCACATTCTTTAACCCATGGGCCATTTTATGAATGTAGGGGATTACCGCCGCACGCTTCTTTTTTTCTTCTCCCCTGTTCCCTGACGAAGGACATGTGCGTTTTTCATTGTTTCTGACCGTACTCAAGAGCTTTTCACAGACTGAGGCTATTACGTAGGAAGGGTATCCAGCACCTATTAGCCGTTCTAACTGTGCTACGAAACCACTTTGCATGGTATGAAGGCAACATTTTTCGAGGGCTGAACGTAAGCACGACATTACGATTCCGCGTTTAACGAGCTTGGAATGACCAGAGGAGAGTCTAGAAAGGGTTTTGCAGAATGAGGATTATATCTCCTGCAAAGATCCTTATCACCGGAAAACCGGGAAAGGTCTAGGAACTGCAATTTGTTACCTCCGAGGTTCCCAAAGATCTTGCAGTGAGCGCTCTACTGGAGGCGCTCACTGCAAGATTACCGGCAGAGTTTTCGTTGTATAATATGGCTTTTGTTGGCACTTAACAGCCTTTAAATTTCACAGTGACGCATTCCTGCTCTCGTACGTCCTATGAGTGTAGTTTGGCGCGCAAACGGAGCTCATCTGCAGTCGAAGCGGCACTCATGTAATGTGAGCGCCCGCAGCATCGAGCGGCCGCTACTGCTGGTTTGTCAAGCGGCTGATAGCAAGACAAAGCTTGCTGAACCATGACACCTGGGTTCGCATTTGTTGATGTGGAGCTACTGATTTGTGATTAAGAAGTTGAAATACCTCCAGCCACAAATTCTTGGAGGAAACCCGACGTTTCGAGACCGGCTTGGTCTCTTCTTCAGGGGTGACTGTGCTGATCAGGGGGGCTTCGCGCAGCTTGTTTTTGGCTCCGCCTTTCTCTTTCCCTCACATTCCGGAGGCCGTGCACGTAGATCGGAGGCATTGTTCCGAGGGACCGGTTCACATTCGCAGGTGTGTTCTGGATGTGCCACGACTCGAGTAAGAGCCTCCTTCCCAGATTCCTTTCCGTTTCTATGATGGAAGCGCCCTCGAAGTCAATTTTGTGGTCGTGCTTCTCGCAATGCTCTGCAAGGGCACTGCGTTGTATTTCCATCTTTCTGACGTCGTTTTTGTGTTGGCGCATTCTTTCCGAGAAGCACTTACTCTCGCCTATGTAGCTCGCTGGACAGTCAGCACATAACACTTTGTAGACCACGCCCTGGTGTTGCTCCCGGGATGGTCGATCTTTCGGCCGCGGTAGTAAGCGAGCGAGCGTTGAGGCCGGCTTGTGAACCACCGTGACCCCAGCTTTTCCGAGAACCCTGGCGAGCTGTTCGCTAGTTCCCGGAACATACGGGATGACGACTCGTTGGGCTGGTTTCTTCGATACCATTGTATCCGGTGGGGTGGCCAGCGCGGGAGGAGGGTCACGTGTGTCGTTCGCAGGTGCGTCTCCGCGGTGGGGAAGCTGATCTCTCGGCATGCGGCGTGCCACACGGCGGATGAAAGCTGTCGTGTATCCGTTCTTTCTTAACTCGGCCACGACCCTCTCTTCTTCTCTCTTTCTCTCTCCTTCTGATGTGCAAATGGCTCTTGCTCGTGAAAAGAGTGCCGACACCACGGAAGCTTTGTGCGCAGTGGGGTGACTCGAGGTGAAATGCAAATACCTGCCGGTGTGCGTTGGTTTTCTGTACACCGAGAAGGTCATGCGTTCGCCTTGTCGTCGTACTAAAACATCGAGGAACGGTAGCGCTCCGTCTTGTTCTCTTTCCACCGTAAACTGGATTGCTTGGTCGACGGAGTTAAGATGTTCGAGGAAGCTGTCTACCGCTGTTCTCTTTATGATGCAGAAGCAGTCGTCCACATACCTCACAAATACTTTCGGCCTTTCAATAAAGGAACGCAGTGCCGCCTCTTCTACGTGCTCCATTGCGAGGTTCGCAGCTGTAACGGAGACGGCTGCTCCCATCGCGGTCCCGTTGGCCTGTCTGTAGAAGTCCCCGTTGACACTAAAGTATGTTCCCTTGAGGCAGTACTCCAGTAGGCGGCACAGCTCATCGGTGCTCAGGCAGGTTCTTTCACTCAGGAGTTCGTCGTCATTCAAAGCTGCCCGTGCGCAAGACACCGCTAGTGTTATGGGCACGCTGGTGAACAAGGACACGACGTCGAACGAGACGAGGCACTCATCACTGCTCACGGTCACTTCCTTCATGCGCTCCACGAAGTGGCTGGCGTTGCGTATGTGGGTTGGTGTTTTTCCCACGAGCGGCGCCAGAGTCCGGTGGAGATATTGGGACAGCGCACGGAGTGGAGAAGATGTAAAATCCGTCGACCAAGCAATCCAGTTTACGGTGGAAAGAGAACAAGACGGAGCGCTACCGTTCCTCGATGTTTTAGTACGACGACAAGGCGAACGCATGACCTTCTCGGTGTACAGAAAACCAACGCACACCGGCAGGTATTTGCATTTCACCTCGAGTCACCCCACTGCGCACAAAGCTTCCGTGGTGTCGGCACTCTTTTCACGAGCAAGAGCCATTTGCACATCAGAAGGAGAGAGAAAGAGAGAAGAAGAGAGGGTCGTGGCCGAGTTAAGAAAGAACGGATACACGACAGCTTTCATCCGCCGTGTGGCACGCCGCATGCCGAGAGATCAGCTTCCCCACCGCGGAGACGCACCTGCGAACGACACACGTGACCCTCCTCCCGCGCTGGCCACCCCACCGGATACAATGGTATCGAAGAAACCAGCCCAACGAGTCGTCATCCCGTATGTTCCGGGAACTAGCGAACAGCTCGCCAGGGTTCTCGGAAAAGCTGGGGTCACGGTGGTTCACAAGCCGGCCTCAACGCTCGCTCGCTTACTACCGCGGCCGAAAAATCGACCATCTCGGGAGCAACACCAGGGCGTGGTCTACAAAGTGTCATGTGCTGACTGTCCAGCGAGCTACATAGGCGAGAGTAAGTGCTTCTCGGAATGAATGCGCCAACACAAAAACGACGTCAGAAAGATGGAAATACAAAGCAGTGCCCTTGCAGAGCATTGCGAGAACCACGACCACAAAATTGACTTCGAGGGCGCTTCCATCATAGAAACGGAAAGGAATCTGGGAAGGAGGCTCTTACTCGAGTCGTGGCACATCCAGAACACACCTGCGAATGTGAACCGGTCCCTCGGAACAATGCCTCCGATCTACGTGCACGGCCTCCGGAATGTGAGGGAAAGAGAAAGGCGGAGCCAAAAACAAGCTGCGACGAAGCCCCCCTGATCAGCACAGTCACCCCTGAAGAAGAGACCAAGCCGGTCTCGAAACGTCGGGTTTCCTCCAAGAATTTGTGGCTGGAGGTATTTCAACTTCTTAATTCTTCCACCCAGCCAGACAGACTTCTGTCGAAATGTTTACATTTAAATGATTTGTGATTATGTCACGTACAAGTATTTTGAACAACTTATATCCGAGTTTCAGCACATAACGAACGACACGGCCGCTAGGCTGACTTGGTCACATTTGACGCATTATAGCTTGTTAGCAACCAAAATAATGCAACGTTTTTTTATGCAGAAAGATAGATGACGTCCTTGACTTCAATCAGAGGGATTTTTTAAAAAATTAAAAATGGCCTTTTTGAGAAAACTATTTTCAAACTTCGGCGTTTTTGGTAAATCACTTACGTTTCAGCCCGCTTATCGAGTAAAATTAAGCGTGATAAAACCTCGCAAATTTTTTTACAAGGAAGCGAAAGTACCAAAGTTAATATGTACTGATTTTTATTATCCTCACTTTAACTTGTTTGCAGCAATAAATTCCTCAAATACAGGTGTTTTGTGCGATTTGCCAAGTTTGTGATTTTTTTCTTCAAAAGTGCATCAACAAGGAAGAAAAATATTAGGCTCATAAGATTATATTGCACTTTTTCTTTGAGGGCGAGAAATATTTTGACCGAGACGTGCACCGTTTTTTTCCCTAGATGCGCTCAAAATTCAGAAATCGCGAAATTGGCAGAAAAGTGTTTTTTGCAGCCAAGATTTGTATATTTCTTTTCAGGTGAACAAAATTTTTATTCGCAAAACTAACTTCGTAACCATTGTTCTGGGTGTAATGTCTAGACCTACAGCAAATTTCATCAAAATCAGGAATGGCGACCGGAACCTCGTGGTCGATCTTATCTGGACACTCATTTCTTACTCTTCGTGTAGCTACGAACTTGGGTATGTTTCCGTGACCTACAGCAGCAATCCTTGACTACCACCTATGGCCGGGCGCTCACGATGGGCCATTTGAAGATGACTACTTTTTGTTCCCACAACACTTAGTACACACCGCCAGAGCTGCGAAAAATCTGCTTCAAGAATGCGCTCTTTGTGTTCTTGATGGGCCTCCGAAAGCTGCTGACTCCAATGTGATGGAGAACGTGTGGGGCGTGATGAAGAAAAAAATTGTCCCACATTAATCTGGGAGGGACCAGGGCTGACGAGCTATGGCTCTCCATAGCCCGATAGTGGAAGCGCCTTAGTGAAAGTAAAGACATCGTAGAAGTGCTGTCAATACCACGCTGACTACAAGCTGCGTTCTGCGTGGACGGTGCATTCACGCGATATTGAAGCGGAGCATACCAATCGCTTTAGACAAAACACAGTTACGTTTTGATTATTTCGTTTTCTACGGGAAATTAAACCCAATGTTCTTCGTGTTGTATATGTAACGACGTGGCATCGATGAGGACACGGAGAACCCTCCAAAAAATTCGGCAGATCCCAGGCGTTGTGGGAATCGGTTTCATGCGAAGCAGTCGGCGAATACTTCTACGCTGTACTTTATGGCTTTGAGCCAAGTGTTACGAAGTGGATCGACGTGTTTTTGTAAGTGTAGTAGCTGTGTGTACATCGCGGGCTTACCAGGCACGTCGACAACACTGGCGTTTAAAGTGCAACTTATGGTGCGACGTAACGTCAGCCCTCACGTTAGAGTACATACTTCAGTATTATAGAAACTAAGTGGACTTTATGGTGCAATTATGTGAATATCATACGCAGCTTTCCTTCATGTATTCCACCGGGGTCGAGCAATGCTTCAGTATAGCTTGCTGAATCACAGGAGTACAAATGTAATGTTTATTGGACTGCTATGAAAGCGGAGCCAACACTGGAACCACAGACGTTAATCTGATATCACGCCTTTATCGTAGGAGTACATATGTAGTGTTTATTGCTTTCTTGTAAAATTAGATAATCAGCACCCCAACCAGAATTGACGTTGCACCGCCATTACGCCTGCATAGGCTGTTTATTCAAAACAGTTTATAGACCTGGCGTGGCTCTGTGGTAGAATACCTGATTGCCACGCAGAATGCTTGGGTTTGATTCCTGCTGAGATCCTAATTTTAATTCCTTCCACTCGTTGGGTCAACGCTTCCGATGTCGGGTTTTCTTAGCGTTCTCGCATTTAAATTGCCAATGTCTATTCTCGCCGTTCCTGGGTAGATATAAACTGTCAACCACCTGCGGCTCATACCCATACACCGCGGCCCGTGGTAAACGGGTATGTGCCATAATAGAACTTTTTGTTGGGCTAGTTGGTACATGCTTACTGAAAAACCAAAAAGACGCGTACCATCAAGGAAAAAGTAAGGACAGGACAGAAAGGGCGTCACTCGCAACTAACTTTATTCCCAGAACATCAGCGTCATCAGTATTTTTTATGATCCATCAAACAGTATGTTTTCCTGCATTAGCACTTCTTTGACTTGTACCTTGAAAGATTTTTCTGTACAATAAAATTAGGTTTATGTTCTAATTTGTTTAATATGCAAGTTGTGTGATAGGTAAAAGTTAGTTTACCATAATTTGTTCGTGTTCGTTGTGGACGGCGTAGGTTTTGGCCTATAGGATAAGTGTATTGTCTAGCTCCTTCGTTGTGCTCATACAATTTTTTCTGTATATGATTTGTAATATTTTCATGTAATACTTGATCAGCACGAAGGATATGATATCTTTCAAATAAAGGTGCTGTCCTCAAGTTTGCGTAATTTCCTTCGTATTTGCAGTAGAGGCGGAGAACTCTTTTTTTGTAGAAGTACAAGTTTCTTGTAGAATGAACCACACTGGGCGAGTAAACAACGGGGACACAGGAAGGGAACACACAGAGCGCTGTGTCCCTTCCTGTGTTCCTGTTGTTTACTCGCGCTGTGTGGTTGATCATGCTTAACCAACACGCCCAAGTTCGCTCTATTGCAAGTTTGTTGTAGTTAGTTTTGGTAGTTGCTCCCCATTCCTGAGCTTCATAGCACAGCTTAGAATGAAAAATGCAATTGTATAGCTGTTTTTTTTTCAGCCATAGGGGAATCAGTTTAGAGATTCTGTACATAATACCAATAATTTTTGATAAGTCTACACATAGTTAGCTAATATGCGCGTTCCAGCTTAACTCTTCATTAAATGTCACTCCAAGAAACTTCTGATTTGTCACTTGCTGCAGTTTCATTCCTGCATATTTGATGGTTATTTCCTTATCCATGGGTGCATGTATTGCGCGACCTGAATATATTGTGTTTTGTTTTTTCGGCGTTTAATTGCAATTTATTTTGATACATCCAGCAAGCCAGTGATACAAGGTAGTGAAAAAGTTGCACAATTTCCCGCTAAAGGGGACCATGAGGCGATGCGAAGCCGGAGCACTTGCACGATCGCGTTCCGTTGGCGTTCTTTGGGCATGCTACCGACCTCGCTTCGTGGAACGCGAAGAGGGACGCTACGCGCGTCTTGTCTTCCCTCTAGCCTGGCCGGTAATTCTCACAGGGCGAGCGGGCAACGCGGTCGGCAGGCTTGCGAGAGGCGGGCAGCATAGGAGAGGAGAGATAGGGGGAGGGGACGCGCATGTGCTGGTGCTCATCGCGGCGTTGCACGGGAGAGAATTTCGGCATATCTAGCCCACGTTTCAGAGGAAGAGTGGAAAGGGACTCAGCAAGGCGTTGCTTCGGGCTAGTTGGTAATCCATAATTACGAGATTTATAGCGCGGAACTTCTACACAAGGGACAAAGGAACACGACGAGCACAAGCGCTAACTTCCAACTAACGTATAATATCTGCGCTCGCAAATATATACAGTGAAAGAAAGAAAATAAAAGAAGAAACAGCTACAGCCACTCATCTGATCAGCACCACACGTGTTCGTTGCATTGCATTTTTACCAGCTGCCATCAAGATATCCCATTTCTCTTTGGGATAAGAGAAGGGATGGTGCGCTGACACACTCGTAATCACCGCAGTTCATTGCTGCGGCTTCTATTATTTCACGCGTGCACCGGTCTTTGTCTCTAAACAACACTGCCGTATTGTCAAAGTACGGTAGGGCACCTGGGGCAACATTGCCAGGAGTGTGGGTGCATACCGTACTTTGACAATACGGCAGCGTTGTTTAGAGACAAAGACCGGTGCACGCGTGAAATAATAGAAGCCGCAGCAATGAACTGCGGTGATTACGAGTGTGTCAGCGCACCATCCCTTCTCTTATCCCAAAGAGAAATGGGATATCTTGATGGCAGCTGGTAAAAATGCAATGCAACGAACACGTGTGGTGCTGATCAGATGAGTGGCTGTAGCTGTTTCTTCTTTTATTTTCTTTCTTTCACTGTATATATTTGCGAGCGCAGATATTATACGTTAGTTGGAAGTTAGCGCTTGTGCTCGTCGTGTTCCTTTGTCCCTTGTGTAGAAGTTCCGCGCTATAAATCTCGTAATAGTGGAAAGGGGGAGGGGAGAGGGGTAGTGGCGAGGGAAAGTTGAGAGAGGGGGAGGGGAGAGGGAAAGTGGAGAGGGCGAGAGGAGAGGGTGAGTGGAGAGGGTATGCGCATGCGCAGTAAGGGTGGTCTCGCCGCACTCCACCACCACCACCACCACCGGGTTGAACTCCGCCATAAGATACTTCGCATCTAAAAATAGATTGGTGTCGTCGGCGTACATTATTAGTTCTGGTGAACCAGGCATATTAACTATATCGTTTGCGAAAATTATGAATAACAACGGACGTAGCTTGGAGTACTGAGGGACGCCTTGTTTAAGCGTTAGATAACTAGACGAAACATCCTGCATGCGTACAAACTGTTGACGGTTATTTAAGTAGCTTGCCAGCAACCGACTTGCAATACCCCTTATTCCGTACTTCTCTAATTTCTGTAACAAAATTTTGTGATCTATAGAGTGAAATGCCTTCTTTACATCTAAACATAGACCAAGCGTATATTTTTTGTCTTCAATATTGGTTATTATTTTATCTTTGATATATAAAAGTGCTATATATATCTATAAAAGCTCGCGCTCCTTCGTTGTAGTCGCCACTCGCACATACGCGTGGCAATATATATTTACTATGATGCTAATAAAACGGTAGCGTTGGAGAGCTCATTTTGCAAAAAAATCCAGTGTTGGTGACGTCGGTTGTCAGCGAAAAATCAGCGTTGTCCGTGAGCGAAAATCCTAGACAGAAGTAAATAAATAAATAATCAAAGAAACTTCGATTCGAGTGGAAATCGAACCAAGGCCTTCTGCGTGACAAACGTGTGCTCCACCACAGAGCCACGCGACAGCTTGTAACTGCTTCCGAAAAAAAAAGAACTATACGATTGTCATGTAACGCGCGGAGTCTCCTTAACGCATGTGATACTGCGTTACAGAAGCGCAGAATCGCGCCAGTCCTCAAGGCTTCTGAAACGCACAACGAGTGAGGGCTTTTAAGGCCCCCCCATTACGAGCCACCCATCCACATTTAATCATCATCAGCAGCAAAAGCATCAACCAACATAGCAGCCGCGCAGGTTCGCGTGTTTCCTTGCGGACGCGTAGTGTGTACTTCGCTGATTAGCAGAAGGAAGAATTATGGCGCAGTGGGCACTTCGCAAGTTCACTTGCAGTAGGCATTCTAGGACAGTTTTGAACGGCCAATGTTACGCGCAAGGACGTTCCTTCCCTTGCGGCATGGTTGAGGAATGCACCGAGAACCCAAGCGAGACTAGCACTTTAGAAGGCGCTGCGCTCGGGGCCCGATTACACTATCGCGTTTTACTCTTGAGGCGAACCTCAAGCGTCCTCAATTTTTTTTTCGCATCCGACGTGGTAGCGGCCCGCAACGTGCTAGGGCGCGTTCCGAGGGACCTAAATAAAGTTTATTCATCCATCCATTCAACTCACACAGCCTACCCTTGATTGACGCTGTGTATTCCCTATGAGCAAAAGAATATCAGCGTCTGCGCCAAAAAAAAGAAAAAAAGAAGACACGCGATCAAAATGTAAAAATAGTCACTACCAAGCGGCCAGATGCCGTAGTTGATTGATGCGTAAATTTCTGCGACCCACGTAATATGGTGCGCAGGTAAAATACTGTCGAGTCGTGTAGAGCTCATTAGATTGTGCATGAAATCATTTCCTCTGCCTGAAATTGTCATTGACAAACGTGTAGCCTTATCTCATTTTAAGAGCTGTGTTATTGCCACTATCCCAGACACACGTGTTAAGGGAGTGGTCATGTAATAGTACAAATTGTTCTCGTAATAACAAACTAGTAGTAACACGGATCAGAAGATGATTGCGCAACAACTAATGTTTCGCAGAACAGGCAAAGACAGTTGAAAAGAAGGCAGCGATGTCGTTGTAGCCATACCGGTGCACTCGCACGTATTCTCCCAGAAATGAGGCAAATAATGGCGAGAACGCCCCGCAATGAATCGAAAAGCCTTTATACTCATAGATTTCGGTGCTTAGGCCCCGATCCATCCAGCCCTTCTTGTCATGACGCTGAAGGGTACCTGGTGCTGCCCTTTTGGAGCAAAAAGACGCATATCTACAACCATTAGGAAAAGAAGTTTGCTGGCTAGGTAGACAGCACATGCGCAAACTTCCCAGTATTTATCCGCCAGTGCGCTTCGCCGGCAAGTGATTGCGTGTTCCGAATTATTCTGGGAGCACTTGTACTACTCGAGCTCATGAGCGGACAACTTCTTTAGTCGCGGGGCATTCGGCGCTCGCACTTCGGTCATCTGTGCGGGGCCTTTATAGACCTCTTAAGTTGTATCCGACTATACGTATCTGCACTCTTCGTTGGTGCTGTGGCTGACGATGGTGAATAATTATGCATTAGCCTTTTGTAATGGGTAGCAATTCACGCTGTGTAACACCTAGTGTTATTATTTTTTTATTTTCAGACAGTAATACGCCATTCCTCGTCAGTTTTGGCGCCTGCCTAGGTTCTCGTTGCAAAGAAATTTGGAGCACCGGCGTGACTTTGTGGTCGAATACTCGACTGCTACGCAGGTTCCCGCGGCTCAAATCGCGTGGGAAACGGTGTTTTCCTTTTTAAAGACGATAGTCTTTCTTGGGGAACTTAAACGCAGAAATTTTGGTCTGTCTTTCTGTCTGTCTGTCTTTCTGTTTGTCGGCACGTCCCTCGATTCAGCCACTCGGCCAAAGTTGAACCACTTGCCCAAGGGCCAGCCGTCTTGAACTGGTACGGCTGTTCATACTTGTGAACGTTGTCGATCAAAAAGTAAATATCATGCATATCTGAGGTGCAACATCACTAGGTAAGTATTAGGTGGCGTGTTCCTTTAATAGAAAATGCATACATACGTAATTTTAAGGACCCTAGTTTCTTAAGCTGCGCTGAAAATGCATAAGAATGGAAGCTTGAGCGAGTTGGTATGCGTTCATCTTTGTTGAAACAGCGCTCACTAGACGACGACGAAGTAAAAGAAGGCACAGGACAGGCGCTGCCTCTCCTGTGCCTTCTTTTACTTCGTCGTCGTCTAGTGAGCGCTGTTTCAACAAAGCTGAAAATGCGACTGCGCTGAAATTTGCCTTCCTCCGTGCCCATGGTAGCACGAGCTCATGGTTGTGTTTCGGTTTCGGTTCTGTATTGCACTGTACGAATGCCATGGGTTGGTGTTGAAAAACTTTAGTTTTCAGAAGGCCAAGAAGGTGAAAAAAAAAATATTTAAAAAATGAAAAAGCAGCGTTGTGGGCGGCCTTCAGGCTGCCGGTTGTGGGCGCCGCTCTGGCGTTCCTGTTTTACCCAGGCGACGTGTAAATAAAAGAGTGTGTGGAGAGTACTCGTTGAGTGCGGACGTTTCTCTGCTTCAGCGCTTCGCGCCAAACCGCGTTTTCGGGCTGGCTGGCGTCCCCGCCGGTCGCGTTGGTCACCGCCGGTCTTCGCCTGCTGCTGCGCCAGGAGTACCAGCACGCAACACAGCACTCATGTTTCCCGACGTATTGCCAGATGGCGTCCATATCTCACACAGCGCCTCTTCTATCGTCTTTACACGACATTTGCAGCGAAGCACGCAGATACGCGGCCAATTTTTTTCGTTGAAGGCATAGTTGCCGGCGGGTAACTATGCTTTCAACGACGGCTGCATTTTTGAGCTCATAACAGCTTGCGCTGTAAAACACGAACTGTAGGCGAAACTAACATTTAAAGCACTACAAATAATGGGTGCATATGCATCCGGATGTCCCACACAATAGACAAAGAGCGCAGAAACAACTAAAGTGTTCTCCACCGAGACTGCACCATGTAACATAGCAGCGGTCGGGAAAAGGCCTTTGTTACAGGAAAAACAATATATTTCACCACTTACTTATCGAAGATAACTTTGGTGCTCTTTTCCGTATTTCATATTGCTATTTAGCAGCTTTCGCTCGACTAGTATTCGTCTTCGTACTTCTCTAGCTTTTCATTTCTGGCAGCCGCAAAGTCAAGACATCCGTTGTCGACTGGCAGGTAGCAGAATGATGACTCTCCAGCTGCCTAAGCTGCTTTCCGTTCTTGCGCAGAAATCATTTATCATGCTTTTCAACGTTGAAACTTCGCAGTTTTCCGCGAGAAGGCAGTGCCCAGCGGGGCGTTTTTCCATTCAAGGCTTTAGTGATCGTCCACAACGTTGTATGTGTTTTTCCCGCAAATGCTTAGTTATTTATTTGTAATTCTATCGTTCGCCCCTTCACTTTATTTGAAGTAATACATTACCGGAAAGTGCCACGAACGTCCTCACTTCATTGGATATAAAACCTGCCCCCGTGAGAAATTGGAGAGTTCTGACTTCTTTTCGTTTTTTGATCGAGTACATTTTACCATTTGTTTCAGCAGGCCTTTTGTTTCGCTGAATGCGAGCTCGAAACGTCAGTATTTTGTTTATTGAGATGAATACGGTATAGTACAGTGCATTGAATACTACGAACAGTTCATCATTCCTGTCAGTCCTGTAGCGTCACTACATTCGGTATTCAATACAAAACCATTAGAACGCTTTTTTCTGGCTTTATTTGGGTCACTTGTTCATCTGCGTCTCTCTCTCTCCACATACGCGCGCGCGCACACACACAAACACACACACACACACACACACACACACACACACACACACACACACACACACACACACACACACACACACACACACACACACACAAACACTTATATATATATATAAATATATATGGAACAGAGGGAGTTTAGTTGCTCTTCACTTGGAACTCATCGCTCAATGCCTCGTCAAGTCAGACGGAATGGTTCTCCCCATTTACATACGCAAGCTCGAAATACATTCTTGCGCGATCGTATACATATACCGCCCACGAGGAATATAGGCTCCGACAAAATATCACCTGTGGATTGTTTTTTTTTTCGTTGAGAAGTAAAATGATGGATGTACCCTCTCAGCAGGGTTTTCGCTCGCGCTTTCTTTTGATTTCAAGCGATGCTGGAATGCTGATAATTATCGGTAAAATTTGTGAGGGATTCTTTTTATCTGATGAGCTCCAAAGTATGTTATCTTGTGGGATCTTTATTTGCGAACTTTCGCGTTACAATTCTTTTGATACGCTTGATGCAAGACCACTTGCGTCCAATGCTGATAACGAAACTTTTGTTTTCAGGTGGTGCAGATGGAAAGTGAGTAGTATCCATCGGCACAGTCGTCAGGAAATACCTTGGATGATCCTTAAACTTACCCACTAAAACATGTCACTCACACTATGCGTATTCGCGCGATAGGGGAAGCCATACTGCTCAGTATTGATTACTTTTTTTTATTTCTAGGAAGGAAACTCGAATAATTGCGATCAAGTAGATCTCCATGCTTCGCTCAGCGTATGTTCCAAAAAACAACATAATACACAGCTTAAAAAACAAGACACATATCTTCTCCTCTAGTTCTCATAGTTCAAATCAATGGTTATAAGCGCATGAAAAAAACTAAAGAAAAAGTGCGCCTCTAGTCAAATAATACATGGCAGAGTAATAAGGAAAGCAAACTGCCACGGAAATAGAACAGCAAGAAGATTACAGGAGACAAACAAGGAGAAAACACGACTAAACGAAAAATATGCAGTACACCTATATGACTTTTGTCTGCCCTTTCGTTATTTGGCTCTTTTATTGCAAGGTCCTAACGGATACTGCTAGACTGAATTTAAGGAAATCGCATGTGACAAAAATGCCAATAAAGCTTGTCAAGTAGGTTTAAAATAATAATAATAATAATAATAATAATAATAATAATAATAATAATAATAATAATAATAATAATAATAATAATAATAATAATAATAATAATAATAATAATAATATCTGGTGTTTTACGTGCCAAACCACCACATATGATCACGAGGCACGACGTAGCGAAATACTGAGAAAATTCGACCACCTCGGGTTTTTTAACCTTCACCTAAATCTAATTACACGGGCCTCTCGCATTTCCCCCCCATTGATATGCTACCGCCTTGGCCGGTGTCTAAGCCGCGACTTTCGGGTCAGTAGCCGAGCACCGTAACTACTGTACCACTGTACCGTAACTACTGTACTGTGGCGGCTGCGGAAGAAGGCTTGCAAAAAAAATCACAGCATGTCCACGAAGTGAATGATGATGAAGGAGCTCCAGAGGTTAAATACGGTAAACCGTGAATCCTCTGTACATCTGCTCAATCATCATCATATAAAGAAGTGATCAGATAAGCTCGGGGGAACGTGTTCCTTTTAGTATAATGGCTTTGTAGAATGGCGGCGGCAGCAGCGAGCCCTCTCTGTTGCCGCCGCCTTGGTGCTGGTAGTGGCTTATGCTTGCTGTCGGCACTGGCGTCTCTCTTCGGCCTCGCGAGCTACGGGTCTTGGCGGCGAGCCCGCACTGCTGCTGCATTGCGAGCCCTCCGCGCTGCTGACTTGGCTTCTTCGATGTTGCGAAAGAGAAAGGAATCGCGCCAAGAGCAAGCGCTATATAAGGCGCGACCCTCTAGTGGTCTCCTATCAGGCTAGAGCACGCGCCGAGAGCGGAGCCGCCTGAGCGGCGGCGCGTCATCTAGTGAGCGCTCTTGAATCAACGGAGAGCCAAGTTGCGCCTCTAGCGGGAGCAATGAGAACTAGCGTACACGGCAGGAGGAACGAGAGACTACCCCAGCAAAAGGAGCAAGCTCCTAAAGCACCTTTTACTGGCCATATTGTGGAATGCTGCCACACACGATCCTTTCTTTCTATGTTTTCTGTTACCGGCCCATTGCACATGTAGCTTCTGCCTTGCGCTAAGCGCGCCATAATGTCTGGGAAGATTCCAGATTGTAGTAGATCATTTTTTAAGATGGCGCACATGACGCGAATAGTCAAGATTATTCCAGAGCTTCTGCGACAAACATGATAAGGCTCGAAAGTTCGATGCGTGATGTATAAAAGACGGGGCATCCCAGTCTCTCTTGGCCGCTATCAGTGTACACTTTAAAAAAATTACCCAGCTGTGAGGTCTTGGGAGATGATGCTCCCGCTTAAGCCCGATGACCTCTCCCCAACTCGACCTATCGGAGTTTACCGGAGTATATACGCTCATTCACTGCTGTTCTCCTCTCGCGGGCGATGGACGCAGGAAAAGGGCGCCGATTCCTTGATTATACTCCGGTGCTCCTGCCGCAAGTACTCCGGCGCATCGCTCGGCGGCTTTCCATTGGCTGCTGGAGGAGTGACGTAGGCAGCCTCGATGGATGGTCCCCCCAGAACCATTGTTGAAGATCTTCCCTTTCGCCCGAACCGTCGCGGGGTCTCCTACCGACACTTGCTTTCCCACGGTAGACGTTTGGTGGTTGACACACCTGCGTATATGTTCTGGGAGCGAGATGATCACCAGGCTTTGATGGACAAGACGGTGCAGCTGCCAAGGAGAGAGGGAGAGAGGGTGGCCTGCGCGGGGGGAGTCGGCCGACGAAGAGTGAAGAGAGATGTTCAATTGACGATAGAAGACGGATCCTTCTTTATTTCTCTAACTGTTCTTAATATGTAAATAAATGTTTTGTTATCATTTGGAAACCTAGCGTCGCCGAGTAACTCAAATCGAACCCTTTTATAACAACCAACATGGCACAGGCCAAGCCAGCCGAAACGAAGTGCAGCGAGGATTGTGCGAGAGAGAGAGAACAACTTTATTGATTCGATCCGGCAAAACAGGGGAGGGGATAGGGATGGAGACTCTTGCGTGCCCGCTTGCCCCACGGAGGCAGGGGCCGTACTACAAGCCCGAAGGCGAGCACTGGCCTCCTCGCGCTCCAAGGGGAACGTGGCATGTGCTGGATCTTGTCTCTGTGGGTAATCTTGCCTTCGTTGTGATGCTCCGTATCTTCGTTCTAGAGCTTGCGCCTACCCTTATCCGTTGCCCCGCAAGCGAGACGACGTTTCGGGTTTCTGCCGGTCTTGGAGCTCGAGGACGTGCTGGACGACGGCCCGTTGAGTCTCGAGGTCTGTGCTGGTAATCTTATTGCCGATCTTGTCTGGCATCTCGATCTGCGAAGCCTTCGGCCGCGTTTCGAAAAAGGAAATCGTTCCGTGCACCTTGTGGACATTACAAGCGACTACAAGCGTTAACGAAGGTTGCCATCGACGGCAGCAAGTTCCGGGAACCTTAATCGTGTGATGGTGGCGTGCAGCAAAGAAAACATTGTGATCTCGCGAGTGGCGAACAAGGGGACTGTCGCGGGTGCGGCGCAAAACTGGTAAGTGAGCTCTTTTTGAATTATCTGCGTCATTTTTGTCCAAAAGTGCTAAAATTGGGTACTGTTATGGTGATAAACAAATGGGTTACCAAGACTAGGCTGGCGTTAGAGGATGGCAGTAAAAAAATCCAGCGGAAATTTCAAAAATGCGTTGTTTGGACCACGTGCTTAAAAAAAATATGGGTAACTGCGGTAAGTTTAAACACACCACTGTAATATTTGCAGCGCGGAGTCACTCTAGAGATATGCATTAATGGAAAGCATCATAGTTGTGGGTAGATTCAATAAAGAGTTATTAAGTGTAATAAGGAAACCTAATTGGTAAAAAGATATTTCTGGTCTGGTTAGTATAAATAAAGGGTAATTTTTATCCGCCCTCGATAATAATAAACGCCAGGTCGAGGTGTATCATTACGTGTAAATAACCTTGATCTTTCATGTAATCTGAACTAGTAGAACATGAAAAACGGAAATCAGTATTTTTTTATATATTTAGCCAATTGAGCTAGAGAAAGATATTTTGTACAGATTTTTCATCTGTTATGCTTCAAGGTCTAACCGCGATCTTTGCTAACGTACACTCTGCGATTGACTAGGCTAACATTCATGCAAAAAGGTAGCAGACGGCGTCCGCTAGCTTTGATGTGAACAGATAAACATGGCATCAACAGAAAAAGTAAGTAGACGTTAAGCTCAGGCACTCATGGGCCTTGAAGAAGTATTTATTTGTGGCTTTCTTGCTTGCATAGCGCGTGTGTTTTGTCATTTCTTTTTCTTGGGTCTTGATAGTTCTTTAGCGCTGTGTAAAGATGCAGAAGTACCGAATCGCCCAACTAGCTGCATTATTTCAATGCTGATAAAGCGCAAGCTCAGTCTTTTCGTCTCGTTTCCTGTACGAAACATTTCCTAGACTATAGGCGCTTGTTAGATGCTCTTTCGTAGACATGTACGTGTATGCAGCGGGAACGAACTGTAAAATAAGATTGTAGAGAAAGCACAAGCATGCATAGAGTGAAGTACTTGCATATAACCGCAATGAATTGTAGCACACGAATTATTTCAAGTATACTCATGTGTATGGTCACAGCTTAACATGCAAGAAGAAACAATAGACACGCCCCCACCGCGAATAGGGCCAATGAAAGAGGGAGCTAGCAAACGCACAATTAAGTTCCATTGGAAAACTAAGAGCCATCCGCCCAGATGAAGTTTGCGCAGAATAAAAGTAAAAGCTGAGTCAGAGGTCCACAGAAGTCAGTTTGAAGAATAATGCAAGCGTGCGTGACTCGGCTTTCCAGGGCAATTTTCATGAGAAGGCAGCTGGACCTTGCTATTCAATGCGGAGAAGTTGCATTGTCAAGTGCACATCAAAAATAGACAGATGGAAACGTCCAAGATGCGCTTTCCTCCACAGGCACGAGAGCTGAAGGCTAGGCAAGGCGTAGGAATATTATATTGAAACGTAATATCACGTGCGCTGGCTGCTGAATAAGTGAATTCCGCAGTGTAAGTCGATGCATGTAGGATACACCATAGGGAAATACTCAATTACGAAGGAAAGCCGACGTGCTCGAGTACTATACTTCTGCATACGGTCGGTGAATTTCATGAAAGCCTTTTCAGATAAACTTGACGTGACATCAGGACACTCGATAGCAGCTTTGTTTATTTGCGTATTTATGAGCAAGGTTCTTTTCTGTTCTTAGTAGCTGGCTGTGGAGAGGTTGACGTTTATATTACCTCGGCTACTCAATTTCTACAAGATATTTAAAATTGTATGAAGTTGAGCTTGTCGGTACATAGTCATAGTAGAAAACAGCGCAATACAACGGAGATAAAAAAGACTAAACAGTAAAAGAGCTGGTCCTGTTTGGTCTTTCTTAACATGTTCGGGTAAACTTGCAGCGCGGCAGAGACGAAGGACAAAGCAACAGACGAGACGAGCGCGTGTCTCCGTTGCATTGCGCTCTTTACTACTATGATTATAAGATATGCAGCGAAAAAAAGAAAGCAAGGAAAAGGTGGGTACCCATAACCAAAATGAGCAAGTAAAGAAAGACACATAGCAAACTGAAACAAATAAAATGATAACATTGCAGTGGAGCAAGGTTCTTTATTCAGACTTGCCTTTCGGGTGAGCTTGGCCGCCTCATTCGATGCCTGAGCTCCGTATCCACACAGACGACGTAACTAACCGAGATGTATATCTCCGGGGTATGTGCCTACTTATTGTGAACTGTCTAGTTTCATTATATGACCGCAAATGATATTCATGATAGATGCTCACGTGTATACATATCCTTCCATGCATCCAGAGAAGGTTTTCTGCATGTGAATAAAATATCGATGTGTATACGGCATCAAAAACGATAACATAAAGACACTGAAACAACCGCTTTTTCTGTGGCCATCCACACCTAAAATGTTGCGACTAAGATTCCCCAATTTGGACTGGGAGTAACGATACCGATTTTCTATTTCACTTGGCTGCAAATGAGTTTGGCCTTCATGACTACGTTGTTACTAATTTTGCATGCTGAATGGCGTTCATTCTCGGTCACGTTACGCGGCTTTGTTGCTTAATTTCCAGTAGTTAAGGCATGCACCTCACCAATGCTGGGCAGTATCGAAGATACATGTATCTTAGATACTATCTTAGATACTCTGTGGGTATCTTGTATCTGTATCGCGATACGTCTCGAAAGACGAGTATCTGTATCTGTATATCCGATACATTCGATAATGTATCGTGTATCTTAAGATGCAAGATACATCTATCGCAACACAACCGTGCGACACAATAATCGCTGGCCAAGCTCCGCTTCTCAAGCTGGTACTGGTGCCACTAAGCCATCTGGAAACGTCCAGGGGGAGTGACGTTATTTCATTTTTCCGCCAGAGTGATCCAGTGAGGGTAGAAGATGAAGACAACCACGCGGACGTCTACGCCCAGCCCACGTAGCTTTTGTATTCTCGATTTCTTTTCTTTTTAGTTGCGCCAGTGCCGCCAAACTTGCTCTTAGCCACTGTCCTGCGCCGCGTACTCCACTGCGCAAATTCTGATGTTGTTACAGTGTCGTTATTGAAGATTCTCTCACGTCTTGCTCCGTAAAGAAATGTGATGCGCGCCAAAATGGGGTCGCATTGCGTCGCGTGGATATTACATAGCAGCGATTTGAAGGATCTCGTGCGTGTATGACTTGTATGCAATGAATTAACATATATGCAAATAAGATTCCAACAACTTTGGCACCACTGATACTGATGCTAGATCTAATAGAGCAAGCGTTCACCTAACAGAAAATAACTTGGCGTACCGTATTTTTCACTTGCATCTACATTTATTCAATAAATTTATGACATCATAATTTGATTATTAGCACAAGTGCTTCTTGAGCTGTCATTTTGCATCACATACATTACCTAAGTCCCTGCACTGCTTTTCCGGTCTGGTCACTGCGGTATATGTCTTTTGTAATGCGCTCCCAAAATAAGATTTCTGCTTTATTCTTCTGTCTGCTTTAGTTCTACTACTCTTTACACATTTACACGTTGCCAAGGCGATCTTGAAAGCAATCATATAATTATGTAGGCGTGCCTTGAGTATAGAGTACAAAATATTCTGCTTACCGCTTAAGAAAATAGCGAAATTGAGTTTGCATTATAATAATGGAAATCATTAGCAGCCATCCCAAAGATGTTAGGGAGGGGGATTCGAGAAACGTTGTTTTACTGAATCCTCCGTTTTACTCATCAGAGTGCCAACGAGCCGTTTCAGGCAATGTTCCATAAGGCGATGAGTTTTCTATTGTCTCAACAGGTAAGTTGACGATACTTCATGCTCATAGCTATTAAGGGCGCCGTCTGTAGTATTGTGTTTCTGTACTCATTCAATGTTAATGTTTGATACACAACCACCTCTATATTTTACTTATATATTTATTTTCCTGTTTTAGGCCTTAAATATTTTTCGTATCACTAATCGCCACGTAATGGGAGCTATAAGTGGCAATAGCGCGACTAACGGCTGTGTCCTGCGACGCTTTGTGCAACTACACAATACGTCTGAGACATTTCTGTGTTGCACATGTTCTCTCGTTGAAGAAAAATTGCTAAAAGATTGCACGTTAGTGAGTGTATCAACGAAAAATTCCTTACGCCAGCAGCTAACTATAACGTGGAAATTCATTGCTGTTTTACGTCATCTAGGTATACACCAGGGGTCTCAAACTCAGCATATAGCCGGCGGGCCGCAGTCGCGAAACTTAGCTCCAAGGGCCGGCCCAGTGAAGATGGTGGGGTTGGAGAGAGTTTAACAAAATGACGTTGCCATTTGAAAGGAAGCCTCTCCCATATCTCATATACAGGTCATTTTAGGAGCTGGCTCGCCAGGTATCTTAAGCTGCGGCAATGTCCCTCGTCGTAAGCGTAACCTTATTTCCATAGGCGACCGCTACAGGCGCAGCTCGCGCGAAAGAGAAGTCTTCTTCCTCTTCTTCTTCGAGCGCCTTGATGATGATATTAACGCAGGCAAAACCACAAATAGCACAGACAACTGTTGCATGCGCACGCTCGCGCGAAAGAAAAGTCTTCTTCCTCTTGTTTTTCGAGTGCCTTGATGATGATATTAACGCAGGCAAAACCACAAATAGCACAGACAACTGCTGCATGCGCACGCTCGCGCGAAAGAAAAGTCTTCTTCCTCTTGTTTTTCGAGTGCCTTGATGATGATATTAACGCAGGCAAAACCACATTTCCTCGATTTCCTCGACCACACGTTCGGGCACAGCTGCAAGGTGTGCGACCGCTTGTGGTTCGACAACAACCTGACCACAATGGCTACTATAACAACGTGTGACGCCATGATATGACAGGAGCGGAATTGTACGGAGCATTCACGGTTCACCCGATTATCTCCGAGCCAGCTCCTCAATCATCATTCACTTCGTGGATATGGCGTGAGTTTTTTTCTGAAGGGGATTTGGAGTCAGAATTCGAGGAACATCGATGCCGATGTATACAACGAGTGAAATCTGGACGCGGATTGAATTATAGACTTTTTGTTCCATCTTTATGTTTCAGCGCATGGTGACCACATGTTCCTCACGAAAGAAATGCTTGAAACCAGTCATGTCTGTGTAGCTCACGAACATACTTATTTAGAAAATAAAAACAAATGCGACGGAGACTGTCATGTGTGCCGGCCGGGACCCTAGCGAACGGTCTCGAACCCCGTATACGCCAGGCCCCCCCCCCCCAAAAAAAATAAGGAAAAAGCCTATCAACGTTGTTGCTGCTGTACACCTCTCCGGATATATACGGTATTGTGCAAAAAAGGTTAAAGTCCACACCGGTTTTTGCGCCGTCATGCGAAGGCTTCTTATTGACGTTATTGTGATTATATGGCAACCCGCTAGCTGGTCGGCAAGCTGAGCAGCGACTCCCACCAATTGCAAAAATGACAAGCAAGAACCACTGTCACCGAAGTGTATAAAGAGTTGTCCTGTGAAGAAGCTAAAATAAGCCTCAATAAGTTCTTTTGGAAGGCAACTAATGTACTTCGAGTAAGAAGGGCAAAAGTTATGAGATACTAACAGACATTTCATGTGAAACAAAATAGGTCACAGTTAAGAAATTTTCAACAAGACATTTTCGTGTATACGCGTTTGCTGCTACGTTATATGGATCTATAATAACAAATTTGAGAATGTATCGAAGTATCTTAAGATACAATTGCCAAGTATCGTATCGCGATACAATTTCAAACTATCTTTGCCCAGCCCTGCACCTCACACACTAGCGGAAGCTTTACGTGACTGAAGCAAAATCCTCTTCAGAGAAAACCTACCGATCCAAAAGATCAAGAATAAAATACCTATTTCTTTGCTCAACATGCAATTTCCCAAAATTAACTGATTTGCCTCTGAACTTGTAGGAAATATTTATCTAAATTCGTTTTATCAGAGCACATTTGAGAAATAAAGCTGCGCAAGTTTGCTCTATTATTTGTACCTCGAACCAAGGCGATAAAGAGACCCTCGAATGGTAAGTGAACAGTAAAGAACAGAGCTGAGCATTGTAATTATGGGATTTTTACAGCGGTGCTTAAAAGGGCCGAAAGTTCAGTTCATTGATAATCAATGCTAACGGCTTATTTTTCGGTAGTGACAGTATAGTACCCATAGTTGTGATTACCGGCTATCTTCTCGCCCATTTTCGAAGCCCCAGAGACTGTTCTGCATTTCGCTCTGTGTTACATGTTCTCACCGAATTATGAAGAATAAAAAAAAGAAGTTTAGCGTTCACAGAAATCCAGAAAAGTTTCAAGCTTTTATTATCGCAGTGTTTTTAATCACAAGATCGGTGTTCGGTGTAGCGTGAGGCAACGGGCCCGAACGAACTGCAGCTCATTCCGCTCATTACTGCAAACGCAAACTCCCCCGTTAACGAACGGCTAATGGTTCAAAGATGTTTCCACAGTTCCAAATTTTAATAATTCTTTTTGTTATGGTATTTGTAAAGCAAGAGACTGCGGCAGATCCCCTCAGCAGCAGCGATGGTGCCGGACGCAGTGAATTTACACAGGATGCGAAAACGACCAGAATTACGCTAACAAATTTAGAAGGACAAAAAAAAAAGTGCGCGAAATCTGCTCAACGAAGGGAGTAAGAGCAATGTACCGAAAGAAAATGTAGCTATGAATGATGTCTTTTGAAAGATCTGGTTCCATCCGCGCTTCTCGTCCTGCTCACTGTGCACACTATGCAAATGTTTAAAAAATAAGGTGCTAACGGTGCCAAGCCTGAAGGAATTGCGGACCTGGGGGGCCTTGTTTGTTTCTGTTTGTTTGTCTGTTTCTTTTTTGCCATCTTTCTTTGTTTTTCTCAATTCTTCCTTTTTTTCTTTTCTGTCTCTTTATTTCTATTTCTTTCTCTCCCTGTAGCATATGTCTTTCTCTTTATCGCGATTCCTATCTTTCTTTCTCTTTCTTCCCTCCTCTCTCTTTCCTCCTTCCCCTCACTTCCCTTTCCCACCCCCTTGCTGTACTATACTATTGGGCGCGAGGACATACCGTAGCGCCAGCATGCGGAAGCATCGCTGTGACGTGCAGGGTTGGAATGCTACGCCAGCCCTCTCACGCACAGCCCGCAGCCGGCCGCTTTCGCGTTGTGGTGGTTAGGTTCGTCACATCGCAAGGCGTGTGACGCGAGGAAGATCGAGACAGTGCACGACAGGAAAGACAGTTACATTGGGTGAAAAACACATCGGACAACAAGTACAACAACACGGGGCCGTGCACGCAGTTCCAAACAAACAAAAAATATGCAGTCTCACAATCGTCTCCGAAGACGTCCAGTGCCTTGTGAAGCGAGGCTCGATGCGTTCCTGCGCTGCGACCGTCGCTGGTGTGCGGTGGCCAACGTCCCGGCGCAGAAGGAAGCAGCAGGCTCAGGCGATGCCGCAAGCAGCAGGCGGCCACAGCTCGCTCGAAGCGGTGGCCGGCGGCTCCGGGTCCTCGAACACGCTCGCTGTCTCGACGATGGCCGGCAGCAGGGCTCACCCGGAACTTGTGTCCGGTCACGCCATGATCCGAGGACTTCAGCGGCTCGAACACAGGAGTGCGGCCTTCGGAACCTCGCGCGTAGTTGCGGGTCCGCAGTAGGCTCTCTCGCCTCGTCTTGCTGGCGTTTCAACCACCGATCGTCTGCGCGAGCCCTTCTTTTTTCGCATTCGCTGCGCGAGCTTCAAATCTGTGTTCCTCATCGTCGTCTTCTAGAAAGAGAGGCAGCGCTGTCCTCTGCTTGACTTCTTCATATCACCAGTGATGTTGATCCGGCGCATCACCAGTGACGTTGGTCCGGCATGAATCCTTCACAGGGTATTTTCCGAAGAAGTTTCAGTTGCCGGCGCACATCTGTGGTCGAGTACTTCCCTGCCATGAAGAATGCTTGCATTCCATCGTCGCCCCCAACCAGGGGCGTACCCAAAATTGTTTTTCGAGGGGGGGGGGGGGTTCAACCATACTTTATGTATGTTCGTGCGTGCGTTTGTATGTGTGCGTGTATATATACGCAAGCAAAATTGAAAAATTTCGGGGGGAGTTTGAACCCCCCCAACACCCCCCGCCCCCCTTGGCTACGCCCCTGCCCCCAACATTCCTAGATTTTCTTTCCCTTTGAAAACTGCTCTTGAGAGGCGCACGAAAAAGTTTCCCATTTCTGCACGCACTCGTGATATGGACCGCCGAGAAAGTAATGCATCGAATGCCCCCGCGCGGCAGGAAACGCAGACTGGAGGCTCCACGCGCCTAACGTTAAAACAACGCCCCCAAGCCGCTGGTTCCGACGTGCTGTGGGAATAGCTGTTACGCGAATCAGGCGGCATACAAGACACGCAAGTAATGATATTCTTGTCCTTACATGTCATCCATGTTTGTCATGCAGTCATGTCGTGCTGTGCAAATCGTGGTATATATAAAGCCAACCACATGGCCACGAGAGCACAAAGACGCAGGCGGTAACATCATAATATACGTGTCCTGCGTGTCACGATTCTCATGCTGTTACCTGTTTTTACGCTTGTCATACGCTAATGTCATGCTGTCCAAATGTTCTTATATATTAGCTTAACAAAATCTCTACGACATCACAAAGACGGGGGTAATAAGCCGGCTCGTCGGGGTAATATTGCCTCGAACGCCCCCGCGTGACAACAGACGCAGAGTGGTCACTCGACGCGCCGCAGTTAAAAAAAAACATAAAAATAGCAAAGAGCGCAAGGTTGTGCATAATCGACACTTGCAGCGCGCTGCGAATATACAAAGTAACAACTGTAACAGTTAGCTCGAGCTTGTCCTGTTTATACCTGTGAGTTATTTTCGAGCGTCCTTCTACGTGCTTGGGCAGCGCGATGCATGTATCGAGCTCTGACACTTGTTATTTCGCACTCATTCTGTGTGGGTCCGTTTCATGCGTCCTTTGTGCTTGAGCGGCACGCTTTCGAACTGTTTGTTTCGAACTCTTTGTTGTTCTTCGTGTGGCATACTACTATGTTGCCATCGCGGGCATTCCTTCACCCTTGCGGCGAAACTGGGACTTTTATTCTTTGCGTCCATCAGGATTTCCCGATCACTGGCAATGCGGCCGACGCCGGCACTGGATTTCATGTGAGTGTGGGCTCCTTAACGCCATTGCGTTAAGATTTCAAATGCTTATTCTCCCCGCTCATGGGGTGATATAGATTGAGTCACGTGTGGCGCATAACTGCATTCGGCTGGCCTTGGTATGCGGGTATGCGCCACACGTGGCTGAAAGAAAGGGTTTAATGACGTAAATAACAGGCATGTCAAGTTATCTATGTCATTACCTAATAATTGGTTTCAACGCGACGAATACGATGGCTCGAAAACTGTTGGGGGATCTGCAGGAGCTCTTATCTTCCAAGCAACAGCCCAAACCTATTATTTTATAAAGTCTCACAGGACCACGTTGACTGCTGTGGAGCTTGCGGCACTCCACAGTGCACGTCGAAGGATTCAGCTGGAGTCAGCACTCAAACGGGGCATATTTACGAGCTCGAAGTCAGCCCTGCAGTGCCTGTCATCATCTTTACGTCGTGGTGCACAAAACCAACTAGTATTGGAAATAAGACAAACCTATCAGCAGCTAAAAAAAAGGGCATGACATAATTTTTCAGTGGCTTCCCGGCCACTGCGAAGGCCAGTATGTGCAGTAGGTGCAAGCCATAATGTTGAGTAGGTCCAGGCCCGTACGTACAGCAGGAAGCGACAAATCCGGTATGCACGGGATATCAGCCTTGTGAGGAAGATTGTCGCAAAATCCCAGTGGGTACTTGCCGGATGAATTCGACATTCTAGTTTACGGGCTTCTTAGGTGGGCTTTGTAAAGGAAGGGCATAGAAGCTCACACGGACCTTTGTGTAGGCTAGACTGTACAGTGGTGTCCTCCAAAATATCTGCGCCGAAGGAGCTATAAAACGGCGTTACATGCCACCGCCTTCCATGTTATACATCGAACTTTATAATTATAACCGTGAAATATTTTACAAATAAAATAAAGCATAGTTCAAGCTAAAAGTGTTTGTTCGCAGGAACTCCTAGCTCGTCAACTATATACAGACTTGCTTGTTGGCGCCTATATTTTGTTATACAGTTCTGTAAAACATCCAATGAGGAAAATCGATGTCTGATTAAATTTAAACTAATTCCCCAAAGGACCCAGTTTTACCCTTAAGTTAGCAGCATTAAGCAGCATGATGGTAGCCCCGTTGTTAAAAACCAGAGCATTATTCCAAATTGGAAACGCGGGAACTGTACTGCGCAATCATAGGTGACTTGTTGTGATGCCGTCGGGCAAACTAACGCATAAGTATATGTGGTGTTAGTAAGAGAACTGCTGCAATATTAACAGGAAACTCCGCAAGTTGTTGATGAAATCGGTCTGTTGTTCTCGTTATTCAGAACAGAGCATGGAAACAGCGTCAGGTTTGTTTCTTTTTTGTCTATTTTGCAATTTGTATTTTGTTCTTTTTCTGGGCCCCAGTTGCTGATCTCGGGCTTTATGATGAAATCAGCGACTGAGATGCTTATATTTGTTACTGTGCCAACTTCGAGCTCCCATAAACTATGCCTGCAAATAATTGTAGCGAGAGATCGGAGAAGCTTTTATCTCGGCGGCATCAGCCGAACCGTACAAAGCTAGACCATTAATACCGCCCCGCGCATTGCGCATGAAAACGTTTGAACGCTGGGTCTTTCTGATATGCCACTACCCCTGTCCCATCAGTCGCACCGGTCGATGAATCATCAACCAACCCTGTACAAATAAAGTCATTATGAAGTTCTAATGCATATTTAGTCCGGGAAAAGTAGACTGCCAGTTAGAGCAATGTGGCAATCAATAACCTCTATTTTGTGTTTTTATTTTGTTTCTTTTTGTATAAACTGGACAGTTGTTCGTTTACCCGGCCGCTATTTTCAGCTCTATACCACATCGCTGCCAGAGCGTTCTGTATTCGCGCCAATTTCCCCCTTGTATTTTTGATGCATTTATTCCCTCGATTTTCACCCACTCAATCTTCGTTTGCGAATGTAAAGTATGCTTGTTATACGCTACCCATTGCTTGCACTAGGCGCTGCATAGACCTCAAAGTATATGCGATGCATATCAACAGGCGCCATCTTTAATAAACTTATTAGAATAACTCAACATGGACAACCGGTGGAGCCCCGTTGCCGTTTTAATGGTAGTCCTAAAGTTAATGTGATTTTGACTGCAAGGCTATATACCGCGGCCGCAGAGATATGACGGGTGCTTTTTAAACTTCGATATCAAAACGATAAGGGTGTGAATCGTCTTAAAACACAATTAAAGAGAAGCTTCTCTCAGCCTTATTTCATTGACATCAACGTACGAAACTAAACTACTAGAAAGTTTTCAGCTAAATAAGAATTTAGCCAATTCAAGTGACTCTAGGGTGTTGCCTTGATGAGCCTTTCCGGCCTCATGCCTTTAGCTGCTGTTAATGAACCCCACAAAATGTCAGAGATAAGGACCGTTATTCTTTTTCGTAACCGAAATCATTTTGAAAAGTTTCTCGACCGTTGTACCTTAATGATAGGATGTTTCGCAGCATGAAGATTGATCTGTGATCACCTTTCTCTAGAAATAATGATAACACACACTCTGGAAGCTCTCTATGAATGATTTCAATGTGAAGTCGATCGTTAATGCAGGCCTACGCAAAAGCATTTACTTGGTTCATGTCTGTGATGACCCTCACTTAGTCTTCTTTCTTATTTGACTATTCTTCTCTTAGTTACAAAGGAAGACATATATTTGTGAAAGACTGACGTAGTAAACCGCGTTTCTGTCACAATGTTTGACGGGCAAGCCGCAGCGTAGTTCCTATCTTATGTAGTCCTGCACTTCCATGGACGCCGTGACGCACTCACTGACTTTCGTTTGGTGTCACTCCAACTACTGAGAACTCGACCCACAAGGCTAAAATAAATGCCTGAATAATGTTGGGATCAGTGCACGGTGCAAGAAATACTTTAGGTGCGCGAAGGCCAAGACTACCCGTTGCGCGAAAATGTTCTGCTTCGCAAGAAGCCCGAGAGATGGCGCTACCAACTTCTACCCGGTAGGCTGCCTTGACAACCGCGCGCATCGAGGCACTCTACGACCCGTCCACTCGGACACAACGTCACCGTGTGCACAGCGGCCGGAGCCTGCGCCTACTGTTGAAGCACTTCCAGTTAACCAGTGTGTATATAGCGAATATGACGAATGCAACGGTGCCTGAAGTATTTAGTAGAAGAAATAGCACCCTCTTATCACGTTCAGCGAAATGTCTTTCGCACACACGATCTGTCCTTTGCAACACGGGGTCTTTTCGTGGTATGGTACGCTTCCATGCCTGAAGCTTTTCTTTGTTAGCTGGCGGCGTGAAAAGCGCGAACTTCTTTTTGCAAGATTTGTAGCCACTTTTGCAAAAGGGCGCAAAGCACTTGCCCATTCTTCCTCAGCGCAAAAACACTTGACAACTATGACATTTTCAAAAACGAGCTCAAAAAGCAACGGCAGCAACACGAAAAAGATCACAGCATATCCACGTGGTGAATGATTATGAGTGGGGCGAAGCGAACTCGCGCTCCAGCATGGCGATGGCACTGGCGCGAGCGTGGTGCTTCTTGATGGAAGATATTGTGACTAGATTGTTTGAGAACCACAATCTGGTGCCCACTCCGCAACTATGGCCGAAACTGTTATCAAGGAAGTCCCGCTGGAAGCGCGCGTCGGCGCCCTCGGGCAGAGCCCGCCTGATGCGTTTTGCAGCTACTTCACGTGCTCGCACAGCCTCGGGCTCTGCCTGCCGGTACGCGCGCTTTTTCGCCGCTTCACGGTCCTTCACATTTTGAAGATCCGATTCGCGCCGCAGCCGTGCAGCTTCGGCCTCGCGGGCTCAAACGGCGGGGTCTTCGCGCCGCAGCCGTGCAGCTTGTCGAGCAGCTTCGGCCTCGCGGGCTCGAACGGCGGTGTCTTCTCGCCGCAGCCGTGCACCTTGTCGAGCAGCTTCGGCTTCGCGGACTCGAACGGCGGAATCTGCTTCGCGGCGTCGACGTGCAGCTTCGGCCTCGCGGGCTCTCACCTCAGGATTCTGTCTGCGAGCGCACGCAGCCGCCGCCTTCCGTGCCCTCCGTTCCGCAGCCTTGTCTTCCATCTGGCGACTCCGAGCTAAAGAGAAAGTGTGCCAAGAGTGTCACTCGTCAACGTAGTCTTCTTCTTCTACTGCATACCAGAACGTGCGCAGTAAAGAAGAAAGAATGCCACACAGGCGAACACGCACGAGAGTCTCACTCGTCAACGTCGTCTTCTTCTACTGCATACCAGAACGCGGGCTTCTCACGAGCTAGAGGTGGATACAACGCTACAAACAAACGGAGGACGGACAGACCCACGGCATAAGGAGCTTCGCCCCTAAAAGTGCGTGCACTGCACGGCTAACGTAGCACGTGGACAGAGAAGGCGAATCTCCATATGCGCGAACATGCACTGCACAGCGACGAGTGAGGCTATGAGCGACAAAAACGGGCTGTTCGCGCGACGTCGGTTTTTCGGCGCGATACCTCGGTTTTTCAGTTTTTCGGATGCCGCAGGTGCTTTGCGGAATTTGCCAGCAGCCCGCCATGGTCCTCAGTCCGGCGCGCCATCTCTCGGCACGCGGAAAACGAGAACATTAACCGTCTCTCCCCAACAAGCGCTCCCTTCGCGTCGTTCGCTCACCTAAGCATTTCTTGCACCGTGGATCAGTGTTTCTTTCAATCTCGGCGACCCACTCCAATTCTCTAACCATTAAGGCATGCTTCTGCTGTGCCTAATTGGTTCGCGGAAACAAGAGGCGTGTACGCCAAACACGAGTCTCTCGCATTCTTTCCTCCTGACAGTTCTTTTGATAGGGTCTGTTAGCGTACAACACTGACCTTAGCAGGAGGAAGGAAAGCTTTGACTTAGCACCTTGCAAGAAAAGAGCTAGAACTAAGCATGACACAGACTTGCGCACAACCTACAGAGATGACTGAAGCACATCTGACGCCTCACTACGAGAGGCTCACACAGACTCCGGCGGGCCGCTGTACGCTGGCAGAAACTTGGATCAGATTACAATAGCTGCTTTAGAGGTTGGCCCAAATTTTTCATCAACTCCAAAAAACTTTCTGCCTATATTGTTCTCGGCCCAAAAGAACTAAGCGGACTTCTACCTTTTGGCGGCAAACTCACATTAGACCTCAGAGTTAATAAAAACCACATACCATACAATACAAAAGCACAGGGTCGGGTCTGAAGGTTGTCATTTCCCTGGGCAGTCAACTGCATACGGCAGTCGATGAGCCCCATTTTGCGTAAATTTTACATCTCTAAAAATATCCTGGATTTGGGCCTGGCAATCCAGAGGGCCCAAGAAAGGGCGCAACATCACGGTGTCCCAGCCCGACTTGGACGCGGCCAGAAGCTTCTGCGGATCCCCGACAGGGGTTCCCGCGAAAGCTCCTCAGGATCAAATAAAGTTCATTGTCTGTCTGTCTAAAAATTTCTTTGCTGTTTATATACGAAAAGCGCTATTACCTGGCCGTACTTATTGATGTTTTTCACCGTTTGCTTCCGTTGCGCTAACCCCCGCCCCTTTTTTTTAATGCTACCTATCTGACCAATTATCAGTAGTCAAATTGCAGCAATGACATACTTTGTACTTCGCACACGTATTTATGTCCGTATCTATGGTGTGAACGAAATGAATTTCAGCCGATGTTTATTTACTCTGCAGATATCCTTGCCTGGATCCAGGCACGTCTGCAATGCACTACCGAGGTGAGTACCCTACTCGACTGTCCGGAGGGGCTAACTTCTGGTCGTAATACTAGATTTATTTACCAAGAAAACTTTCTTAGGGCACAAAAAACACGGCACACCAGGGAGGGAGACAAGCGACTCTTGTGCATCTTCCTTGTGTGCGGCGTCTTTTCTTACGCTAAGTAAATTTTGTCAGTATGCACCAACTAGGCCCTCAGAAAGTCCTAATAAATTTAGTTACACTTGGTAACCTTGGTCTGAGCGAAGAAATTTTTTTAACAGCGAAGCTGTTCCTGCTTTTTATGCCCGGAATCCATGGTAACGGTTGTGGGCATCATAAACAGATATGAACCACACAAATTGGGTATATTCCACTGCTTACCACTCGTCCACTAAAAATGAAGGCAACAGTTAGCTTTGCGGCCTATCATAAAACTATCATCATCATAAACGCGTATATTTCACATAAATCTGGTAAATCCCACTACACACAACTCCCACTAAAAAGGAAGAAGGCAACAATTAGCCCAACAAATGCCACGCGCGTTACCACAGTCACACCACTGTCACGCTATACTTTGTGTTTATAAAAGGTGGTGGCTATACTACCACCTCAAAGCTTAAAAATGAGTGTTTAATAAAAAAGATTGGCCGCGTATCTGCGTGCTTCGCTGCAAATGTCGTCTAAGACGATAGAAGAGGCGCTGCGTCAGATATGGACGCCATCTGGCAATACGTCGGAAAACATGAGGGCTGTGTTGCGGGCTGGTAGTCCCGGCGCAGCGGCAGGCGAAGACCGGCGCTGGCCAACGCGACCGGCGGGGACGCCAGCCAGCCCGAACACGCGGTTTGGCGCAAAGCGCCGAAGCAGAAGAAACGTCCGCCACTCAACGAGTACTCTCCGCACACTCTTTTATTTACACGTCGCCGGGTTAAAACAGGAATGCCAGAGCGGCGCCCCACGGCATTCGTGAGCTCGTGCAGAGGTCACGGAGGAAGGCAAGTTTCAGCGCAGTCGCATTTTCAACGCAGCTTAAGAAACTATGGTCTCTAGAATTACGTATCTATGTATTTTCTATTAAAGGAACACACCACCTAATACTGACCTAGTGATGTTGCGCCTCAGATATGCGTAATGTTTGATTTCTGATCAACAATGTACACAAGTATGACCCTAGCCAGCCGTTCAAGGTCGCTGGCCCTTGGGCAAGTGGTTCAACTTTGGCCGGGTGGCTGAATCGAGTGACGTGCCGACAAACAGAAAGACAGACCAAAATTTCTGCGTTTAAGTTCCCCAAGAAAGACTATCGCCTTTAAAAGCAGCGATACAACATATCGGAGCATCTCAAGCGAAGGCTTCTTTTGTAAACCTGTGTATAAGAGGGATACGGTCAATATGCAATAAAACTATCCCATAACCACAAAGCTTTAAATAAGTGTTTAATAAAGAGCAGTCATACAACATATCTGAAAGACTTGCAAAGCATAGAAATGCATTTTCCTGATGAAGGGAAGGCCGCCAGGTTCGCCGTTTCATCGATGTCCACGAAGCGATCGTGGTTGAAATTTTAACAGCGAAGCTGTTTAGCCAATCTTTCCTTGTCCGGCGAACCAAACTACTATCATCATCATCCACCGGTATGTGCCACTGGAATTAGCTAAGTCCAACTTCTCACCACTGGTCCACTGAAAATGAAGCAGGCAACAGTTAGCCCAACAAATGGCTGCGAAGCAACGGCTGCGAGCCGAAGACCCCGAGTACTTACGACGAGAGGATACTAAGAAACGGGAAAGGAAACGGCGGCTGCCAGAATACGCCTAAATGATGGAAGGCCTACGTCAACGATGACGTGCCAGTAGATCGGTGAGAGGTGCGAACGCTTGGTTTCAGCGCGAGCTCCTGCCTCTGCAGTTTGGACATCCGTGTCGTGTCTGTGGCTGTCAGTGGTTTAACTCGAGGCTCTCTGTGCTCAGAATCAACGTACAAACAACCTAGCATCACCTAGCTAAAGCCTGGCAACGACCTAGGAGTAACCTAGAAACAACCTGCATTACCTAGCTAAGGCCTAGAAACAACCTAGAAGCAACCAGATTTGTCTACACAATCGTCCCGTTTCGCTGTTTCAAGCATTGCGCGGCATAGTGCAAGCTTCGCCATATTTTTTTTTCTTGGAGTGAATACCATTTGAACGCAACACAAGAAAAACAAGGGTTTCTCGTCAGTGTTGAATTGCAAGTGGCACGGTAAGCTCTGCTCTACGCTCAAGGCAGGCGCAACGTGCTCCGCCAAAGCCGAACTATCCGAGACGATTCCGCGCCCATCTTTCGAATTGAAAGCAACTGAACGCCAGATACGTTGTTGTGCTCTGTTCGATTCTCTTCCGAATGGGAACCGAGCCATCTACATCGCTTACCATATATCTCATACCGCAGTAGAGCCTTCTTCCGACATTCCCTCTTCCGCGTTGGATGGGAAGCATTCGCTCTTCCTGCAGCAATGCCACAAGAGGTAACCATGGAAATGCTATGTTGTTAGAATTGAGTTCTAGCTGTGCGAGTGTGTTTCCTCGCTCTTTTACAGCGAAAGCTGTTATGAGATCATTTCAGCAGGCCGTTTTTGGCGCCGTAGTTGTCCGCCGCCGCCGCCGGTGTTCGTAACCACTATCGCTCGAAAAAAGAAAAAAAAAACGAAATAGGAAAAAAATTCCAGGATAGAACGAGGGTCGAACCTGGGCCCTCTGCGTGTGAGCCCAGTATTCAACCTCTGAGTCATGCCGGTGCTTGGAACTGCTTTGCAAAAAGACCCTATACACGCTTCATATCGGGAAGGAACCACATTAGCATATGCAATATAGCGTGGTAGAAGAGTAAAATACGCGAATTCTGTAACCAGGCGTCACGCAATGCGAATTGCGCAACGAGTAGGTTGTTGAATGCTTCCAACCCATTACAAAGGTCTCCGTCATAATTCATCGTCATCAGGCACAGCATCAACAAAGTGCGCATAATGCCTTACATGCATTTAACAGGTACGACGGCTCTCCGTAGAATGACGAAAAATGGCATAGTGCCTGCTTCCCTACTTCTCAAAAATTACAATGATGTATAGCGTAGTGGGTTCCTCGCAAGTGCTCTTGTATTGGTTGCCAAGGGAAGCCCATAAGGGCATGATCAATTTCATCAGGGTCTCAATAAATTTCTTCCCCCCCCTCTCTCTCTCTCTTTCTCACGTCAACGTATGGTATATTGCATGGTGGGAGAGCGAAATAGCGACCGGCAATCACAATGCGAATTATGTAACTGGTGAGCCATTGAAAGCTTCCAACCCTTTACAAAGGGCTGAGCCACAATTCTTCACCTTCATCAGTCGTCACGTCAACAAAGTGCACATAATGGCTTACAGATGTGTAGCTGGCACCTCGTTTGGCGTTGTAGGTGCTTCCCAACTTCACAAGTAATGTGATTTATGACGTAGTCGGTACCTTGCTAGTTTACTTCTAATAGTAGCACTAAGAGAGTTTACAACGAGCTCTAGAAATGCTGCTCTTCAAGCTTTCGCTGTGACTGTGCTGCGCTTTCCGCGCAGGCCTGGCGTTTTTTTTTTGCTTCGGCCAAACGTCAATTGTTTTTAAGTCGACAAGGGTACCAATATGGGCTTCTCGGTTCATCGTAAACTGGCTTGTAGCATAGACGGAACCAAGCGAGGACACAGAGTAAGTACAACACGAACACAAGTGCTAACTTTCAACAACGAAATTTTATTTGCAGGATCGGTCATATATACTCACACAAAATCACACTACAGTGATGTCATCTTTTCATTTTGCAAATCCTGGCACATAAAAAGGCCCTTCAAGCTTATCCAACAAACCCGAAGACAAAAACCTATATACATTCTAACCGGAAATAACTTTTAGGGAATGTGTAAATATTCAATTTCTTTAGCGTACAGTGACAGTTACGCCTTGCTAATACAGTAGTCGCCGGCAAAAAAGGATGCGATCGCTTTCTATAATCAGCCTTACAGATTCCACATTACTTCTTGCAAGAATGACAGTGTCTTCGAGTAGTGGGTGTCATGCACACCGGAGGACCGGATGGCTGAGCTCCTTTCGCAAATTCGGCTGAGGCAACTACGAGATTAAATGACGAAGGACTGTCGGAAAGTCGTGTGTGACGTGCACGTTCCCGTAAGTTTTGAACTTCCCGGCAGTGTTTGTGATGTGCTTGGCCTCGGTCTCATGTTTGCCCAGGCCACTAAGAGGGCGAAACCGGAGCTTCTGTCCGTCGTCCGGGAAGTATCCAAGAGAGCCTCCGAGCAAGATGCCGCGATGAAGAATCGGGAAGGCCTGGATTCTCTGGTACGTTGTAAGCAGTAATCCCTTAAATTGCCTGTAAAACGCATAGAGTCCTACTTGAAAACAGTTCAATGTGTGTCATACCGGTCGATAAGGAGGGTGGCTTCGCGGTTTTCTCGCACAAATGTTTCTCTGAAAAAGCAGGTGAAGAAATATCTGCTGCATTCAATGATCGTAAGGGCGTAATACCTACGAAAGTATCCGCAAAAGCCGCAATTCAGCTATGCAAGAAGTTGAATCTTCAAAGACTAGGAAAAGATGTACTAAAGTCGGACAAGAAGCAACTGGATGTATTCTTCAGCGCTAAGACGCACAAGGTCGATGTCCCTTTCCGCGTTATAATTTCTGAAGAGAGGCATCTGGCAGAAGCAAGTTTCCCTTTATTTGCTTTCAAAGCTAAATGTTCGAGACATATGTAACCCCTTTCTCTAAAATTTCGGATGAAATTCTTGAGCTTTTTAAAAGTAACGCCGAAAGAGACCTAAAAGCCTTCTCATCGGATATTAAGGATTCGTATTATTCTATTCCGCACAACGACCTTCTCCACTGTGTCGAAGAATGTGTTGACAGTTATGGCGCCGTTAGGTCTTCGCATGAAGCAGGTGTTTCGACTGAAAGGTTTTTAGAATTGCTGTGTTTTTACATATCATCAACTTTTATTCAGTGTAACAACAGACCATATCTACAGAAAAATAGAATTTGCATAGGTTCGTGCCTGCAGTGCGTAGTAACCTGTTTTTAGCGAAATTAGACAGGGACATTTGCGAACGCCCTCAGGGAGTAACGCTATTTAAAAAAAGCGTTTAGGTTTGTGGACGATTTTTTAGGAGTTATTGACTGCCCCAGCATGAGGTTTCAAAAGGAGTGTGATGATGAGTTGACAATTGTTCGCGAGTGTTTAAAACCTCTTGACGTAACTTTTGAAGTGCCAGTAGATGATTCACTAAGGTTTCTTGACGTTCAATTCATGTTAACCGATAACTTCACCTGCTGGTCCTACAGCCAAATAGCTAACAAACCTCTTCTTTAGTACCATTCGGCTCACTCCAAGCTGGCGAAGAAGAACGTAACTAACCGTGTTTACAAAATGCCCTCATAAAATTGTGCCCTCGCCTAATGAAGGAACGTTTCCAGCAACAAGTTACACGTCTTAAGGATGCCGGCTATCCTAAGCATGTGTTGTTGTCAGAAGCGGAAAAGTTGCTGAAGCAGGAACGCTCTAACAGATGCCGCGAAACAAATGGCGGAGTTAGCGGCCGTAAGCACAAGAGAACTGCTGTAATACCTTATACCCACCAGTTATCTCACAATTCGAAAAAAAATAGGAGGCCGTGAAAACGTAAAGGTTGTATTTTCAACCCCAAACAAGCTGAGCACCCTATGTAGAACCCCTAATCCAGTAATGACTACAACGCCGGTCTGTGATAAAAAGCACAAGGATCAGTTCGTCGCATGCGCTGTTGGAGTTGTTTAATGTAGTCTCCCTCTCATGCGGAAATCGTTACATAGTTAAGATGAGAAGATCCATAAATGACCGGCTGAGAGAACACAGAAACTAAGTCAAAGGTGTGTCAGGTGTAGGTTTTTTAGCATTTCACTGCAAAACGTGTGCATGCCACCCATTACAAGAGGACACTATTATTCAAGAAGTAATGTGGAATCCGTAAGATTGATTACAGAAAGCGATCACATCCCTTCTGCCGGTGACTACACCATAAGCAATGCGTCACTGTCATCCTCCGCTAAAGAAATTGAATATTTATGCATGCCCGAAAAGTTATTTATGGTTGGAATGTATATGTTGTTGCCTTCAGGTTTGTTGGATAAGAGAAGCGCCTTTCAATGTGCCATGATTTGCAAAATGAAAAGACGTTATCACTGTTGCTTGATTTCGTGTGCGTATATAATACCGATCCTGCCAATAAGATTTCGTTGTTCAAAGTTAGCGCTTGTGTTCGTGTTGTACTTCTTCAGTGTCCTCGCTTGTTTCCGCGCTATGCTATAAGCTGTTTTTAGGTGTTCGGAACTTCTGAGTGCTTTCTTTTAGATGCGAAGCAGCTTTTGCTCGGGGCTCTGTCCGGCGGTGGCGTCCGCGCTCCACTGCGCATGCTTCTACTCTCTCTCCCACTCTCCTCCTTTACGCAGGTGTTCGGTTGCCTTCTCTCCTCTCCTCCCCCGCGCGGCAACCGCGGCGCGGCCTCTCCTCCCACGTGATGCAACCGCTCGCAGCCAAATACAGCCTGTAACCCACTCTCTCCTCTCCCTCCCCCATTTCATGTGTATATAAGCGCGAGCGCTCGGACGGCTTCTGTCATTCTCGCTTCGCTCCCGTTGAGATAAGTTGTAACGTCAACGTCAGCGCCACTCGTTCACTCGGCGCTAACGGAAAGCAACGCACAAACACAACGTAATGATAACACAAGCACTAAATACAAACCTAACACACTAACGGAAACGCCGAGTGAACGTAACGGAAACTTGGTGTGCGCCCCCAATGCTGCTTCACATCCCCTCATGGTTCCCTTGAGCGGGAGATGGTGTAATTTTTTCCTTCATTGCGGTTGGCAATGGAAGCATTCTGTGTATTTTTGCTCAATTGTTCTTGTTTCTAAAGGCCGAGCTACATCTGCCGGTTGGCTAAAAGAGAACCGTTGCGCTCACAATAACCGTGCGTATATTGCAAGGGCGTGTTCCTTTTTGTATCTACATAACACATGGCAGCTCGCTTGAAGCAAACCTAAACTCGTTAACAAAATTGAGGCAGCTTGGCACTAGTGAAGCCTGTCAAGCCTGAAGGAACAAGCGGAGCTGGGCGGACTGTTTTCCTTTCTTTTCCTCTTCCTTCCTTCCTCTCTTTCCTTCTGTTTTCTTCTATCTGTTTCTTCATATTTCTTTCTTTGTCTCTATATTTCTCTTTCTCGCTCGTTCTCTGTTTTTATCTGTCTTCCCTTTCTTTCTCCATGCGTGTCTCTCCTCTCTCTCTCTCTCTCTCTCTCTCTCTCTCTATATATATATATATATATATATATATATATATATATATATATATATATATATATATATATATATATATATTGTCACGAGGTCCTGACGTCGACGAAGGCAGCAGTCAGCACGTCCGAGATGAAACTCTTTATTAGGCCGAACTTGTGGCCGGGAAAATGAAACTCCAGTTTACAGCAATAAACTGATAGCGGCGAACAGAGCGTCGACCGTCGATCAACTGACAAGCGGTCACGCGCGTCGGCTTTTACACAGGCGCTATCGAACTTTCCAGCAATATCGCTGGTGGCGGCGTAATCTCTAGACAAAGCTGGAACATTCGCGTGCGGGGCGCAATCATAACAAACCGATCTACTACAATCGCGACGCTTCTAGAACACTACTTCGCGGACAGCGTCGAGCGTTGATAACCGTCCCTGGCGGTCAAACCCGAATACATCTAAACAAGACAAGAAGTGGGCGTGGCATTGCCCCCCTCTGAAAAAGCATCGTCCCGATGCTTGTGAAAGAACATAGAAGAGAAAAAAAAAACAAGTGCATACACAAATAAATTACAATAACAAAGGAAAAAAAATAGAGTCCCCAGGCTCGCTAACGCGCAAAAAATGGCTTAAGGCGCACGACATGGACGACTTCAGGTCGCGCACGGCGCCGCTGAGAGTTCGTAATGCAGTCAGGGACAACCTCATAGTCGAGTGCGCCGAGGCGTCGAAGTACCCTGTACGGTCCGAAGTATCGTCGAAGAAGCTTCTCACTAAGTCCTCGTCGGCGTATTGGCGTCCATACCTATACACGGTCACCGGGTTGGTATTCCATGTGGCGTCGTTGAAGGTTGTAGCGGCGGCTGTCAGTCGTCTGCTGGTTCTTGATCCGTAGGCGGGCGAGCTTTCGTGCTTCTTCGGCGCGCTGTAGGTAGGTGGTCACGTCGATGTTTTCCTCGTCAGTCACGTTTGGTAGCATGGCGTCGAGCGTCGTTGCCGGGCTCCAGTCCTGTAGACCAACTTGTATGGCGTCATCTGCGTCGTTTCCTGTACGGCCGTGTTGTACGCGAAGGTCACGTACGGAAGGATGGCGTCCCACGTCTTGTGTTCGACGTCGACGTACATGGCCAGCATGTCGGCGATGGTCTTTAGACGCTCGGTGAGGCCGTTGGTCTGTGGGTGGTACGCGGTGGTGCGGCGGTGGCTTGTGTGGCTGTATTCCAAGATCGCCTGAGTTAGGTCAGCCGTGAACGCCGTACCTCTGTCGGTGATGAGAACCTCTGGGGCGCCGTGCCGAAGGACGATGTTCTCAACGAAGAACTTGGCTACCTCAGCGGCACTGCCTTTGGGCAGGGCTTTTGTTTCGGCGTAGCGGGTGAGGTAGTCGGTAGCCACGACGATCCATTTATTTCCGCAAGTCGACGTTGGGAACGGCCCCAGGAGGTCCATCCCGATCTGCTGGAATGGTCGCCGAGGAGACTCGTTCGGCTGAAGGAAGCCTGTTGGTCTTGTGAGCGGTGTCTTCCGTCGCTGACAGTCTCGGCACGTCCTTACGTAGCGAGTGACGTCGGCGGCAAGGTGCGGTCAGTAGTACTTTTCCTGTACTCGTGCGAGCGTTCGGGAAAGTCCGAGATGTCCAGCCATTGGGTCGTCGCGCAGGGCATGCAAAATTTCTGGTCGCAGTCCCGGAGGTACAACGATAAGGTAGCTGGCTCAGGCCGGAGAGAAGTTCTTCTTTACGAGGACGTTGTTTTTCAAGGAAAATGATGTCAATCCTCGCCTGAATACTTTTGGGACAACGATGATCCTGCCCTCCAGGTATTCCACTAGACCCTTGAGTTCCGGGTCGGCTCGCTGTCGTTCGGCGAAGTCTTCAGTACTTATGGCTCCCAAGAAGCTGTCATCATCTTGGTCGTCGGGTGTTGGTGGGTCGACGGGGGCACGAGACAAGCAGTCGGCGTCGGAGTGTTTCCTTCCGGACTTGTACACGACAGTAATATCAAATTTTTGAAGTCTTAGGCTCCACCGTGCGAGGCGACCTGAAGGGTCCTTCAAGTTAGCTAGCCAACACAAGGCGCGATGGTCGCTCACAACTTTGAAGGGCCTGCCGTAGAGGTAGGGGCGAAGCTTTGACGTAGCCCTGATGATGGCGAGGCACTCCTTTTCTGTTGTGGAATAGTTGACCTCTGCTTTAGACAGCGACCGGCTAGCATAACTGATAACCCTTTCCATACTTGGAAGGGTAGCGCTAGTAGACACGGACTAGAGGAAGACACACGGACACACAGACGGAAGCGCTCTAGCAACTGGTTTTTATTGAAAATCTACCCTACATATATACATCGCTTTTATGGTCACGTGACAATTTCACGTGGCCATAAAAGCGATGTATATATGCAGGGCAGATTTTCAATAAAAAACCAGTTGCTAGAGCGCTTCCGTCTGTGTGTCCGTGTGTCTTCCTCTAGTCCGTGTCTACTAGCGCTACCCTTCCAAGTATGAATTTTCAACTCGCCCAAGAAACAGCACTCCTATAACACTTTCCAATCCGCCCGTCCGCTGCACAAGGACGGCGCCGAGTCCTATGCTGCTTGCATCGGTGTGAATCTCCATATCGGCGTGTTCGTCGAAATGCGCAAGTATCGGTGGTGTCTGCAGGCGCCGTTTCAGTTCATGAAATGCTTCGACTTGCGCTGTTTGCCACCTGAATTCGACGTCGGTCTTCGTGAGCTGCGTTAGTGGCTCGGCGATCCGTGAAAAGTCTTTGACAAAGCGTCTGTAATAGGCGCACAAGCCGAGAAATCGGCGCACGGCCTTCTTGTCGGTGGGTGGCGGGAAAGCGGCGATGGCAGCCGTTTTCTGCGGGTCTGGGAGCACTCCAGTCTTGCTGATCACGTGACCCAAAAACAAGAGCTCCTCGTACGCGAAGCGGCACTTTTCTGGCTTCAGGGTGAGCCCGGAGTTCTTGATTGCTTGAAGTACGGATTGAAGTCGCTGGAGGTGTTCGTCGAAGTTCGAGGAATACACAACGACGTCGTCCAATTAAACAAGGCAAGTTTGCCACTTCAAGCCAGCTAATACAGTATCCATGACTCGTTGGAAAGTCGCAGGTGCCGAGCAAAGACCGAAAGACATGACCTTGAACTCGAACAGGCCGTCCGGTGTTACAAAGGCGGTCTTTTCTCGGTCTCTCTCGTCGACTTCAATTTGCCAGTAGCCGGTCTTGAGGTCCGTCGACGAAATGTAATTCGCGTTGTGGAGTCGATCCAGGGTGTCGTCTATCCGTGGGAGAGGGTACACGTCCTTCTTTGTGATTTTGTTCAGGCGACGATAATCGACGCAGAAACGTAGGGTCCCATCCTTCTTCTTCACTAACACCACGGGAGACGCCCACGGGCTGTTGGACGGCTGGATGATGTCGTGTTTCGACGGGTCCCTACCGGGTTTCGACGCGGGAACGGCCTCCCGTTCCCGCGTCGAAACCCGGTAGGGACTCTGACGGAGTGGTCGAGCATTTTCTTCTGTTATGATGCGGTGCTTAGCAAGGGGCGTTTGTCGGACCCGCGATGACGACGAGAAACAGTCCCTGTATTCCTGCAGAAGGCGTCGAAGCTGTTGCTGTTGGCGAGCGGGAAGACTTGGGTTTACGTCGAAGGGTGGCTCAGGGATGGTCGTCGTAGGTTCGCCAGAATCTGAAAAGGCAAACGCATCGCTGACGGCCAAGATTTCTTCGATGTATGCAATCGTCGTGCCCCTGCTCAGGTGTCTGTATTCCTGGCTGAAGTTCGTTAGCATCACGCTTCCTTTTCCTTTGTGCAACCGAGCAATGCCCCTTGCGACGCAAATGTCACGGTCTAGCAGCAAACGCTGATCGCTCTCGATGACACCTTCGATGTTTTCAGCTTCTTCGGTGCTGACGGAAATTATGACGCTGGAGCGAGGCGGGATGTTAACTTGATCCTCGAGCACGTTAAGGGCATGTTGACATGGGCTCGTATCCGGCGGTGTCGTTTTGTCCGACGATAGGGTTATCGATTTGGTTCTTAAGTCGATGACGGCGCCGTGATGATTTAAGAAGTCCATGCCAAGTATGACGTCCCTGGAGCAGTGTTGCAAGATTACGAAACTCGCAGGATACGTGCGATTATTGATTGTGACTCTTGCTGTGCAGACTCCAGACGGCGTTATTAGATGGCCTCCAGCGGTGCGGATTTCGGGGCCTTCCAAGGCGGTCTTAACTTTCTTCAACTTCCTGGCGAAGGGCCCACTGATGACGCAATAGTCGGCTCCAGTATCGACGAGAGTGCTGACGTTGTGGCCGTCGATGAGAACGTCGAGGTCGCTAGTTCGTCGTCTTGCGTTGCAGTTGGGTCTCGGCGTCGGGTCACGGCTGCGTCGGTTTGTTCCGCTGATCCCATGTTGCGTCGTCGGGTCTTCTTCGGTCCGCAAGACCTCGTCGTCAGGGGTCTGTCTGGTTCGCGTCGTGTTCTGAAGGTTTCGTCGCGACGTCGTCGTCGTCGGCGGAGGATCTTCGGTAGTTCGTCGTACAGCAACCGCACCTCCATTGGTTGCTGCCCTTAGTTTTCCGGATACGGGCTTGGCGACCGGCCCCGGTTTGGGCCAGTGTACGGCCGGCGGTGCGGTGACATGTAGCGGCCGGGCGACGGCGAGCGGGAAGGTCGTCGTTCTTGCCACTGTGTTCAGGTGAGGTAGTCGTTGATGTCGCGCGGCCGTTCGCCTGGCTGCGGGCGCGGCGCGTTGATAGCGAATCCGCGTAGTCCCATCTGTCGGTACTGGCAGCGGCGGTACGTGTGGCCGGTCTCTCCGCAGTGGTAGCAGAGCGGGCGGTTGTCGGGGGCACGCCAGACGTCGGTCTTCCTCGGGGTGTTGCGCTGGCCGACAGGTGGTCGGTAGGGCGTCGGTGGCGGCGGCGGCATCTGGCGACGGTACTGTGGCGGTGTGGCGTCTTGGCGGGGGCGTGGAGCAGGAGCATGACGGCGGGCTGCAGCAGCATAGCTAATAGCTTGCGGCTGCGGCTCTGCTAGCTGAGGCGCGCCGAGTGAATGCTGGATCTCCTGGCGCACGACGTCGGCGATGGACTCTACTTGAGGTTGCGACGGAGGTCAACAGTTTTCGCAGCTCCTACCGCACGATAGCTCTGATTGTGTCTTGCAGGTCGTCCGATTGCAGCGCTTGAACCTCCCCGTAGGTCGTCGTGGGAATCCGGCGGTTGTACTGCCTCGTACGCATTTCAAGCGCCTTTTCGATCGTTGTGGCTTCCGAGGCGAATTCCGCGACCGTCTTAGGTGGGTTACGAACAAGGCCGGCAAACAGTTCCTGCTTGACTCCTCGCATTAGGAAGCGGATCTTCTTCTCCTCGGACATAGCGGGGTCAGCATGGCGAAAAAGGCGGACCATTTCTTCAATGTACATGCCGATGTTCTCGTTCGGCAGCTGTACACGAGTCTCTAGCAGAGTTTCGGCTCTTTCCTTCCGGACGACGCTCGTGAACGTGTCCAGGAAAGCGGTGCGAAAAAGGTCCCAGGTTGTGAGCGTGGCCTCTCGGTTCTCGAACCATGTTCGAGCGGTGTCTTCCAAGGCGAAGTACACGTTCCGTAGCTTGTCGTTATCAGTCCAGTTGTTGTAAAGGGCGACGCGGTCGTACCTTTCAAGCCAACTTTCCGGGTCTTCCAGCGGTGACCCACGGAAGGTAGGTGGCTCCCTCGGCTGATGTAGCAGCACAGGTGCAGGCACAATGGGTGCTGTCGCCGTCGCTGATGTGGTGGGCATGGTCGGGGTCTTCCTGGTCTTGTCGGGTAGAGGCCCGTACTCCGGTGCTAGGCCTTGTTTCCTACGGCTAGCTCGCTGGTCGTGGTTGGCGTCGATGTCTTCTCCGCGCTGGGGGCTGGGTTCACGGCTTGACGGGGGCGTCCGGATCATGAAGGAACAGCACCTCCACCAGATGTCACGTGGTCGTGACGTCGACGAAGGCAGCGGTCAGCACGTCCGAGATGAAACTCTTTATTAGGCCGAACTTGTGGCCGGGAAAATGAAACTCCAGTTTACAGCAATAAACTGATAGCGGCGAACAGAGCGTCGACCGTCGATCAACTGACAAGCGGTCACGCGCGTCGGCTTTTATACAGACGCTATCGAACGTTCCAGCAATATCGCTAGTGGCGGCCTAATCTCTAGACAAAGCTGGAACATTCGCGTGCGGGGCGCAATCATAACAAACCGATCTACTACAATCGCGACGCTTCTAGAACACTACTTCTCGGACAGCTTCAAGCGTTGATAACCGTCCCTGGCGGTCAAACCCAAATACATTTAAACAAGACAAGAAGTGGGCGTGGCAATATATATATATATATTGCTTCCTCTTTCTTTCTTGCTCCTTCTCTTCCTCTTTCCTTTATCTCTCTTTTGTGTCTGTTTCTCTCTATCTCTTTCTCTCTCCGTGTATTCCTTTCTTTGAGCTTCTGTCTTTTTTTCTCTCTTCCGTTTCTTTCTCTCTATTTTTGTCTTTTTTTATGTCATTTGCTTTCTTTCTCTCTTTCTGTTTGTGCTCGTTCTCTCTCTCATCCGGGTTATTGCAACCCATGCTGGACAAATCGGCGCAGCGGGCGAGCGCGCGCCGGGGGCACGTGTTCGGGGAGCAAAGCAGAATATGAAGAAGAAAACAAAGGGATGGCGCGCCGGCCGAGTTATTGCTTTACACGCGCTGGGCGAGCCTTTGCGTTCGAAGGTAGAGGCCGTTCATGGAGATGATAGTTTTAAACGTACAGTTCATCGCCGAACACCGAGCTTGAACAGCTCGGATAACCCACATTCTCCTGGCCTGTTCGTCTTCTCCTCCTCCCGGCGGGTCGGTGCCACTCAAAACCTGGGAGGACTGGGAGACCTCGCGACGCTCCACGGACTCGGCAAGGCAGAAGATCGCCGCCCGCCGGGCAGCCAACGTCATGTACTTATTAGACATGAACCTTTGAGTGTGGTGGGGTCGCGCGGGGACCCAGGGTCCTGGGAGGCCCTGAATTCCCTTGCAGTAAAGTTTTTTCGGCTCGACTCTGCTGTTAAAAAAACGCTCGTTGGGATATTATTCCGTACTTTACTGAGCACTTTACTTCAACGGTGTGCTTTTAAGACACCTTATGTAATGCGGTCAGCACAACGCGCAAGCGTGCTGTCCCTCTAAACTACAATTTTGGAGATGTGAAACCGGAAATTATGGCGCTCAACAACTTACATTCTCTCGATCCAGGAACTACGGGGTTCTATAGACAATTTTAAAAGCGGTGCTGTTGGAGCTTTTCGCTTCTCCGTAGAGCGTAGATAAGAAGCGCGCGTTGCTTAGAAGCCACTTGGCACAGCTGTGCCTCATTTTGCGTACAGAGAGAACCTTAAGATACGACTACATAATTTAAAGAGAGACTTCGGAACACAAGGACAAGCGTAAGGACATCGACATGCGCTTGTCCTTGTCTTCCGAAGTCTCTGTTTAAGTTGCGCTCTCGTATTTTAAGTATCATGAATCACTAACGCGCCCGATCAGCCATTTTAACGAGAGAGAGAACCGTATGGTCGCGTCGCAATGGGCTAGAGAACGAGAAACAGAAAGTGTTAAAGGAGAGTGAGGGTGAGAAGGAGTGCCCTGAGGGTGAGGAGGATGGGAAAGGTACAGCATTGCATAGCCTTGCACAGTGTGGCGTCGAAAGGGGGTGGGAAAGGGGAATGTGAGGAGGAGTGCTGTGAGGTTGAGAACGAGGGAAAGTAAGGGAGAGGGCAAATTATTGCATATTCATGTATAGTATGGTATAGTGATGGGGTGGGAAAGGGAAGTGAGGGTGAAGAGGGAAACAATGGCGGAGGGGAGAAGGTAAATCATTTCACTGCCATACAGAGCGTAGTATAGCAAGGGTTGGGAAAGGCAAGTGAGGTTGGGGAGAAGAGAAATGAGGAGAGTAAGGCCGCCAGCTCCGCTGTTTCCTCAGTCATTGTCCCGCGTAGCTGCCCCAATATATTTTTTTTTGTTTTTCTAAAAGGATGTCAAACTTCGACCATGCGCTTTTTCGGGATCACATAATGAGAGCATCTATTTCTTTAAACACTTCGTAACGTTTACCACCATCCGACAATAAAGAGAACGCTACAAATTTGTCCCCTAGTACCACCTAGGCGCCTACAAGAATAAAGAAGGTCAGTTAAAGCATCAGTTTCATTCATTTTGAACGTTGACGTTTTGTATTTTAGCCCGTCACTCCGTGGCACCGAACTTTAGCGCTCTCATAAGCATCTACGAGTCGTGGACAAAGTTCACGAAGTAGTTTCAATGAAGGTTTTATAGCTAGAAACTTCAGCGGATATAAATTCTGAAAAGGAAAGAAACTTGGCTTCTCTTGCTGCAAGTGCTACATGCAAGGATTTATCAATGAAGCGCTGAGTAGGGGAAAGAAGAAAGAAAAAGTGAGTCATAATCGTTGAGCCTGCATTTACTGCGCATCGTCTTTTAAAGTCCAGCTTTGCTTCATTCACACTTTGATGATGTTACGAGGCATTGCGCATGAGAGTATTCCGTTGATCACTACCCAGCAACGAAAAAAAAAAGAAGAACGGGGCATGATGCGCAAGATGCTGTCAGCCGTTTCTTGGCACAAATGTTTGTAAATATTTCAATATACTCGCTTTTGTCTCTCCCGTGTATTCGAGATTACCTGACAATTTGGTGGAGGTGCGGGTTCTGGATCCCACTACTTATCGAGGTTTTTACGTCGGCAACACGCTCCGAGACATACTTATCCCGGGAAGGCCTGCGGTGCAGGCAGTCGCAAACGTTGTGTCCTCTTGCATGCACACGCACATATGTGCCGAGGGGTGGATGAAACATTTTCTGACGCCGCATATCGCGCAACGTGGACCCTTCGAGCAACGAAAAGAGCCGCATTCCCTTGGGCGTATCCGCCACGTGCATGTATGACTGCGTCTGCACGCTCTCTCCTTAATTGGCTCATTCCCGACGGTGACAGCGCGGCCTGTCCCAGAATACCCGTGCATGGGTTCCGCTCCACTTGGGCTTGACGTGTCAATATTTCGATTGTTTTCGTTGGTTCCTTGATAGGAATCCCCACCCCAGTCCCTTCATTTTACAGCGAAAGCTCTTTTCAGATCACAATGGCAGTTGGGTAGTTGTCCGCCGCTGCCGGTGTCCGTAAGCGCTATCGCGCGAAAAAAACAAAAGAAAATAAAGAAATATCCAATGGAATGGGATTCAATCCTGGACCCTCTGCGTGGCAGCCCAGTATCTTACCACAGAGCCATGCCGGTGCTTGAATCTCTTGTAAAAAGACCCTATACTCGCTTCATGTCGGGAAGGAAACACATTAACATATGTAATATAGCGTGGTAGAAGAGCAAAAAAAAAAGGCAGATCCCACGTACCGTGGGAATCGATGTTATGCGAAGCATGCGCGTGATGGTGACTGTGGCGTAATTTTTCACATTGAGCGAAACGTTACGGAATGACGTCAGAGAAATGTGGTAGTGGTATACGCACACTCATATGATGAAGAGTCGTATATGTTTTATTAAACCAAAGAGAGCGATTCGTTCGGCAAGTTGGTGATCCATAATGTTACTAACAGCGCAACAAAGGACGAGGGACCAGGAAGAATCACAGACAAGCGCTGACTTACAACTGAAGTTTATTTCCGAAACGAGACAGAATAAGGAAACGACACGTGGACAGAAAAGATTGCAAAGCACTTATTTGCAAAAAAAACCCAAAACAGTGTTATCAGCCCACATCACTTGCGGTGGTCATGCGGGCATGACCACCGCAGGGTGGTATCCAGGGCATGTGGTCGTTTCGGTGGCTGAGACTATACTAAAAACTTACAAGTGTCACCATAACATCCGTGAACGGGGATGTGGTACTTCTGAGTGTACCAAAATGAAGACGGCCGTTGTGCCTTATGTCCACGGTGTTTTCCACGGTCTAAAAAAGATAGCCAAACGCGTTCATATTCGCGTGGCATTTAGTGCCCCACAGAAGCTTTCCAGGTTGGCTGCAAAAACCACTTCCCTAGAAAAGAAGGAACCTGGTTACCAGGTGAAGCATCGAAACAGTTACACGGAATGTGTAGAGGGCGTGATCTATAGCATCCCGCTGACGTGCGGAAAACAGTACGTCGGTCAAACCGGCCGATGCGTGAACGACCGGTTGCGCGAACATAGCAACAATGTTCGGCAAATGAACATTGGGCACTTAGCCCTTCATTGCAGCACGTGTGACTCTGCTGAGTGCAAACCGCTATTCGAGAGCTGCCGTGTGGTGGGGCAATCTACTTCTCAATTAACGCGAGGAAATAAGTGAGGCTGCAGAAATCGCGAAACTTGGCGATAACTGCGTGAGTGTCCCGTCCGTCGCCTGGATGGAAAAAAATCACAGCATATCCACGGAGTGAATGATGATGAGTGGGCGAAGCTGCGGAGGTTCATCGGTAAACCGTGAATCTTCCGTGAATTCTGCCCAGTACATCATCACCGACGTGAGATCGGGCGCGTTTATACTAAAGGTTCGATGAGAGTTATGGCGACCTGCAGCTCACTTTAGTTTTACATGTACGCTGTGAATTTTCATTGTTTAGAAAACCATCGCTTTAGAAAACATCTGGCGTCTTTCGTTAAGCAGATGGCGTCTTTTCGTTTTGCTTTAGAAACATCTGGCGTTCTTTCGTTTTGCTTTTAGAAAACATCTGGCGTCTTTCGTTGATTTATTTCATCAATCAACGGCGTTTTGAACAACATTTTTATTGCTTAATCACGCACAGCAGAAATCTCACCAGGCACTACCTTGGAGATAAACAATGGCTGCTAATGGGAATGAGAGACAGAAGAAGTCGGCTTTTAGCTAACACTTACACTGCTACTTCTACTAACGTTTCCTACTGGAACATGCCAATGGCTGCTAATGGGGAATGAGAGACAGAAGAATTCGGCTTTTAGTTAACGCGCAGGCTGCGAATTTTTTATTGTTCCACAACGCACAGGCAAAATCTCCCACCGGCGCCACCTTGGAGGTCAAGATCTGGTACTAGCATTACGGCTGGTTACGCACTACTACGAGGGACCAGGCCCCGGAAAGTCTCAAGTTCCAGCGATCGCCGCAGAGGGCGAAAAAATCAACCGCGGCGAGTTCCATCGATATGCGCGGAGAGTGGAGCTACTCACTCCTCTTTTAGCGGTCGGATAAGTTAGTTCGCATTTTCCGTGTTAGGGGCGCTCAACGCGGCCAAAAATTTTATTTCAGAATGTATCAGAAGTTTGTTAAAAGCTTAGTTACCGTGTCATTTCGCATACAGCTAGTAGGGACGAGTTTTTGTGTTAGTAATAGAGTTAATACAAGAGCTTGATTGTTTGAGGACAAGTATTGAGATTACACTGACGCTCGAAAAGCAGCAGCCCATTGGCATCGATAGCGCTTCGGTCGGTTATTGCGGTTGTTTCATTCAAATTGTACCGCGGTCGTTTTCTTTGATCGGCGTTACGCAGCTCCGTTTTAAATCAGTTTTGATATAGCAATGCGTGTTTGTGCGCCAAATTTTACATGCCGCTGCCACAAAGTGAACGTGTCTAAAGCCTGTGAATCACGTCAGCTGCGGCGCTTCACCGGCTACCAGCGTGAAAATCCAATGCCAGCAAGGAGCTCGGGACTACCTACGAAAACGGAATAACCATGCACCATGTGGGTGTGCGGACCGGTGAGTGAAAATGCATTGCTTTGCATTTGAACATAGCTTCTTTTTTTGCATGCGCTACGGTTTTTTGTCATTTCAAAAGGTTTTACGACTCGTCCAGCTGATAGGATGCACGGCTTGTGAATTGCAATGACATTTTCTAAGATTATTTACTTCGTTCTCACTTTTGCAAAAAATACCTTTACTGCTAAACTTTGTAACACAGATCACAGCATAAGTTTTACCTATTTCTGCACAAATTAGTCTTTTGAGATAAATGCTCATAAGTCCAATGCATGATACATTTTCGTAAGTTTACAATCATACATATTACATTTGCACATACCATGTAGTTTATAGAGTTGGGAAATTAACTAACTTAGTATCCTCTAATTGAGGCTTGGTCAGACACGGTCCACTGAAGGTCACCACTAAAACAAATTCACAAACAAAGCAATGTTATGTGCACACTATTTTTCTCATGCAGTGCTCTCATATACATTCTTCTCAGATATGAATCGCAAATCCACTCACGCTTCTACCATAGTAATCATTATTTTTTCCTCTTCCAACCCAACCACAGCCTCCAAGAAACTGCTCATATCAGCACACGCTCGGATGCTTTATCTCTGAACCTACCTCAAGTCAGCAGAGGATGTTCCACTACTGTAAGTAAATTCGTGGTCCCAAATTCTCAAAAGGTATGGTTGTGGACACTTTACTTATTGAACCATTTTTTTTCTTTTATCATTTCTTTGTTGCTTTTTCTCATGACTCAATTTTTTTCCTTCTCAGAAAACTGGACAAAAGAGAGATCATTGGTTTCCAAGCTACCCACACCAAGTCGTAAGAAGCTCAAGAGTCGCCTATCCACCACCAAAGTTTACCAGGCGGACAAATGCAAGCCTTATACTAAAAAGCAGTGATAGTGTACGGTATGTTGAAGCAGTACAAAATTGGGTCCACAAATTATTGCTTCTTGCCTCATGAATTACTCAGTTTAGAGGAAATGTGCTGGCTTCAAATTTCTTGGATAGTGCATGTGATGGGGTGCACATACTGTACTTTAATCTACGTGTGAAACTTTGCATAGAGTATCACATGTAACTTGGTAGCAAGTGGGCCAGTAGCAGTGCATATTTAGCAGCACTTGTTTTTCCCAGTGAATATAGTTTGCTGCAATTGTGGAGGCTGTTGCAAAGCAATGGCAGGGAAAGCTACAGTAGTGCTGAAACAAAGAGTTATGTGTACCGATTGCTTGTAGGGACATTGTGAAGGTTCTAAAATAGAAAACTGTGTGCAAACACTCGTGCCTTCATTAAACAAGGCATTTCGTGTAGTGGTCACCTGGAGAATAGTTTCCGGGTCGCTACTCTGGAATAAATAACGTTTGATGATGGGAGTAGGAGAATAGAAGCATGTGCATAAGGACATTTTGGGCAGTGTTCTATGAAACAGGCTGTTGAATTTGTAAAGCATTTGAAAATTTAGTCTTCAGTTTTATTCAATGAACTTCGCCAATACATTAATGGGATGATATGTAAACAGACACATCCAGAAAAGAGGGTACAGCACCGTTGCATTTGTGCAAGCAATTTGTTTTGTATGTGAAGTGGAACCACAGACAAGTAGAAAATAATATTTGTTCTAGATAACAGACCTCACACATGACACGGAGTTTTTAAAAGTATGTTTATTTTTAACAGAAAAATAAATGAGTGCACTCAATAGATACAATCAGAGTTCAATAGAGTTGGCCAGTGTTTGTGCATGTTAAAGATTTGAATGTGTAATAACTGCTATTTCCTTGATATTGGGGTGAGCTATATATCCAAAAAAGGCTAGTTTTGTGTTCATGCTTGTGATGCGCTGCAGCTAGACACGCACCAGAAAAAACGAGAACAACACAGGCTGATGCGCAACACCTTGTGCTGTTCTCGTTTTTTCTGGTCCGTGTCTACCTGCAGCGCATCACAGGCATGAAGACACGCCATCTAGCCCCTGTTGCCGCCTTATTAGTTTTGTGTGACACCCGTGTTGAAATGAAAATGTAAATTCAGCTTATGCAATCGTCCATCGTTTAAACTGTGTTTCACGACTATGCACCTTTGGCACCAGAAAAAATGAACTAATTTACTTATTTTTCAGTGGAAGACATGGCAATTAAACAAAGCTAATTATACACATTTGATAGAAAGGATTACTCACTGCCTCTTTCTCCAACATTGCTACTATGACTTCCAGCACTTCCTAGCTGTCTAGTATACTACTGTTCCAAATGTGTCTATTGTGCGCGCACACATCATGTGCAGTCTATTGTCGGTGCTGTCCACTGGTACATCATTCTTTTTTATTTATAAATGAGTGCTTTCAGGAACTGTAGTAGGATTGATAGGCGGGCGAGTTGGAACTTATCCATCAAATTGGGCAGCCTGTGTGGCAAGATTGAAAGACGCGCAAATGGGGTTGCAAGGGCAGGTGATAATGCCTGCTCAATCAGACATGTTAAGAAGTACACCGCGTGTTCAGAAGGGGTGGTATATAAGATTCCTTGTACCTGCGGGTCTGTCTACATCGGACAGACTGCCAGATGTATAAATGTTCGGCTGCGCGAGCATGCGAATTCTTTGAAGGGGGGTGTTTCGTCTCACCTCGCCAGCCACTGCCGGGATTGCGGGTGCATGCCTTCCTTTGAGCAAACGTCCATCATCACTCGCCATCATAATCAACGCACACGTGAGATTTCAGAGGCGTACCACATGGCTAAGTGCGATAGTGTTTGTATAAGTCAGCCATCAGTCTCATTATCGGAGCAAGAAATCCGTTTCATTGATCAAGTGTAATCTTGCGTGGCACGTGTGTTTCTGTATATATATATTTGTCTTTTCAAATAAAATCTTTCAGTTGAAGATCAGCGCGTGTCCCGTCCTCTTCTCTTGTGTCCTTGTCAACTTCCTCCTTGACTACGCCTGCAGCGTTGAAACAGACTACGGAAAGCATTCCGAGGTAACCCATCCCCCCCGCCTATTCGATCCTTGTATTTCAATAACAAGGTGGATGGCTGCTCGCACGGCATGCCTGAGTGGCAGCCAGCATCATCCATACCGTGCTTCGTGTATAGTCGTGGAAGGCGCTCGTGGCCCGCGGAGAGCAGACGCGCATCAAATCTCGAGTCGGGCAGGCAGCCAGGCGGACACACATGGGATTGCCGCATTCTTTCCCTCCCACGTGGGCCTCGAGGCAGTACGATCACATACTCCTGTTTTTATTCTGTTTCTTTTTCCGGAGGGGGGGGGGGGAGGGGGCACTGTCATCTCACCCCTTTCATTAACCGTTTCTCCACTTCGTTCACTTCAGTTCTTTCCCTCGCATGCGACTCCAAACAGCTTGACACTTCGTTTCATCAACGGCGCCTCAACTTTTCTATTTTATTTACGTTGAAAACACTGCCTCATATTCGACTACATTGAAGCAAGCTGCAGATACTGCACGTTTTGAAACACAAGTTCATGAAGGTTCTTGGCGCAGAATTGCCTAGTAGGAGTGCTCGAAGTCATAGTGCTCGAAGTAACGGTGGAATCTTAAACGCGAAGTCGTTTGGAAGGTCCATATAGAGTATTTTTTCCCACAATGTCCCCGCAACACGGTCCCATAGACTTAAAGTAATAGGATGCCGATGGGTCCTCGGGCCGCTCCAGGTGGCAGAAAATCTTTGCGCTTCGGCGACCCCCATGGGCCAGCACATGATCCGGAGTTGGTCGTCCGTTCGTGAGCTGTGCAAAGCAGCCTCCCATCGCTCCTCTTTCTCAGCCCCCGCAAAGGGGGATTTGACTTGTTCGGACAATGTCAATACACGTGATTAAAGTCGGCTCGCGGACTCAAGCAGAGACGACCATGGGGTAAGGCGTCACCTTGATGAATTTAGGAAGTGATGAAGTTGGAAATCAAAGTGCCCGTTTGGAGTCGGCGCAAAACGAATTGCTCAGCCTGGGACAACGATGTATGGTCTGGTCGGTAGATCATGCGGGAATTGCAGTAATGTAAAGTAATTTCATGATAGGTGAGTAGGCGTTCCCGCACGCTGTGAAAGGAAGGCAGACGGTCCACACTGCCCGGTTGGCCTCGAGCTTGCTCATGGGCAAATGTATTCCCGGTATGTGCACAATGCACTGAAACCCACAACATAGTGATTATTCGTTTAGGGGGTGGAACGAATTGCTGTATACGGTAGGCAGGTGCATGAATTCGACGCATAGTAAAATTACGAATGGCCGTTTTGGAGTCCGAGAATATATACTCCGCCTGGGTCTGAGCAATAGCTAACGCAATCGCAGCTTCTTCCGCCTGGATTGGTTGAGCGCCTCGGTCAAAAGTGTCGGAACAAAGAAGCTTGTGGGCATTATCTGAGACTTCCACTGCGAAGGCAGGATGATGGGCATCTACATAAGCGAGCGGGGTCGAAGATGCGTAGCGCTTATGAAACGACCTAGCTCTGGCTATTGTGCGGTCGTGATTATGGGTTGGAGGGGTATTTTTGGGCAATGGTGGGATGTAGAAACTGTCGCCAACGCACTCGGGTGGGGGGGGGGGGAGGTGGAAGGGGATTCGTGGGGGTGGTGCATCCTATGAGGTTGATTTGAGGCGATCGACTAGTTCGTCGACCGTGCTATGCGCACCCAACTGGACAAATTCTCTCGTGGTGGTACTCTCAGTAAAGTGGATAGCACTTTTTTATATGCTGTGCGGATGAGGCGATCTACTTGATCTCTCGAGAGAGATTAAAGGTGCAGATAAGGGAGGGAATAAGTCATTTTACAGAGACAGAGTGCTTGGGCAAGGCGGCGCGTGTCTGCTTCACGCATGCCCCTGTGGCGATTGGAAATTTTCTTCATGAGGGCGGCTTTAGTCTGCACCGACATCCGTATCGCACATATAGCTACGGAATTGGAGCCGTTATTGGAAACGTGGAGGCCTAGAACTCTGATGTTGTCTACCTGCGGGTTGAGGTGATCATCCAGACATATTGATATTGCCGGAGGGGAAGGGTTTTTGGGACGAATGAGAAGAAGTTTTGATTTAGGAGCTGAGCAGCTGAGGCCGATGCTTCACGCGTGTTCTTGGACCATTTGTGTTGCTCTTTGGAGGGTGTATTCGATTGTGCCACAGTTGCCTGTTGCCTGTGGTGGTCCAAAGCGTGATGTCATCGGCGCACAGTGAGTGTTGTAGGGCCGGTATAGTCGGAGTTTTTGCACGAGGATCATTAAAGTAATATTAAAAAGGAAAGAAGATAGGACGGCCCCTTGAGGAGTGCCTTTACTGCCGAGGGTGGATATCCATAGAACCGCGGAGATCCACCTAGAGTCGGTTAAATCCCCGACCTTCTAGTGCCAGAGATGTCAAAAGAAAGTTTTGATTTCACCGTGACCGAAAATGTGATGGCATGTTGACTCAAGACAACAGTGAAAGATATCCTGATGATTTTTTGTGTTAGTGTGAGAAGGGTTGGTCTATTGTAACAGGCAAGAACAGGGACAGACAGTTAGGGGCAGCTAGGATATAGACAGGCGCTTATTCAGAGAGATCGCACATGCATTGTGGTCATAGAGAGATAAAAACAAATACGGCACTAATTCCTTGATCTTGCCTTCTCGTACATTCTTCAAACCTAATGTGATTATTAATGTAGCCAGGTTTCAAGGCGAGAATGCAATCAAGAGTGCCATAGCGACAAAGCTGTGGAGTATGACAGAAGAATTCTTTTATTGGTACGGCAGGCGCTCGTGCCAGTTTGAGCAGTTCCCTTAGGAAAAAAATCATAACGTGAAAGCAAACAAAGACAAAGAGTACTAGCGAGCACATCCATGCATACAAGCATACAAGACGAGGATAAAAAATGGGGGACCCTTAAGCTTCGCCTTTAAGAGTTGAACGCGATAGCGAAATCCGGCCCCTAGTGGGCACTTCAACCACTAAGTACATACTTCATGTGTACTCTTACACACACACGCACACAGACGCACGCGCGATGTTTCTCTAGTAATGGTACAGGTTTTCGATGTAAGGAAGGAAGGAAGAAACAAGCGGAAAGACAGGGAGGTTAGCCAGTTCTTAGACCGGCTGGCTACCCTGTGCTGGGGAAAGGGGTAAGGGGGATAAAAGATGATAGAAGAGAGATGTTACAAAAAAAAGGAGAGCAAGAAAAGGAAAAAGAAAAAGAGAGGGGAAAAAAGGAAACGAGAATATGGCACTACTTAGAGTCTGTCCCTAAGACCAGTTGTCCGCAAGAAGCGCTATAATGCTTTTAAAGCCTTCTGTGCTGACGATGGACTCGGCCAGGGTCCCAAAACCCTTTCTTCCGACATAGGGCGATTGTCAAGTTTATCTAGCGCATTCGAAAGTTCTTGTCTTGGCGCACTGAAACGGGGACACTCACACAGAAGATGGGAGATCGTTTCTTCGCAGCTGCAGTAATTGCATATGGAGTTGTTGGCCATTCCAATCAGACAGGAGTAGGCATTCGTGAAGGTCACGCCAAGCCACAGGCGGCACAGAAGCGTCTCCTCAGCTCGCGATATTCCTGACGGAAGACGGAGCTGGAGATTGGGATCCAAGCTGTGTAGACGAGCGTTGGTGAATTCAGCCGAGTTCCACTGGGCAAGTGTGAGTTCACGTGCCAGCGAACGAAGTCTTGTAGCTGCGTCGGTTCTGGAGAACGGTATATCTGCGTAGTGGTCACTGTCGTGTGCAGATCGGGCGGCCTCATCTGCACAGTCGTTACCGTATATACCACAATGACCCGGTATCCACTGATACGCTATGTTGTGTTGTTTCTCGACTGCATGGTGGTGAAGGAGCCTTATAGCAGCGACTAACTGCTCATTAGGTCCATAACGAAATGGCGACATAAGACATTGAAAAGCTGCCTTGGAGTCAAAGATGGACCAAGCTTGCGAAGGTTCTTCAATTACAAATTCTAGTGCTGCACGGATGGCGGCGAGTTCTGCGGTCGTTGATGATGTCAAATGCGTTGTTTTGAATTTTATGGTGATTGACTTCGCGGGAATAAATACTGCCCCTGCTGAACTTGCAGAAGAGACAGAACCATCCGTGTAAATGTGAAGGCGTCCGCTGTGTTTCTCATGCAGGTACAGTAGTGTGGCTTGTTGTAGGGCTAAATATGACGACTGTTTCTTCTTTTGGATTCCGGGAATGGTGAGTAGGGCTTCGAGTGGGTGTAGGCACCACAATGGTAACGGCGGTCTTTCTGCATGCGTGAAGGTCGAGGGAATCACTGCTCGATGTGATGCTACAGTACCGCTGAACGCAGAGTGCGGCCTAGATGTAGGAAGTGAGGCGAGGTGGTGCGACGGAATCCGAGCAAGATATCTGATGTGCATTCTCAAAGCATCGACGCGTATGTATGTAGTGATTGAATGGTCACGCGCGATGACGACAGTCGATCTAAAACACTTCCCTGTGCAAGTGTAGAGGCATATTTCTCACAATGCCTCACAGATGGCAGCACATTATCTAGCGTTTTCTGTTTGCTAGTGTTGCATCCCCCTGGGTCCCAATCTAGCCCCCTGTCCAGCCAGCCTCCCCCCCATTCCCACTCCCATTTACTGTCAATAAAGTTTATTCCTCCTCCTCCTTGCTTGATCAACGCCTCCTCTAGAAAGCAGGCGTTGGCTTGATATGTTTTCCGCTAGACGGACATAGTTGTCCATTTTTAGAGCTGTTTAGAAGTTCGTGTGTGTTTTTAGCGGCGATGGCTGCGCTATCCCGGCCCTTTTCGTCGCGCAAAAAACGTACTTTGATGGCCTCGCCGAAGCGCCTACAAATCGCCGAATGGGCTCATTTTCTTCGTGACACCTGCCGAACAAAATGCGTTAAGGCGACTGCTTCCACTACATGGCATTTATGTAGTGTTTTTTTTCCGTAGCAGCTGCAAGTAACATCGTGGCTTTGTGGTAGGACATCTTGCCACGCAAACGGCCCGGGTTCGATCCTCAATGGGACCGAAGATTTTTATTTCATTTGCATCTATTTCAATTTTTTGCTCACGGACAATTTTTCGCTCACAAGCGTTAGTGGCGACGCCGACACCGACACCGGAATTTCTGCGACACGAGCTCTCTAACGCTATCACGTTAAAAGGCGTGTCAGGCTACAGGGAGCATTACTTAAGATGCAGCAGCTGGTATTTAAAGACGTATATCTGGCATACCAATAAAGCCCACCTGGTAGCGGTACCCTTGCTTTTCCAACGCGCCTCGTACCGTGTGAGCTGCCATTATTTCTGTGAAGTAGATTTTAATGCATTCCGTTCATTTTCGAATCCGCGGCTGCTCCTACTTCGATTGTGCCGTGTTTATTAATACCGAAGATGGATTTCGTAAATGTGTTTTCTATAAACTTCGCACTTTGGAAAAACTGCGTACGGGGAGACTCACTGCATCAATTTGTAACCTGGTAAGTACACTTTTGGGGCACGCCACTCGCAAAAATGATGTTTAGTAACCCGAGGACAAGCTTTGTAAGGCGCAGATCTGCAGCACGTTTCTTTTTGAAGTGATGCTTGTATCAAAGCAAAAAGAACACATAAGAAAGTAAAGACAGAAATAAAAAAAAGAGGCAAAGAGAGAAACAAAACAAAAGGAAATGAAAGACGACGAAAAGCGCGCACACGCCTGTCGGAGTTTGCAATTGCACTTGCAAACTCCGACAGGCGTGTTTTCTCAGAGCACTTGCAATTGCAAGTACTTTGAGAACACCGCATAATGGGGGAAGGCAGTAAATATCTGGCTCAGCAAAGTTTGCACGACGCAACGGTCGCAGGTTCCTTTCGCGCTTTCAAGCGTCAGAAATTATTCGAATGCACCTTGTTGTGCAGCCCAGTTTACTTGACCTGGCCTTATATCTCCAGCTAAGGCAAGTTTGCCTCTTGTGTACTTTGAACAGCCAAGCTGTTTAGGCTCTACGTAATTTGTCCGTCGTCAACAGAAAAGCCGCCGAGTAGAGTAGAGTAGATTTTAATATAATATCTGGGGTTTAACGTCCCAAAACCACGATATGATTATGAGAGACGCCGTAGTGGAGGGCTCCGGAAAATTCGACCACCTGGGGTTCTTTAACGTGCACCTAAATCTAAGTACACGCGCCTCAACATTTTCGCCTCCATCGAAAATGCAACCGCCGAGGCCGGGATTCGATCCCGCGACCTTCAGGTTAGCAGACGAGCACCATAGCCACTAGACCACCGTGGCGGGGTAGAGTAGAGTATAGTAGAGCCTTGTATCCGTGGCACACACCCACGCTTGGGTATTGGCCAAGAACCGGGTAGTTTTCAAGAAAATTCTTAAATTATGAGTGTCACAGTTGAGGTCGTGGCACATATGTGTTCGTTGCTCCTCGCCCCCCTCCCCCTCACGTGCTTGAGCTGCTAAATTCATGGAGTTATAAGAAGAGTATCATCTACGTAAGCTTAGAACCTTCTCGTGCCTGGAGCTTTCGCACCGTGCCTGAAGATATGAACTTTGCTTGTTTTTTTTGTAATTTTATTTCTAAAGACGGCCCGAAGACGATTTCTAAATAGTGCACGAAGGCCATTAGCCTGTCACTCCAAATATCAGTCCATTCCTCGAACTCCCCCGGCCCAACAGACAAAAAGGGTTAAAAAGCGGGTGAGACATAACGAATCGAAGATCCGAGTGCCGGACAATATTGAAGACTATTGAGAAAAAAAGAAAAGCAAAACAAGCGGAAAATGTTTAGGAAAAATGCGAGACTTGCTGGCTTTGTTGCACATCGCGGTATTCGGAAATTGAATGTTGTATCGGTTTGGAACCCACGGTCTTGACTCGTCTTCTCGGTGAAGCGACCAGCTAGCCACAACTAGCGGGTCATTCGTTTCGTAGATGTTGAAAAATAATATTGAGGCAGGAATCCTGGTCTAGGATGACGGGAAAGGAAGGAACTCGAACGAGTTTTGCTCAGGCGTTCACTCACTAGAAGTATTTTTTCAAGATTCTTACAAAGAGAAAGACTGCGAGTTCAATGCGGCCACGAAGTTTCGCGACTTTGTGAATAGCAGTTCACATACCGATGTTACCGAACACTAATGGACGTGCTCACGTCTTACGCTGGCATGCGAGCTATTAAAGAAACGACGCCGCATTTCTTAGAATGTGCCTACGAAACCGCAGGGGAAATTCCAGAGGAAAACGGGTGAGCGTCGGTAATTTCCCTTGTGGCATAGCAAATGAACCTATTAGGTGAAGATACCCTTTACGTAAGAATGATACAAGCCTTTCGAAATGTTTCGGTACTACAAATGATGATGAAAGGGCTGTGGGCGCCATTGTTACTTTCGTTTTATCTTCAAGCACACCACGGGTGCAACTTGCCGTGATTCCAAAAATTGCTTAAGCAAACATCGAGAAACATTTTCAGCAAACATTTGCTGCGCGAGATCACTCGTAGGTTAAAGTCATCGTCACAATAAAATATTTAAAATAAACGACATTTGTGTCAAAATAAATTATAAGCTGAAATTGTAAGCTTAAATGTTCTTTTTTGTGGTGCTGTATCACTTACTCACTGCACCTCAACTGAATATGAAGGTTCTTTGACGAGCTTCAAGCTACTATCCTCCGTGTTTTGAATATTACAGAATGCAATGGCTACGTACCTTGATATCACACGGTGTGCCAGTAAAAGAATTGTCTAGTCTTCCTCGATTAGAACGCATAGATGAGTTATCGCTGAATTTATGCTATTTATAGTCAACGTATTCGATGATTTTATGGATATACGTGTATGCTGACTACGTCTCGGCCACATTTCCACACGAAATCACTTGCTGCTTTTCATGATCACAAAGAAATGAACCATCTCTGATGTTACCCGCATGAGGGCTTACTGAACACAGCAGGACCGCACAGGCTTTGAAGCTCGAGGGAATATAATAATGATTGCTGGGGCTTTATGTTTATAAACAACGAGATTATATTGAGGCACGCGGTAGTGGAGGGCTCCGAAAGTTTATACCGCCTGCCGTTCTTTAACCTGCACAAAGATCGCACAGTACACGGGCCTATATTATTTCGCCTCAATCGAAATACGACAGCCGCGGTCGGGGTCGGACGCGCAACTTTCCAGTGAGCAGCAGAGTACCGTAACCGTTGTACCAGGAAGCGCAAAGACGGAAAGGCGGACGAAGCGCAAAGGAAGAAAAAGATGGCGTCAGCTGGTGCTCTTTAGTACAAGGCAATTTTACAAAATTAGCTGCAGCGTGGTGAGTAGCTTTTAACAGCCGAACTGTTTAAGCTTGCCCTAATTTGTCTGTCGGAAACAGAAACGATCATCGTCATGAATCGTCCTCTTCTTTATCGTCGTCGTCTTCTTCATCTTCTGCTTCGCTGCCAGGATACGTGTGTCGATTTCTACGGAGCGGGATACAGTAAACAGATGGACGAGAGGACTAGTATAGAGAGAGAAAGAAAGAAGGAGAGGAAGAGAGAAAGGAAGGAAGACTGAGAAAGAAAAAAAAACAAACTCTTGGCAAAAAAATTTCATGGCGAGGCGGGATTCGAACCCGCGTACCCACGATCGAAAACGAGCGTCTTAACCAGTCGGCTATCCAGCCGCGCTAGCGGAAAATAGCATAGCCTTGCATAGCATAGCAAGGGTGGGAAAGATACGTGAGGGTGAGGGGGAGAGACGTGAGGTTGAAGAGGAGGGAAAGGAGGAGGGAAGAGAGCAAGGCAGTGCATAGAAAGAATGAGATTCTGCTTTATATTCTGCTGATTCTGGCGGTGGTCAAGTCGCACTTAATTTGAAAAAAAGCTGGTATTATATATATTTTTTCGCGAACTATTTTTCTATGAACGTCGCCAGTGGAAATTCTGCAACGCTTTTCAATCTATCAAGCCTGTCTATTTAAGGTGTCTATTAAAAAAAGGAGTGAGGAGGAGAAAGTGTAGCACTTTACAAGGCGCTATTTAAATTCGTCTTCACACTGAAGACTCCTGCACCTCGCCCTTTGTTTAAATTTCTACCTCCTAGATCGGCCTCCTTCTTTTATCAAGCAAGCTTGTCACGTGATGAAGTCGTCATATGAGGTGGTGTAGTGAGGTCATAATGACGTCAAAAATTCCGGTCATCTGTGACGTCGTGATGAAGTCATAAATTACAGATGAAGTCATCATTACGTCAGCTGTGATCACGTGATACATCTTGTCGATGATGATGGCAACGTGGACCTGTTGGTATAGCATTCTATCGAACCCCGGCCGCGGCGGACGCATTTTCGATGGAAGCGAAAATGCTTGAGACCAGTTTGCTTCGACTTAGGTGCGCGTTAAAGAACCCCAGGTGGTCGAAATTTCCGGAGCCCTCCACTACGGCGTCTCTCATAATCATATCGTGGTTTATTATTACGCTTATTATTATTATTATTATTATTATTATTATTATTATTACTATTATTCTTGTTATTATTATTATTATTACGGTATAGCATTCTACTTCATGAACAAAAGAATGGAATTCAGAGGTTCGTTTTCCTTTGCCAGACAGAACCTTAATAAAAACCTACAGGCGATGAAGCTACGGGAGATAGGGGGGGAATTCTTTGTAATATTCTATTTGTATTGTAGCAATTATGATCTAATGTGAAGAAATTAAGGCGGACGAAAAGACAAGTTGCCGCCGGAAGGGACTGAGCCTGCCACCTTCGTATAATGCGCTAGATGCTCTATGAATTGAGCAACGGCGGCGGTCGTCCTCCCGTCCACATTATCGGGTATTTCTGCGTATGCAAACCTGGAACTGTTAGTCAGCGCCGCTCGTAGCCATGACAGCGAGTGTGGAACTCTCTTTGTTGCCAGCTGGTGTCAAGTGTCACGCGATACGTGACTGTTTCCAGCAACATTTGTTTATTTACTTATCACAACTTGCCGGCTCTGGTTAGAGTATACGGTAAGGCAAGCATACATAGAAAAGGGTACAAAGAAAGAGAACGAAACCGGCCAACTGTACACGTAAAATAGATCATAACAGCGACGGCATCACTAGCAACAGTAGAATAGCACTGCAATTTCAAGGAATGCAGAAACGCTTTCATTATGAGGAAAAGAAGCGATGCGGCATTCATGAATTAAAAAGGAAAAATATATTCCGTGATTCGCGAAGAAAACGAACACAGAGTTGTTTTCTTTTCTTCAATATTTGCAGCTTCTATTGCGGGGTGGAGGTAATCCGTATATCTTTTTATCTTAATCTTAAAGTTTTCAGATAGCAAATGCTGCAAAGAAAGAAAGAAAGAAAAGAAAGAAAGAAGGAAAGGAAGAAAGAAAAAGATAAAAGAAGGAAAAGAAAGAAAAAACAAAGAAAGAAAGAAAGAAAGAAAGAAGGAAAGAAAGAAAGAAAGGAAGAAAGAAAGAAAGAAAACAAAGAAAGGAAGAAGGAAAGGAAGAGTGTAAGAAAAAAAGAAAAACCAGCGCGATGGCTGGTTTATTTTTACACATGGAGCTGTTTCGTCGTTCGCCTGCCCACGATCTTTATTGAATTCAGCTTATCTACGTGCTGACGTTAAGAATCTCCTGTTCTGCTGGCGAAAGGCGCGGAAGAAAGTCATTCTTCGCAATTAATAATTTTGCATGCTCTCAGCTGACGTGGGCAGTATCCACATATTCCAATGCCCATGCAGCGGAATCGACCTGTTCGCCGGAATATTTTTGTGACGCTTAAAAAATGCTTTGTGCTGGCACAACAGAAAAACACCTGTGTGTTTTCAGCGCTATTCGCTATTCGTAAAATCAATACTCGGAGTCAAGGCGGTGTACGACGAAAACATTTGCTAAGGTAAGGAAGAAATTTCACGATTATACCTTGGTATTCATGCTATAGTTGGCTTCTATCGGTGATAGTTCTCCGGCCTGGTTTTAATTACACTTGAGCCGGTCTTTCCTGGCCTGAATATTTTGGTAAAGGCAATCAGGCCTCCATAACACACGCGTGGAATCAGCGCTTGGAAATTCCAGTAGACCCTTTGAGCGCGAAAACGGTGTATGCAGTGTCTTTTCTAAAGGAAAGTATATTCTCTACATGAAACAGAGCTATTGGCCACGAGGCCCACCACTGGAAACGCCGGCGCCACCGTCGGCGTGACGTGCTTGGCAGGATCACGTGGTCCGCGTCGGCTGCTTGTGGAGCGCTGCCGCGTGCTTCGAAAACGAGTTTCAAGTACCACATGCGCTGCGGTCTCTTCAAACACGGTAGTTTTCTCGAATTTTCTACTCAACTGAAACCACTGTGATAGAGTGGCTACCTCCGAAGGCGACGAATATGCGGTTCTACCGCTCGGTACCGCAGTGCCGGGTTTACGCAACGGAGCCCAGTGTCAGCCTGCACCGGTACCCGATGGACAAGAAACTGAATGAAGCATGGGTTGTAAAGCTAAGAACAGGCAAGTAGCCATCGGCTACGAGACTTGTGTGCAACAAGCACTTCCGCGACGAAGACTTTCGTTACTGCGTCGGGCCTGCGATGTTCCGTGAGTAGCAGACAGCGCGCACTGAGACGATGGCTCACGCGCGCTTCCTGTCGGCAAATGGTGCTTATCTGCCACAGGATGGAAAAAGGCGCTACCTTTTACCACGTGCGATACCATCTCAGAATCCTGGCGTGCGACCTCTTGATCGTCGGCCCCGTGCTCAGCATCCACAAAATCGGCTGCAGATGCGCAAGTCATTGTTTAGCTACGTTGAATTAAAAAACTCATAGGGTCCCTTATGCATTCGCCAAAGATGACTAGAAGGCGAAAGCCATCTTTTTCTTGTCAGTCGACGTATTTATTCTCCCGCGCACCCCTCCAAAAGCGTTCTGCATCTATGCGGTTTTGCACGGCCTCCGTGACCGATCACGGAGGCAATGCAAAGTGACCATGACGTTGAATACGTCATCATGTGACGTCACGTTATCTGACGTCATAACGATGTTACATATTTTGGCGATATGTGACGTCATGAGCCGTCATATGATAATGCCATCACCGATCACGGAGGCAATGCAAAGGGACCATGTCCTGTGAATACGTCATCATGTGACATCACGTTATGTCACGTCATGGTGATGTCATAATGAAGTTACAAATTTAGGAGGTCTGTGACGTCATGATGACGTCATATGGTGACCTCATCACGTGACGATTATTTTTTGCGTCACTCGTCTTGACGCCGAGACGGTCAATCTTCCCGTTTGAAGAGGCATGTGGCTTTCGCCTTCAAAGCTACGCGACGTTTGCTGGTGGACGTACATAGCGAGAGAGTCAAATGCTACGGCTGTGTGCTGCAATTATGTTTGCAATAACATTTTTTCAGCCAAGCTTGCGTTCCCCTGACACAAACACTATGTCCCAAATTTATTTGTGCCACTCTCAAACTGACGTTGGGCCTCTCCAACCCCATGTATTTTCTTGGAGCCTCATTTATTTACGTGGGAAAGATATGCCACCCTGTTGGCGTTAGACACGACAATGCCGCCAAAATTGCTGGGGTACACGTCAAATATTTACTGTCTTGTTTTGCGGCTGCTGGTTGCTGCAATAACTTCTATTTTATTCATCGCTATTTCAAGTTCACGTGGGTTCTAGTTCACAGCCGACGTTTGCAGAACAAGTGCGGCGGACGTTACTGTATTTTCTTTCTTTTCCTTGACGTTGCATGCTACTACATGCTGGGTCTCGTAGGCTAGTTCTCCTTCCACCAGCAATCTCGAAGTGGTGAAGCTTTGGTCTATGAATTTGTTGATGACAGAGAGCGGCAAGTTCACTGGAATGCAAATGGAACGATAATTAAGGAGCATTAACAAAGGCGTCGCATTTGCTCACGTTTTGTGTGAGCACCAAGCGAAACGAATGCACTGAATAAAGAAACAGAAGCAGCGGCATTTGCCCGCTGAGAAGGCCGATCAATACGCAGTGCGAGACAACTTGTCAAATGACATTGAAACGTACACGAATTTAGAACGAAAAAAAAAAAAAAACTGAATCGTCAGGACGGAACATCACAAAGTTGCCATGCGCACCGAAGCCGTAGTTGTAACGAAATTGTTTTTGAACTGCTCTGATAGCGTCCGCGCAACAGTAGTTGTTTGTGTACTCACAAATTCTCACATTTTGCGGCCTAAAGTTCACAGCGCGGTGCCAAAACGCGCTCGTACAAAAGCGAAACCATCAGTACGAGCATACATGCAGACGCTCATACATGCAGAGGCACCGTCAGTCGTCGCGAACCCGTGCGATCGCCGGCTTGAGGTTTCTTTCTGTTATGCTCCGTTTGGTTATGCAGGCAGTCTACTCTAACGAGATATTTCACATATTTTGCACTCAGCGAGCGACAACCTTTCACGCAAGAAGCCGGTTTAGGGGTCTCCAGCGCGGTGACCGCGTGAAGCGGTTGCTTGGTTTTCTGCAGAGAGACAGCGACTGTAGACTATCTTGTGCTTTCTGTTCGTCGAAAACTATTCTTTTGACAGGAAACAACATATTTCTTTTCGAAAGTACCTGCAGAAATGTCCCGGAGGGCTTCCGCGAGGTGATTTTGTAGAGCGCCGACAGCAATACCTATGGGGCGCGCGCTGGCGGCATCCTGCCTAGCACGCAATCGAGGCGCGTCCGATAGAGGGCGACTCCGTAACTCCTCGCCGCCAATATTGTGAATGACAGTAGGCACAGAAGTGCTGACCTTAAGCACCATTTAAACTAGCTATATTAAAAATGTGACAATGTCGGCCAAAAAACAACTTGGTTCGCTTCAGATTACGTGTATTTGCATGACGCCCTCAATAGTTTTGCGTTAGTAGTGGTAGTAGCAGTAGTATTAGTAGTAGTTGCACTCGTAGGAGCTAACTTGTAGTAGGAGGAACAGTTGTTGAGTAGCACGAGGCGCAGCGGGCGTACCTATTAACAACCGCGCCTCTTTTTATATTCCAATGTAACCGGCCGTTACACGTGTAACCGCTGCCTTGCCCAACACGTGCGCAAAAGTGTGGGGATCTTCACGATTATTTTAGAACCTTCTGATAGATTACGCGCTCAAAGTGAACAATGGAGTTTATTCTGGAACTAACGCGGCCAATAAATATAACGCTGGAATATTCGATGCCACATGCATACAAATGCCGACCCGCCTTACCGTTGATGATTAACGACGTCTGTGCTTGCCGCTTTCGCTGCACTTTGGGTATTGCTTCTTTTACTGGGCAGAAGTTCGCCCGATGAAGCGCTTCATCTTTATCGGCTACGTTTTACTTTCTTCACCGTCCCAACCACGTGACACTATATGTGTTCACCAGAGATCACATGCCCTAACCCTGAACGTGCTTAGATGTTGTCCTCAGCAGTGTTAGTAATACTTCAAGGGAATAATTGTTTGATTATTCGGGAGAATGGCTTTCTCATTCATCTAGAATTCACAAATATAAACCACACAACCATGTCAACACGCCTTCACTGGTGATCGGCTGGTTCATATATGACTATATATAGGTTTGTTCTTGCATGAGGTTGTTTTTACACACACTTGACTTCCTTGGACACTCTGGACAGTACATGGGTATTACTACGCGCTATACGTTGCCGTGAGACATCGTAAAAAGGAAGGAACAGAAAGCATGCTGTTGTGTGGAAGATCAATACGGTCAGAAATGGTTGCAATCGCAGTGAGATCCTAACCTAGACGCTTGGGATCGATATCCGCTGGCTGTTGTCTGTTTCATCTCAACTGATGCAAATAACCGAACTGGCACTGTGGTTCAGACAGTTTCGTGCTGAGAGGTTTGGTGGTGAACGACGAGAAAAAAGGCCACCAGGAATCAATGTCTAGACAAAGTCCTTGCCTATGTGTATTATATCGATGGAGGTTTGATTTTTTTGAGGAGCATTTATCTCTCATGCATTGCCCACTTCGTACTTTTTGTTTGTAAATTCGCAATCCTTTTTATTTCTTTTGCAGTGAGCACACGGGCCGTAAAGGTTTGCGGGATCTGCAGTGCATGGCGGAGCGATCGAAAAGTGCATAGCTGCGCCACCTACCGTCACATGGCGTGGTGCTGAAGCTATCGACTGTGGCCTCCGGAATTAGCTCCGCCACGCACCGGCAACGGTGCCTTGGCGGAGCGGTTGATACAGACCCAAAACAAAGCTAGCAATGCTCAAAACTCTCTTCAGATAAACTAACAAGGTCTAAAAATAGAATTAACAGAAATAACCAAAAGGTAATCGACATATTTAACTTAAAGATTACACCATGTCCCACTCAAGGGAACCATGAAGGGATGCGAAGCGGCATTGGGGGCGCACACCAAGTTTCCGTTACGTTGACTGGGCGTTTCGGTTAGTGCCTGAGCTTTGTATTTAGTGCTTATGTTATCACTACGTTGTGTTTGTGCGTTGGTTTCCGTTAGCGCCGAGTGAACGAGTGGCGCCGACGTTGACGTTACAACTCATATGAACGGGAGCGAAGCGAGAATGACAGAAGCCAACCGAGCGCATGTGCCTAAATGCATATGAAATGGGGGAGGTAGAGGAGAGAGGGGTTACAGGCTGTATTTGGCTGCGGCGCGACTGCATCACGTAGGAGGAGAGGCTACGCCTGCGCCGCGGCTGCAGCGCGCGGGAGCAGAGGAAAGAAGGCGACCGAACACCTGCGTAAAGGAGGAGAGTGGGAGAGAGAGTAGACGCACGCGCGGTGGATTGCGGACGCCACCACCGACGACGAACACAGCTCCGAGCAAAAGCTGCTTCGCATATAAAATCGCTAAAACTGCTTGTAAGAAAGCACGCGGCTCACTCCTGCGCCGCGCAATAGTGGGCGCCACCGCCTCGCCGAGCGCACGATTGCGCTTTCCCGGTGCTAAATCTGAACGGGGGAATAACCCGACGGAACTTGCGTTGCGGCAGACGACGCTTATCTCAACTGCCGTAACAAGCAGGAATCCGATAAAGAGCAGCAACAAGTAGCGCGCATGTCGGACGCCGAATTTTCGAATTTCCCTAACAAGATTCTACTCGTGCCGGGAGACCCTGCATGCTCATCTGGAATGTTCGTCATACAGTCACGTCGCAAGATACCACTTTCGGTGTATATCAAGCTAGCAAAGCGGCCGCCAGCGCACCATCAGCGTGGCACGTAAGTCATGCTGTACATGACGTGTGTCATGACTTTCATGTTAACTCGTGTTATTTATATTCGTCACACAATCACGTCGCAAGATACCAATTTTGGTGTATATCAAGCTAGCGAAACGGCTGCGAGCGCACCATGAGCGTGGCACGTAAGTCATGCTGTACATGACATGCGTATCATGATTTTCATGTTAACTCGTATTATTTATGTTCGTCACACAGTCACGTCGCAAGATACCAATTTCGGGATATATCAAGTTAGCGAAACTGCCGCCAGCGCTCCCTGAGCGTGGCACGTAAGTCATGCTGTACATGACATGCGTATCATGATTTTCATGTTAACTCGTATTATTTATGTTCGTCACACAGTCACGTCGCAAGATACCAATTTCGGGGTATATCAAGTTAGCGAAACTGCCGCCAGCGCTCCCTGAGCGTGGCACGTAAGTCATGCTGTACATGACATGCGTATCATGATTTTCATGTTAACTCGTATTATTTATGTTCGTCACACAGTCACGTCGCAAGATACCAATTTCGGGGTATATCAAGTTAGCGAAACTGCCGCCAGCGCTCCCTGAGCGTGGCACGTAAGTCATGCTGTACATGACATGCGTATCATGATTTTCATGTTAACTCGTATTATTTATGTTCGTCACACAGTCACGTCGCAAGGTACCAATTTCGGGGTATATCAAGTTAGCGAAACTGCCGCCAGCGCTCCCTGAGCGTGGCACGTAAGTCATGCTGTACATGACATGCGTATCATGATTTTCATGCTAACTCGTATTATTTATGTTCGTCACACAGTCACGTCGCAAGATACCAATTTCGGGGTATATCAAGTTAGCGAAACTGCCGCCAGCGCTCCCTGAGCGTGGCACGTAAGTCATGCTGTACATGACATGCGTATCATGATTTTCATGTTAACTCGTATTATTTATGTTCGTCACACAGTCACGTCGCAAGATACCAATTTCGGGGTATATCAAGTTAGCGAAACTGCCGCCAGCGCTCCCTGAGCGTGGCACGTAAGTCATGCTGTACATGACATGCGTATCATGATTTTCATGTTAACTCGTATTATTTATGTTCGTCACACAGTCACGTCGCAAGATACCAATTTCGGGGTATATCAAGTTAGCGAAACTGCCGCCAGCGCTCCCTGAGCGTGGCACGTAAGTCATGCTGTACATGACATGCGTATCATGATTTTCATGCTAACTCGTATTATTTATGTTCGTCACACAGTCACGTCGCAAGATACCAATTTCGGGGTATATCAAGTTAGCGAAACTGCCGCCAGCGCTCCCTGAGCGTGGCACGTAAGTCATGCTGTACATGACATGCGTATCATGATTTTCATGTTAACTCGTATTATTTATGTTCGTCACACAGTCACGTCGCAAGATACCAATTTCGGGGTATATCAAGTTAGCGAAACTGCCGCCAGCGCTCCCTGAGCGTGGCACGTAATTCATGCTGTACATGACATGCGTATCATGATTTTCATGTTAACTCGTATTATTTATGTTCGTCACACAGTCACGTCGCAAGATACCAATTTCGGGGTATATCAAGTTAGCGAAACTGCCGCCAGTGCTCCCTGAGCGTGGCACGTAAGTCATGCTGTACATGACATGCGTATCATGATTTTCATGTTAACTCGTATTATTTATGTTCGTCACACAGTCACGTCGCAAGATACCAATTTCGGGGTATATCAAGTTAGCGAAACTGCCGCCAGCGCTCCCTGAGCGTGGCACGTAAGTCATGCTGTACATGACATGCGTATCATGATTTTCATGTTAACTCGTATTATTTATGTTCGTCACACAGTCACGTCGCAAGATACCAATTTCGGGGTATACCAAGTTAGCGAAACTGCCGCCAGCGCTCCCTGAGCGTGGCACGTAAGTCATGCTGTGCATGACATGCGTGTCATGATTTTCATGTTATGACTTGTCGTTTATGTTCTTCATACAGTCATGTTACGCCATACCGATTTTGGTGTACATTCGATTAACGAAGCGACCAGAAGAGCACAAAGTCGTAGGCGGATAGATAGATAGATAGATAGATAGATAGATAGATAGATAGATAGATAGATAGATAGATAGATAGATAGATAGATAGATAGATAGATAGATAGATAGATAGATAGATACGCTCAAAGTCGCAGAAGTTCGCTAAGAAATGCTTCGCATTTAAAAAAACATTTGCACCACATTTCAACCTGAGATTTGATTCTATTTATGCAAAAACAGAGCATGCGTGACTTCAGAATAAACAGTTCTTTAATTACAATTTCATTTGGATTCATTACTATAAGACACACAAATAATATATGTTATGACATTATTTTTGTTGCAATAGACTATTGAGTGCCTTGAAAATAGCGTTGTATCAATTTGACGCATTTACAAACAGTTCTTCTTAAGTGGCGTCTGAAAGGATTTAGTGTTATTGGCGTAGGAGAACTCTGACACTATGGCTCGTTCTTACTGCCGAAATATGAATATTCTTGAACACATGGTTTATCCAGCGGGTCGAAAAATTCATTTTCCAGAAAATGCAGAAAAATTAGTTTTTTCGCAACTTTGTTACAGCAGGAAAGGATTTCTTGAAGAAAACTTGAGTTATGAAAATTCGATATTATCAAATGAAAATTTCATTTTTAGTACTTTCTGAAGGTTGTTGGCAACTCGAAAAAATATAGCTCGTACTAAAATATGGACTATGCCGGGCATTGGGCAACTACATATATTTAACTTCAGTAAACCGCACACGTTCGAAATGCGAATTATGTAAATCGCCGAGTAACTAACTGCAACAGCGATAATCTCGCACGCTCTTTACAGCATCCGCCGCCATTTGAGAAAACTATGAATTTTTTCACGCTGTCATCTAGCGCTATCCTCGGCAAAATTTTACAAACGCATATTTCTCATGTACAGTGCAACTCCCCTGCTTCCAATTTGCACATGCCCTCATTCTTGTGCCTCCCCAATTTTTTAGCAATCTGGCGGATTGCCTGTAATACATTGCGGGACTGTGTAGGTCTCAGCTCCGTTTTAATAATAAATGCGAAGCATTTCTTAGCGAACCTTTTGCACTTTGAGCGTTTCTACCTACGTATCTATATATCTATCTATCTATCTATCTATCTATCTAGCCGCCGACGTCTGAGTGCTCTCATGATCGCCTCCTTAACTTGGTGTAGACCAAAATTGGCATGGGAGGTTAAGAGGATTTGATTGTCGGTTCATGACATGAATAACGTGAAAATCCTGTCGTGTACGTCGTCAAACCCTTTCCACTAGACATGTGTGGCACATACCCGCTTTCCACGGGCCGCTGTGTACGGGTATGCGCCACAGGTGATTGACAGCCTATATCTACCCAGGAAGGCGAGAACAGACGTTGGTAACGTAAACGCGAGAGCGTTAAGAAAAACCCACATCGGCAGTGTTGCCTTGACGAATGGAAAGAATAAAAATTAGGATCGCAACAGGAATCGAACCCAAGCATTCTTCGTGGCAATCAGGTATTCTACCACTGAGCCACGCCAGGTTTATAAACTGGTTTGGAAAAACAGCCTATGCAGGCGTGATATCGGTGCAACGTCAATTGCGGTTGTAGTGCTCGCTATCTAATCTTACAAGAAAGCCATAAACACTACATGACACTCCTACGATGTGTACTAGTACGATACAGGCGTCATATCTGATTAACGTCTGTGGTTCCAGTGTTGGCTCCGCTTTTATAGCAGTCTAATAGATATTACATTTTTACGCCTATGATTCAGCAAGCTATATTGAAGCATTGCTCGACCACGGAGGAATACATTAACGAAAGTTACATATGACATCCACATCACCGCGCCGTAAAATGAACTTCGTCCGCCAGAACGACGCAGTGTCCTCTTCATTTCTTACGAGGCAGGGGATGGCCTCCTGCTGACCGAGGATGATGCCTGATTGATGGACAGCCGCTTTGTAGACTAGGCAACGTAGGCCACATACGCCCAGGTAGTCTAGGAATACGACAAGCGACATCTACTGATGTTGGTCTGCTATCCATGCCCATACATCAACAAAGCGAAGGGTAGCTTCAGGTTCCGACATGTCGCCGGCTCTATCGACAGACAACTTGTCGACGAAATGGCCGAGGCATTCACAAATTCCAACAGCTCTACTATACCACATACTTCACTAAACATGGACCCCTCGTTACCACGATCACGGCCGGATCCTATAAGAAGTCATGACCAGCTGCTGGTGCTCACTGATCGCGGTGATGATGACCGTGTTCAAGAACTGTCAAAAACTTCATCCACACACGCACACGGGTTCGTGAAACGTGCGTGCGTTCTCCATCATAAGGAACAAGTATAAGCACTACATATCAGCTTACCGCTTCTGGTGTTGGTAACACCCACGTTGCCGTTGGAAGCGTTACCCAACCGTAAACAACTGGTTATATAACACATATGCGGCTTTTCAACATATATGTGTGCGTATAAAATTTATACGTATCTTTAGCCTCATTTTGTAACGTGTCGCTCAGTAAAAAAATTAAGCCACAGTCAGCTTACCGCCGCATGCTTCGCATAATATTGACTCCCACGGTACGTGGGATCTGCCGAATTTTTTTATTCTTCTACCATGCAAACAAACACTCCAATCAAGACGCAGGCGTTCAAGACGCAGGCTTTTGCGTTGCAAAGATGGCATCGCAAAGCTCGCCGGTCATCACGTCGAGACAGCAGCAAGAAAACATCTGGGACTAGGATTTTCCACACTAGGCTTGACTAAAGAATTTTGATGCAACAAAATTGCGACTTCTCAGAAAGTAAAGCGCTTTTGCATCAACCTGGCGAGGTACGAACTCTGCTGATATGAATCGCGGTAGGATTCGAGAAAAGTGGTTAGGATAAATGTCAGACTAAATGAGACCGATACGGAGGAGGGTGGTATAGGATAGAGAAGCCATATTGACACACATAAAAAAGACCATTAAATATCGACTTCACCATTCCCACAATGTGGGAAACCACACGAGTGTCATTTGATTAGTTGGACCGAATGCCTCCAGTGTATACTCGGACGCGACAATCGGACATTAAAAAGGGTAAGTATAAAGGTCAATCAAACGTGAAATCACGCGAACGAGGGATTACGTCTTAAAGTATCTAAGAAGGCCTGTAAGCTTCTAAGAATGCCTGAAAACACATGAGTATCCCTAGATACGCGGCGAAGTAAGTGCCGAAGACGGCCCTCGTGTTACGATGAATTTGCAAAGAACATCAAGCAAAAAAATTCAGGAGCCCTTGCCTTATCGGGAAAATGGGGGCAAGCGAGGCTTGGCGTGTGCGTGGCTGACATACATTTCTTTCTTTCTTTCTTTCTTTCTTTCTTTCTTTCTTTCTTTCTTTCTTTCTTTCTTTCCTTCTTTCCTTCTTTCTTTCTTTCTTTCCTTCTTTCCTTCTTTCTTTCTTTCCTTCTTTCCTTCTTTCCTTCTTTCCTTCTTTCTTTCTTTCTTTCTTTCTTTCTTTCTTTCTTTCTTTCTTCTATCGCATAGCGCAATGCTCCCTCCTGTTTCCTTCCTCCGTACACATGCTCAGCAGCGCAACTGTGTAGCTGCGACAAGCAATAACGACGTTCATGTATTCATATCTAGGCAACAATAAAATGTGCCAACGTGAAAGGAGAAATGACCTTGATGAAACATCATATTGCCATAAGTGGGGGTCTGAATCTGGGCACAGGTTAACCAGATGAACGACAGGCGCTCCAAGAGACACAGAAGGACACTCTAATGCGATACAACACAGGAGGTGGGACTATGGATCTATGAGACGAACACAAACATATCCTAATAGTCTATCGACCGCGTCATCAGTCACGCGCACTCACAGTCTGCAGCCCGCAGTCTTGCGGCGTTGGGCGGCATCACCGTAGGTAGCGAAACAGTAGGGCTTGCGGCTGGCCTTGGCGACAGCCGTGACACCGCGGCGAGTGGCGCATGTGACGTAGTACGAAGCCGGAACGAGGCGCGGCCGCAGGTGTGCGTCAGCACGTTGGCCGTGGCCAAAGTTCGCGCGACAGCGCCTGTTCCTGGCCTAGGCTCAGGAACAGCACATGAGCGGGCCCAGGCACCAAGAACAGCCTCGGGGTGAAGCCCCAAGACCCGAGACGAGCACTGGGTTGTGGCCCAGGCTCGTGAGTATAACCTGGGTGTGAACCCACTGCTAGGACCTGCCCGGGACGAGGCCCCAGTCAAGCACGGAGAGGCGGCGGTCACAGGAGCCGGGACGAGGCAAAGCTCAGGAGGCCGCGTCGATGGCGAAGCCGGAACAGCGCCAGAGCTCCAACCGTTCTCGTCGAGTCCCCGTCGTTCTCTCTCTCGGCCGGCACGCTCCTTCACTTCGTCGCTCGAGCTGGTTCTCCGTGGCGCGCGCACCACACGCGCTTTTCTTCGTCGGCTTACGCACCAATCATCATCACGGAGCACTTCACTTTCGGCCCCACACGCCGAACACATCAAGACGCCGATGCTTATTCGCCGTCCTCCTACCACACCATACCAGGAACGGGAAATCGCCGACAAGCCCATGATTGAGAGAGCATCAGTTATTAGAAAACCGCGCATAGAAATACGCATGTGACCGGAGCACCTTAGAGGGCCGCATTTCTGTGTGCTGTACGTCTGAGTTATAGAAGCTTCCGAGCCATACAGCAATGTCGCATTGAAAAGAGCCTCTGACGCGGGTCACGCTCACATCTTTAGCGACGTCTTTAGTCACGCTCACATCGGCTGAGTGATACTCCGAAGAATGACACGCTGACAGCGGCCGAAGCACAAGGAAAGCTCGATAAGAGGGGAGGTAAATTCAGGTGAAGTTTTAACGGTCGCCGACTGGCACAGAGAGGCTAAATGAGGCCTGGCAGCATGAGCTGTACGTTTTCTCACAGCAGAGGATATCGCATACACAACGCACGCGTCGGGCTTTTTGTATTTTTAATATATATGTCGCAGCGGAGAGGTTGAGGTAAAGAATGCTACTCCTTTTCTCTATGTAATTATGCGAGGAATAAAGAAATAATTTTGCTTCTCACTCGTCATTCTGCATTCAGTCTATCGCAGTGTCACTGTTTCGTGTCCGTTTAAAAACAAATGGTAAGCTATTTTGCTATTGAGTTTGGCCTCAACGTAATGTGCACAAAATGTGCCAGCTTACTAGTACAGCGAGTAAAAGTGTGATTAAACAGACACGCTGTTTCAACTCAATTGTCCCGTTCGCTGTGTATGTGCAAATCCACAATTAAGGTCCGACATGTACCCCTCCCCAGTGCAGGTGTTCCTTTAGGCTAAAACTGTCGCCATGGCACTGGCGAAAATGACACAGACAAGCGAAAGACAGCTACAACGTCACTTGCTACTAGAAGCTCAGCTCAACTGTCTACACTTAGTATATTTGTCTGTTTCCTCTTGTAGACTGCTTCGACTGATTAAATAAAAAAACACCTTTGTGGTATCTTATTTGTTTTCAGTCTAGCTGTGTAGGAAAAATTCATATCGAAGAATGGTGAACTGGGTTAGGTGGTGTTGCCTTTATAATTGTAGATCGCTAATAGCGAAGTTGAAGCAAGCACATAAAAGAAGCATGATGCGCTTATCAAGTAACTACTGTTGAAGTGCAGAAGCATGTGGCATTCAAAGATACAATCAGGGGCGTAAACTTGTGTCACTGATTTCCGTAAACGTCTGCAGAGCGAAAGCAACGACCTACACGTAATGTAAATAAGAACGGCATCGACTACGGTTTCGCATTGCACCCGCTTCTTCTGTATGGATAGTTCTGGTCGTTAGCCTTTGTGCAAACTTGTTTCGCTCGGTAGAGCGGCGAAATTACAACGTCATCTCTTGATATTAGGAGTACTGATGCCCCCAATAAATAACTCGGCATCCTGAACGTGCCATAACCAGAACTAGAGTGCCGCTCATGCGCAGTTGCGTTGCGGAATTGGCAAAAACTTACACCTATTCCTGTCCAGAAACATGTCGATGTGCTGGACTCTTCGGCTTTATTTATGCCGGACCAGTAAGCGTTACAAGACAACTCAAATGTGCTACGTACTCCAGTGTTCTACAGATATACAATAAATGTACACTATCATTACAGCCCATAAGGCGTGTAAGATATACGTTCCAATATTCTCAGAGCGAAGTTGCTCCACATTTAACAAGCGTTGTCAACATACACACAATAATAACATGCAAGCCCCTTTATGGCAGCACGTCCGGCAGGGCGCAGTGTCTAACGAGCAATAATATAACATTTTGTATGTTTTGGGGATGACAAACATTCGTCCGGATTGTTGCACCTAGAGCTTTCTATTCCAGTTCTATAAAACATGAATAGAAACACGGGTATGCCCGTATTTCACGAGAACCGTACTATGCTTAATCTCAGCCGATGCACCCCCCAGGCCTTGATGTTCATGTATTCGACGGGCCATCAGTCTAAACGTTTATGCTCCGGGAGGGCCGGAGGGAATAGCTGGTAAACGCAAGCTTCCTGGCTTAGAATGGTGCATGGCGAGGACCATTTGTCGCAGAGGCGCAGGAACTCAATAACAAGCTCGTCGTAGCTAAGGATCCTAAATAGCAAACATTAAGAATGCAGCATATACAAAAACACTATAGCACAGCCAACGGAGGGACTGTCACGCTTGGGTAAAACAATGTGCTCACGGGAAATATTGCGAGACGCCACATCGCCACCGGAGAGATGAGCCTATTATGCCGACCTTGTCCACGTGCCAGAATGAGCGTGACATCTACGCCTAAGAGAGTAGTGCACTCTAGGCGCGCAGACTTCGAATTGCGTGTGAAGCATAGACTGCCGACACGAGGCGGCTATGTAAATTAGAGCAGTGTTCTTGCTGAGCGAGGATGAGTTGGAAAGCACAAATGGGACTATAAAAATAGATTTGTGGCGGTGTCCTGCATGCTGCGCAGGTCTGGAAACACGACGCTTCAAAAAGTCCAACACAAGATCATTAGAGGAACTTCGGAAAAGTAAAGGCAAAGCAGACAAGTTGCCCGTCAGATGTTACACCTGCGTTGCCATTTCGTCTGCCTGCGTTGAGTTCATGGACACGTTTGTAAGGTTTAAGGTTTGGTTTTGGATTCCTCGAGTAGCACAAGAAGCACTTAGATATATTGAGCTACGCTTACAGTGCAATGTACGTGTCAAAAGAAACTTTTCATGTTGTGATATTCTGAAATTCTTCATCTTTCGCTTTTTCGGATGATGTTATAGTGAATTGGCCGTGCCGCACGTTTCAGCTGATGGCCACAAACGCGCTATTTCGACCGACGTTCATTAGCCCCTTCCTTTTTAAAGACGATAGTCTTTCTTGGGGAACTTAAATGCAGAAATTTTGGTCTGCCTTTCTGTCTTTCTGTTTGTCGGCACGTCCCTCGATTCAGCCACTCGGCCAAAGTTGAACCACTCGCCCAAGGGCCAGCCATCGTGAACGGCTGACTAGGTTCATACTTGTGTACATTGTTGATCAAAAAGCAAACATTACGCATATCTGAGGCGCAACATCACTAGGTAAGTATTAGGTGGTGTGTTCCTTTAATAGAAAATACATAGATACGTAATTCTAGAGACCCTAGTTTCTTAAGCTGCGCTGAAAATGCGACTGCGCCGAAACTTGGCTTCCTCCGTGCCCTCTGCATGAGCTCATTGTTGTGTTTCGGTTTCGGTTCAGTATTGCACTGTACGAATGCCATGGGGCGCCGCTCTGGCATTCCTGCTTTACCCAGATGACGTGAATATAAAAGAGTGTGTGGAGAGTACTCGTTGAGTGCGGACGTTTCTTCTGCTTCGGCGCTTCGCGCCAAACCGCGTGTTCGGGCTGGCTGGCGTCCCCGCCGGTCGCGTTGGTCACCGCCGGTCTTCGCCTGCTGCTGCGCCGGGACTACCAGCCCGCAACACAGCATTCACGTTTCCCGACGTATTGCCAGATGGCGTTCGTATCTCACGCAGCGCCTCTTCTATCGTCTTTAGACGACATTTGCAGCGAAGCACGCAGATACGCGGCCAATGTTTTTAGACGTACCTCTTTGAATTGTACAAGTGCTTTCCAGAGCAGTTCATTCGTTAATTGCTTGAAATGAACTCCAGTACATATATACATTTGAGATTCACAATTTGCAGCATAAGCACTCGGCTGTACTTCATGCTACATTCGATAAATTCACTCAATGGACTTTCACAGCGCAAATAATTTGCTACAGGAAATTCTAACTTACGATGTCAGCGCAGAAGGGTGACCCTAAAAAATAAAGACGCGTTAAGAAAAGCAGCGTCAATTCAGCATTATGCGCAAACTTCACTGTGAATAAACCAACTGAAGTCACGGGAACACGCTAAAAATATCATGCGCTACAGAGCGCAATTCTTCAAAATAACTGAAGGATTTGTTGTCTCCATTTCTTGGCGACGGCTACCGCTTTCAGCTTGGCTATCACAAAAAGGAAATAAAATTCAGAAAAATAATACACTACTGCGTTTTCGGGAATTCGAGTTCTCATTTAAGCACAGCCGGCTAATCGTTGGCGCATACGAGCACAATGAACGCACGCGATGTATATAGTTAACTCAGTCATCACCACAGATAGCAGTATCTTTAAAAAAAAACGTTCAAGAATGTTCGTTGCTTTATGGTTAAGTTTTGACCACCTTAGGCCTACTATTTTGGCTTGTGAAAACATTCGTTCTTCGGTTTTTCTTGGTTACCACATGACGACCTCATGGCAGCTTGCGCCGTCCTCATAATGAGGCTGACATGCCAGAACAGCTTTTGAAGCACCAAGTTGCTCCAAGCTGGCATCTGTAAACAGTGGTCACATCGCACTAAATATATTCGATCAAACAAACAAGGATCAAAATAAAAAAAGTTAATATACCACGGAACGTATAATTACATTCCCACCCATCGACACCTCAAACGTGTTGGGACACTGAGTGCACTTTTTCCAAAATATCGTCTCCGTTAGCTGCGCTCATGCTACCATAAATATTGGCTAAGCCGAAATAAATGGCAAAATAACATACTCTGTGTAAGAACACGGAAATGGCAGTTCATTATGGGATATTCAAGTTATGTCCCTATTGTTGCCCTGCGGCTTCGTTCGAAAATTGCACACGTCAATGTTTGAAATCGATTACCGTAGGATATCTTCACTTTTTGAAATGTATATGTTCTGAAAATTAAGACCAAACTCTTTCTTGCTTCAACACGTCCTCGCAATGAGTCTCCCGAGTAAAATTGTCCCCACCATGAAGAGACACATGCTCAGTATGCGCGCTAGCTCCTTTCGCCTCGCTTTGCGACAAATGGCATGCTGTAGGCATTATTTAGCTATAAACAGGAAATACCTCAAAGTTTATTGCATCTGCTAACGTAATGTTGCATTGTGGCGTTAACTTCGGTTATGTCATAGAAATTACTCGCAAATACACATGAAATTCGTTCTAGCACAAGATGCACACAAGGAAAACGCAAACAGAAACTTGTCGTGAGATTACAGAAAGTGCTACATAAAGAATGAATTACATAATGAATGAAGTGTAATGAGCCAACACCAAGAAATAGTTATGAAGTGAGAAAAATCTTTGAATTGTTTCTCAAACATTTATATCTGCGAAGTATTGATACTTAAAACACATGGAATTCACTCACAGTTTATAGCTTTGTCCGAAAAGTACTGGCGCAAAAAATTGAATGAACCTGCCCAAATTATGGCGTCGCCTACGAAAACGATTCTTGAAGTGCACATATTGACCTGTTCAGCAAGATTTAATGGTGTACCGGCAGTGGTGTACCTGCAAGAACACACAAAACTAGCCATCTTTTTTAGCTGCACGTTCATGAAATTTACGAGAAAAAACTTCAACTTGACTTCGTAAACTTGGAATTTAGTCTGGATAAGTTGATGCACTCAAATACAGCAGCTGTACCTGACGAAAACATTGCTTCAACTAAGCTTCGCTTTTCCTTTAAAGCAGCGTGCGTGGCCCGAGAAGTCGTCACGGCCGTGAATACTACTGGACACAGCTTGAGCAAAACTGCCACCGTCAAATGCCGCCCACTTCTGTTAGTGCGAGGTGATAGTGTGCTCCACAAACACGTCTGGTGTTTGCACTGTCGATGTAATTCTATACTAAGTACCTTCGACCAGGACCACACTGGCCATTGCGGCTTCCCTCATGGGCTCTTCGCAAGCCATCATTACTATACCCTCAAACATGCTCAAGCGCACTAATAGCCACTTACACCTGCACGTGTATCTCCTAAGGTCACCGCCAGAGGGTAAAGCGGAAGTTTGCTTTTTCTGTTTAGTTACCGCCGACACGATGGTCACCTCCTAACGAACCACAACTGCCGGCGGCAAAGCATAGTTGGCATTGGCAGCATGTACGCATAGAGTGTAGTATTAGTAAGATACACAGGCTATTCAACAGCTTTTGATGTATTTCCTTATCTCTATCCTTGTGTGTGTTTCATATCCATCTTATGTCTATTTTTATGCCCATCCACCACCAATCGCCTTTGGGGACAGGCGTCCTCTGCACTTCTATTTCAGTGTCCTCACACGAAGACCTACCCTCCGAAAAGCGAGCGCTCATTGACGCTGCTGCTCAGTACGTGCCCTCAGGCCTCCGTTAGGTTGCTAATCAAAACGCAGCTGTATTTTCAGTTTGGGATAAACGCCTCTTGAATTTGGCAAATATATTTATGGAGCCGCTACAACAATGAAGCGTTCTTCATGGTAGGTCATGTTCGTTTACCTGATTATGTTTCTGCCACTGTGTTTACATTGATTTCAATCAACGCAACCGTGGCGAAGATCAAATACTTAAATAGTTTTTGTGTTTTTCACAGTACGGTATGGCAACAGGAGAAGAAAGATGTATAGCAAAGAGAACAAGGTAGCTAGTCGATTGGAACTCACAATGTCTGCTATTTGCTAGAGCAAGGAAGAGCGGACCGCGCAGGAGCGACAGGTCAAAGCAATTATTTTCGACAGAAGAATTGATGGAAACAACTTTACAATCCTAGCCGTAAAAGTAATCGAACACAAAAGGACAAATAATGAATAACCTTCCAAACAGTATTAATACGTTTCGGCGATAAAAAAATGCAGGGTGAATCTTTTAGAAATGGCCTATTTCACTGGGCTGTAGTATTGTTACAAATTATCCGATTTTAATGCGGTTTTCGACAAAAGATTCAGGAAGGATAAAAATTCAACGGGATGTCCCGTTTTTTGATTTGCAACGGAGAACAAGTTATAATTAAAAAATAGCACACACCGCGAGAGTCCTCGGGATCCCATAAAAGAGGCACTGCATACTGTTGAAGTCACAACAGTTGGACATTTTGGGTGGTCATCGCAACCCCTGCTGGGGGTAAGCGATTATAGCCCTTTCGAACATTTACGAACTTTTACTAGCTATGTCTGGTATACTGCATGGCAATCAGTTTTTAACAACATTTTATAGGCCCCAGCCATCCCTCCTTGTATAGCTTAGGCATAGTTTGTTATTTCTTATGTATTATTTTTTGCCGGTGTTCCAAATCAAAACACGGGCGTTTAAATAAATGTTCACCCTTCCTAAATGCTTTCATGAAAACCGCATTGAAATCGGAGGATACTTTGTAACAAAACAATAGCCCAGTGAAATAGGCCAGTTCTAAAAGAATCACTCTAGACAAACCTAAGGACGAAGTGTTCGCGTGCTAAGCAACAGTCATGCTAAAAAAATTTTACCCAGGAGTTCATTATACTGCCTGTGCCAGTAAAGCATTCCTGCTAAAATATCCCGTGGGCTTAGATTTAGGTGCACGTTAAAGAATCCCATGTGGTCGAAATTGCCGGAGCGCTCCTCCACGGCGTCTCTCATAATCATATCGTGGCTTTTGGACGTAAAACCTCGACAGTTACTATTACGCCGGCCAAGTCAGTGGCCAAAGGAAGACAACACGGCGAACACGAGCCGGTGGCCTGTGTAATAATTCATGCAAATCAACACTACAATAAAAAACACATAGCACATTTAAAATGTGCTGAGGTTGGAAATCAGAAAATTCGTTGATTCAAAAGGGCATGCTGGCGCAGTCTTTCCTTTTGAAGACTAAGAAAACGATTCTACGTAGACTGACAGTCTTTCCAGGCACCGGTTGGAAAATGAACGCGACAAATTATGAGAAAGAGATGTATATTTACATGTTTAATACTAAAAGAGACCGGCGCGATCGGACATCTTCCCGAAAGAGATCTGGCACATGTCTGTCGGTTTTACGTCTCTACTTCGAACGATATGGGAGGCAGCGAACAAGAGCTGGAACACAGCTGGAAGAGTACCAGAAGATGTTTTCAAGAAGAGCTCCTGCAGGCTCGAAAGCTCGGCGACTTTCACATGAACCTGACGGCAGGAGCCAGAAATTTTTTTCACACGAATACACAGGAGAGCGAAGTACAACAGGGTCTGCATAATGTTGGCTGCGTCATTGTGGCTTCTGCTTTTGATTAGATTCTTTTTCGAGTTTTAAGCATGTTTCATGCGTCTACAAAGATATTGCTTAAAATCAGTTGCTTATGCTTTAGAAGAAAAGAAGGACCAGACGGTCTAGATTTTTCCACCTTTCGTTTCATCGCCTTCCGTGTCTTCCAACCGTTATTAACGCGGTAGCTTTAAAGAGCACGTTTCGCAGAAATTCCGGTGTCTGCGTCGGCGTCGTTGGTTGTGAGCAATTTTGCGTGAGCGAAAATTGGAGGTAGATGCAAATAAACAAACAATATTAAACTGCGGTTTGAGTGGGAATCGAACCCAGGCCTTCTGCGTGGCAAGCAGGCGCTCCTCCACATAGCCACGCCGTTGCTTGAAACTGTTCTGAAAAATCCTTGTACGAGTGTCATGTAATGAGAGGAGTAATATTGCGGGGCAGAAGACTGGGATTGCGCCAGGCGTCAGGATTTGTGAATTGCACAGTGGGTGAGGGTTTTTAAGGCCCACCCTTTACAAAGCGCTTAGACATATATAGTCATCATTATCAGCTGCAAAAGCATCGACAAAGCGAGCAGCTGCGTAGGTTCGTGTGCTGTCCTATGGACGCGTAGTGGGTACTTTGCTGATTCGCAAAAGGAAGAATTAAGGCGTAGTGGGCACTTCGCAACTCTACTTGCAGTAGGAATTCTAGGATTGTGTGAAATGGCCAATCTTACTCGCACAGACACTCCTTTTCCTGCGGCATGGTTGAGGTGCTCACCGAGGAGCGAAACAAGGCTATCGATTGAGAAGGCGATGCGAACGGGGCCTGATTTATTCTCGTGTGGCCCGGTTATTTCTCGTGTGGTTTGATCTCGGTGTGTCGATATCACTTCAGCCTCATGAAAGATGGGTGCGCAGTGGCCGAGGAATAATTGAAGCTTATAATACCAGAAAAAGGGGACAACAATGCATTAGTGTCCCTTTTGTTGCCCTACATGATAGCGAGGTTAGGTTTTTATATAGCACGGTATCTTAACTTTTATGGTGTTGAAGAATACGCGTGGTCTGCGTGAGTCTCTTTATTGTTCAGGATGTCAGCTCACCTGCCGTGTCATTGGTTTTGTGTGTCACATGGGTGTGAGGGTTGAAGTGTCCTTTTTTCTTTCATGTCTTCCAATAAATATTCCGGTGCGTGTCAGCGCTGTGGTTTGTCTCCTCTTCTCTTGTGTCCACGTCGTCGTTGCGCTAAGTTAAACATGTTCAAGTATTGTCACCAACTGGCCCCGCTATCAGCCTTTCTACAGAAATAGTTTTTGTTAAGGCATCGCATTCATAGGACAGTTTCACAAGAAATGCAGTCACTGCTGCGGAAGCCTTTAATTCATATTTAAGATGATCATTCGCACAATAGTGCCATTTACAATATACTAATTTAAAAAATGAAAAAAAAACAATGATTTTCTTGCACTTGTCTGACGCCACAAAAATATCTAGTTAACTTTAAATTTCGTCTGAATCACATCTCTGCAGATTTGCAACTGCGGAGGCTGGTTCCCAAATACTGTTATAGTTCTTGGTAGGAAGAAGGAACATAAAAATTAGGGTGGTACATACACTAACGTTAAAAAAATTTAAAATGTTTTTCTTGCATTTGTCTGACACCACAAAAATGTCTACTTTCCTTTAAATTTTATCTGAATCACACTTCTACACACGTGCAACTTCAAGGAATATAAAAATTTGGGTTTTACAATGGACTTCTTTTAAAAAAAATTTAAAAAGATGTTTTTCTTGCACTTGTCTGACACCAGGAAAATATCTAGTCACCTTTAACTTTTGTCTGAATCAGATCTCTGCAGATGTGCAACTGCGGAGGATGGTTCTCAAATATTGTTGTAGTTATTGGTGGGCAGAAGGACGATAAAAATTAGGGGTTTAAAATACACTAATCTTTAAAAAATGACAAAAAAATTGTCTTGTACTTCTCTGACACCACAAAAAAAATGCCAGGCCTGCGCGGAAAGCGCAGCACAGTCACAGCGAAAGCTGGAAGAGCGGCATTTCTACAGCCCGTTGTAAGCTCTCTTGGGGCTACTAATACAAGTACACTAGCAAGGTACCCACTACGCCATAAATCACAATATTTGTGAAATTGGGAAGCACCTACAACGGCATTATTCGTTATTGTGCGCAGAAGCGAGGTTCCAGCTACACATATGCAAAGCATTATGTGCACTTTGTTTACGTGACGACTGATGACGATGAACAATTGTGGTTCAGCCCTTTGTAATGGGTTGGAAGCATTAAACGGCTCACCAGTTGCGTAATTCGCATTGTGTGACGCCCGGTCGCTATTTAACTCTCCCACCATGCAATATAACATACAATGACGTGAGAAAGAGAGACAGAGAGAGGGGGGAACAACTTTATTGAGACCCTGAGGAAATGGATGATGGGCTCATGGGCTTGCTTGGAAACCAATGCAAGTGCCCTTGCGAGGAACCCACTACGCTATAAAGCATCATAATTTCTGTGAAGTAGTGAAGCAGCCACTATGCCATTTTTCGTCATTCAACGGAGAGCCGTGGTACCCGCTAAAAACATGTAAGGCATTATGCACACTTTGTTAGTGTTGTGCCTGATGACGATGAAGAATTATGGCAGAGCCCCTTGTAATGGGTTGGAAGCATCCAACAGCCCACTCGTTGCGCAATTCGCATTGTGTGACGCCTGGTTACAGAATTCGCGTTGTGTGATGCGTGGTTGTTATTTCACTCTTCTACCACACTAAATTACATATGTTAATGTGGTTCCTTCTGGACATGAAGCCTGTATAGCGTCGTTTTGCAAGGAAGTTCCAAGCACCGGCATGGCTCTGAGGTACAACACTGGGCTCCCACGCGGAGGGCCCAGGTTCGAACCCCGTTCCATCCTGGAAAATATTCTTATTTCGTTTTTTTTCTTATTTCGAGCGATAGTGGTTACGGACACCGGCGGCGGCGGCGGACAACTACACCACCAAAAACGGCCGTTGAAATGATCTCATAACAGCTTTCGCTGTAAAATATCCAGTAACCTTCAAATGTTGTATGAATCACATCTCTGCGGATGTGCAACTAGGACACTCGTTCTCAAATACTGTTAGAGTTCTTGGTGGGAAGAATAACGATAAAAATGAGGGTTTAAAATACAAAAATATTTTAAAAAAAAGAAAGAGTAATGTGTTTGTTGTATTTGTTTTACACAACGAAAATATCTGGTAAATTTAAATTTGGTCTCAATCACATCTTTGCGGATGTGCAACTGCGCAGGCTGGTTTTCAGTTATACTGTTATAGTGCTTGGTGAGAAGAAAGACGGACAAATTAGCGGTTAAACACTTTTTACATGGAAAAAGTATTCGTTGAATTCAGCGTGCAGAGTGGGGCGAGTTGGTACGAGTTCGTTCTGGTCGAACTGCGCAATGGGACGGGACACGAAGAAAGGCAAGACAAACAAGCACAGACTAACTGAGTTTATTGATCAATGAAACCAGCATTTTCAACAGCCTGAGCCCATATGACACGTCCCCCTAGGTGCTAACACAGGAACCGCTAAAAGGCATCAAAATAGGCGCGTTAAGGAGTTATCAATAAAACAGCTCGGAAACTATATATATATATATATATATATATATATATATATATATATATATATATATATATGTATATATATATATACATGCTCCACCACGACCTTTCTTACATGAAATGAAAGACGTTTAGTGCCTAAACACATGGTTCGTTGCTAACCATCCTAGCAGTAGTGGCTGATTTCATTAGTTTGGTACCAATATATGCAGCACAATAGCCAACCGTCTGTATAAATATTTCCACCATAGCTTACGCGCATCCCACATGTCGCGGAAGCGGGTTTGGGTGAGGCTTCTAGTGAACATAATGGGAACGCTGTTCTAGTTTCTCCGTAATTTGTGAACATGAACAATATGTAAAAACTAAACACGTTCTTTCTCGGAAGTTGCTCTATCGGAAATGAACGAAAGCTAAACGAAACCCTATAAAGCTCGAGCGCCGCAAACATATTTGTTGTATTATAACACACAGTACGCATCAGTCGTATATCTTTGTACTTCCTCCGCGGTAACCTGTATGACTGCCCTATATATGTGAAATCTTCCACAAAACATAATTTATACGCTGGTGGTCATGCGTTTCCATTGTGCTTTCAATAACTTCGTCCTAGGCGAACGCAGAAGAAACCGTGTCACTCTCTACCACAAAATAGCTTTCAGTAGCGAGGATCCTTTAAACGTCTATTCGGTGTAAACAAAGCAAAAAAATTGGCCGCGTATCTGCGTGCTTCGCTGCAAATGTCGTGTAAAGACGATAGAAGAGGCGCTGTGTGAGATATGGACGCCATCTGGCAATACGTCGGGAAACATGAGTGCTGTGTTGCGTGCTGGTAGTCCCGGCGCAGCAGCAGGCGAAGACCGGCGGTGACCAACGTGACCGGCGGGGACGCCAGCCAGCCCGAAAACGCGGTTTGGCGCGAAGCGCTGAAGCAGAGAAACGTCCGCACTCGACGAGTACTCTCCACACACTCTTTTATTTACACGTCGCCTGGGTAAAACAGGAACGCCAGAGCGGCGCCCACAACCGGCAGCCTGAAGGCCGCCCACAACGCTGCTTTTTCATTTTTTAAATATCTTTTTTTTTTCACCTTCTTGGCCTTCTCAAAACTAAAGTTTTTCAACACCAACCCATGGCATTCGTACAGTGCAATACAGAACCGAAACCGAAACCCAACAATGAGCTCGTGCGAAGGGCACGGAGGAAGGCAAATGTCAGCGCAGTCGCATTTTCAGCTTTGTTGAAACAGCGCGCACTAGACGACGACGAAGTAAAAGAAGGCACAGGACAGGCGCTGCCTGTCCTGTGCCTTCTTTTACTTCGTCGTCGTCTAGTGAGCGCTGTTTCAACAAAGATGAACGCATATCAACTCGCTCAAGCTTCCATTCTTATGCAATTTCAGCGCAGCTTAAGAAACTAGGGTCCTTAAAATTACGTATGTATGCATTTTCTATTAAAGGAACACGCCACCTATTACTTACCTAGTGATGTTGCACCTCAGATATGCATGATATTTACTTTTTGATCGACAACGTTCACAAGTATGAACAGCCGCACCAGTTCAAGACGGCTGGCCCTTGCGCAAGTGGTTCAACTTTGGCCGAGTGGCTGAATCGAGGGACGTGCCGACAAACAGAAAGACAGACAGACAGAAAGACAGACCAAAATTTCTGCGTTTAAGTTCCCCAAGAAAGACTATCGTCTTTAATAACTATGGGAAGCTGTAACCCAAGTGAATATATAATGAACCTCGTCGCAACGATCCTCTATACGGCATCAGCAGCAGCACATCTCGTGAATAAATTATACTCCACTCTTTAAAATAAAAAGATCAGTGTCAGAGTGGATCGCCAGATCTGTCTAGAGAAGGACTATCTGTGCTAATATATAAAATAGCCTTCTTGTCTTAAGAGTGCGAGGTTCAAGCGCCCTGAAATTACGACGAAGCGAAAGCGCTATTCGCTTTCGTTGTAAAAGTGCTAAGTGCTTTCGCTGTTCATCAGTGGAACTCTAATCAGCGAGTGTTTAATGGAGAGAGATTAGCGCTTGAAATGTGCAAATAAAAGCATGGCGAAACTTTTTTTCCGCCGTCTCCTCCAATGACGTTTATACACTGTCGGTGGCGAGGTAACGACGGCACTAAAGAAACTATATAAACGTTATATAGATATTGAATGCCTCCTGAAGAAATTGTCTCAGAAAAGATCTTGCTCAGTGAGGCTTGATGTGGAACTATTGATTTTCTATTAGGAACCGCGCGTAAGCTCGTTGTGAATGCAGCGTGAAATAAGACGAATAAAATAAATAGAGGAGTAAGAAATCGGAGGACGCTTAATCGGGCCCCTTGCACATCGCCTTCGTAACTGCTAGCCTAGCTTCAGTGGAGTAGCCAGGCAGAGGCACACAGGACCCGTGCCTACGCCACTGCCTGGCTTCGGTTCTCGGTGGATGCCTCAACCGTGCCATAAAGAAACGAATGACTGTGCGCGTAACATTGGCCGTTTCAAAGTATCCTAGAATTCCTACTGCAAGTACAGTTGTTAAGACCCCACCACGTCATAGTTCTTCCTTTTGCAAATCAGTGAAGGGCCCACTACGCGTCCGTCAGGCAAAACGCGAAACCTATGCGGCTGCTCACTATGTTGATAGTTTCGTAGCTGATGAATACATATGTCTGAGCACTTTGTAATGGGTGAGCCTTTAAAACACCCACTCGTTGCGCAATTCACTCGCGTGTATCGACGCCTCGCTCGATTCTACGCTTCATGCCGCGCAGTATTACACGCGTTAAGGAGACTCTTTTCACTACACGACATTCAATAGTGTTTTTTTTTTTTTCGAAGCAGTTTCCAGCAGTAGCATGTCTCTATGGTAAAACACCTGCCTACCAGGCAGACGACTTGGGTTTGATTCTTATTCGAAACAAATATTGTTATTAATTATTTTATTTGCATCTGTCACGATTTTTCGGTCACGGAAAAGATGACAATTTTTTGTTCACAACCAATGACGCCGACAGCGACACCGACACCGGAATTTCTTCGAAACAAGCTCTTTAACGCTGTCACTCTAACATTACATCTAATGCGTGTCTTCTAATTACACTGATCCATTTCACTGAACTGCCTCACCAATAATGTCGTTTCTTGCAAGTTATCATCGGAAGACAGCTGTCCATACAGTACTGTCAACTGCACGTCATGCAGTTAGTTCGTTCGGAACTAACTGCAACTAACTGCGGAACTAACTAACATACGTGTGGTTTTTGTCTTCGTTCTTTTGCTTCTTTGTGCCGGCCAATTATTGACATGCACCGTTTGTCAAAGAGATAGATAGATAGATAGATAGATAGATAGATAGATAGATAGATAGATAGATAGATAGATAGATAGATAGATAGATAGATAGATAGATAGATAGATAGATAGATAGATAGATAGATAGATAGATAGATAGATAGATAGATAGATAGATAGATAGATAGATAGATAGATAGATAGATAGATAGATAGATAGATAGATAGATAGATAGATAGATAGATAGATAGTCGGGGAAATCGCCGCGTGCAGGCCTTGACTTTATATATTAAGGCAGACACACGGAAAGTAAGTCGTTGATTTATGTACGCCCAGTTGACGTATTTCTCAAACGGCGACCTAACGCGCAGTGCAGTCAAACATTGCAAATATCCGACGGAAAAAATTTGGTGTAGTCATGCACACTTACGAAGCAAAACTTCTTAGGCGCGGCTTAGTGAATCTGTGCATTTTCTATTGAATAGATGGATAATGGCACGCTGTACAACACGTCCCTTGTGATGCTACTGAAGAAAGCACGGTGAGATGCATACTTTGAAGCTCTTCATTTGAAGCTACATTTGAAGATGTGATTTGCACTGGGAAAATGGGCACTGGGTAGGCACATTGGAGGCGGGAGGTCACTTGCGATATTGAGGGCCCTGCCACAGCCACTTTGATGTGCATTAGGAAGAAGGCAAGGACTATGTTATGGTGGGTCATCAGCCACACTTTTGCTGTTTTGCACTTGCGTATAAAGTAGTACATACAATGCAGTAGTATAAAGTAGCACATACAATGCATTTAGGGCTTTCCCAGCAACAATATCTAGAGTGGAGAACGATGTCTCTACGCCTTAATATTACGCCATAAAGAATTGTTGCCTATTTATGTATTTGTTATTATCATTTTTTTGTGTTATCGGATTCGACAACGTGTTTTACTCACGAGCTGCGTGTCCCCAGATTAAGAATATCTAAGTCAATGCATAATTTCTGAAGTACTTTTCAGGCACCCGAAGAGTCTTTTTTCTTGTTTTCGTCCTTTTAAACTTTTTGTTAGCTTGCTTTTCTTTTAGCTAGAGGTGTCCATTGAACGGGTAGCCATATCCTTCTAAGCCCCATATGCGTCGAAGAGACGCTACGACAATGCCGATATACAACATCCATGAATGTTGCACGCGATGCGCTTTGAAAGCCATTGTGTGCGAGCGCGCTATCGAGCGCCGTACTCTCTCCTATAATCACCCCACAACACACGAAGTCTGCGAACACAACAACAGCAGTAGCAAAAAAATTGCCAGGCCTGCACAGCAGCAGCAAAAACACCAAAGGAGACCGCACACCGACAAAGAAAGGAAAGCCCCCTACTGCCGTTGAGTGGCATTGTGCGTGTTGAGGCTCCAAGATACTCTCAGTGAATTCCCGGTAACCCTGCGAGCTGGAAAGGAACAATGGGAACTCCCGAGTGAACGAGGGCATGTATGCCGTTGGGAAACGACATTGAGAAACACTACCTTCAAAATGGCTGTTTCGAAATTCGCTTGTAGACGCAGCCCATGCTATGCGTAGCCACTACGCAAACAAAATGCTTAGAATACCGATGTCTCTATGTTGTATCTCGGGGAAACTTTCCAAAGTTCTTGCGACAGAAACACCTTCGCGCGACAAAGAGAGTGCATTGTATCTTAAGCAAGGTGTTCTTTGCCTTTAAGTGAGTAGTCACCCTTTTACCTCAATACTAGGTCTCCCTATTTTCTCTATCGCTTGAGGCTCTTGTAAAACGATGCGCACCGCTTAGCACGAGGCTAGCGGCAAGTTGCGCGGCGATAAGCTCTGCCGTATTGACTGCGATACAGTCATAGCTGCAACGCAGACAAATACACCAAAGCAATGAGCACAAACATATACGCTCATTCATCAAACAACAATTTCCCGATTTCTCTCAACAGGCAAATTTCCCTTTGCCGGATATGCTTTGCTTTCCTTTACTGAATTAGTAATAATGTAATTGTTGGTGTTTAATGTCCCAAAACCACGATGTGATTATGAGGGGCGCCGTAGTGAAGGGCTCCGTTAATTTCGACCACCTGGGGTTCTTTAACTTCCACCTAAATCTAAGTACACGGGCATCGAGCCTTTTCGCCTCCATCAAAAATGCGGCCGCCGTGGCATGGATTCGATCCCGCAACCTCCTGGTCAACAGTCGAGCACCATAACCACCAGACCACCGTCATGGGTTTTTAATTAATTACCTAATTAGTCACCGTCGCGTTACCAGTCTTCCTAGCAATGGTTTCATTGTTTTCTAGAACTTTGGATCCACGATATACGGCAGACTTTTCTGAAATTTCAATTGGCTGTTAAATTGTGTGTTAAAATAACGCACTTCTCCGTTCTCAACATCGGCGCACCCGAACGCACGCATCTTCCTCCGACATTAACAATACCGAGCGCTGATATTATGGTTTTCGCGGAACATACTGTAGTTTGAACAACCCTGTCTGCTCGACACAGGTGACGTAATGCATAGGTTCGGGTCGTGCATGTCGGAAGTTGTAGCACACTAACAAGTAGAGGAGTGAAGAAAGTGAAGAGCGTACGACGCTCTTAGCGTAGTCTCACATTGTCCTGTCGTCAATTTTTTCGACCGTGTCCTCCTTAGTGCACTGCATGTTTCGCCATGTATGACCACCAAGCCCATTGTTACAACCATTCAGGTTTGGGTTGGTTGGATTGCTGGATGCCGCACTAAAAAAATCATGAAAGCGTTAGCTGGCATCGGCCACCATCACACGCCGAGCTTTTATGACGACGATGAATCCACTCAGCAGGTGTAACATACACCGCACACGAATTTCTGCGTTTTAAAAAAAAGACGGCATCGTCAATGTATGTTCTATAGGAACGTAGTCATTGCCCGATTCACACCTGCGCTCGCAAGATTTGCAATGGCGCAAGCGACGACGTACAACTCAACAATGGAATTACAGCTCCACGATGCGGTTTGCACAAGTGCTTTAATGCGTCGGTTTATAGCACCCTAAGTGCCTATTTGATGCGTTTCGCCATCCACACGTGACAGCGCTTGCGAGAGGCTTACGCAGACAGACTGCAAGAAATTGAAAACCGATATCAATGGCGTGGGATATCACGCGATAGTACACTACACAGACGAGTCCCCGTTCTGAATCTCGGGATAGCTTTTCTTTCTTCTTTTTTTTTTTCCAACGCGCGCTGGGTACTCTCGAATCCCTAAATTCCGTTCACGAGGATCCCGATGCGGGCAGCCAAGCGTGCGGCGATAGCTTTGCCGCATTTTCCGCTCTATAACACATCGCCTTTAGTATGGCACACTCGGCGCTCATGCATCCGGAACGGAACAAGTGCATTTTTTAATAGTCGGAGGCGGTGGCAAAGGGGCGGCGCCACCAAACTTCACGGCTATAAACAGCCTACTGCAAGCTTCCTCTGTATGCGAGGACACTCAGCACGAAGTGTTGGACACAGCAAACGCTTAGAAATTTAATTCGTTTCCAAAATGTGCCTAAAGGCAAATTCTTGCTATTGAGAGTCATCGCTAGCGCGATTGACACCGACGTCACTGCGTGGGATGTGCAACGAATGTTTTCGTGACGTCAGACCATATTATAGTGGCATGCAGTGAGCGGTGACCTACAGCTCCGCTGCACCCGGCAAGCCCAGAGAGCATCGGCTGCGAACCTACCCTCATGTTTTCTCAACGTGTTGCCGAAGTATAACCGAACTTGCTCGCATCTTGCAAAGTGCTTTTCACCGTCACGCGAACCTGCCAAGGCGACTTTAGAGATGTTCGCACACATCTTTGCTTTAGCGAGTTACCATAGCCGTAAGCGTGACACCGGAAAGGTGAGGCCACCTGGTGGCGCTAAGATGAACCGGGCAAGCACAGAATTGTTGTTGCAGAAATCTGATGTGTTCTTTCTCTGCTGACGTAAATTCTAAGCAGCGACGTAGTTCTGAATGCTTCGCCTTTTAAAACATTTTTTTCGCGACGGTCCCTCGGCGAAAACAAAAAGAATTCGCCTATAATTGTGGTTGCACAAAGCGTCACGTTAACAAAAATGTCTGCTGCGTGTGCAGTATCCCGCCTTAAACAAGCATTAAACTTGAGTAAGTGAAATGTTATATTCTATAAAAACCCTACTGGCAGTTATATTACCCCGAAACTGCCATGATTATCAAACTTCCTGGATTGAGGGCTTCAACTGAGTATAAAAAGTCACAGTTTCGCCCCAACGGCGAAGCAATGAATGCGATAGCAATAAATTGGAATGTAACGCGAAGAACGGAAAGCAGCTCGAAATTGCCAGCGCGTCGCTCGAGCCCAAAGGACGCACGAAAAGAACGCACACAGGACGAGCGCGAACTATCGTGCGTCACAGCTCGATACTTGAAGCGAACTGCTCAAACATAAAGCAGGACGCACGAAACGAACGAACAGGTACACACAGGACGAGCGCGAACTGTCACAGTTGTTACTTATTTCTGTTTGAAAAGCGCGCTAAACTCGGCCGCTGCGAAGTGACCTTCGTACGCTCTGTGGCTTCAGCGCGGACATCGCGGGGAAAGCACAAGACATACAACCAATACAACCGCCCGCTACACCCCCCCCCCCCCCGGCCGCCCCCTTCTTTCCTCGAGATAAGCACACGAAGGCGGCCACGCCCTGTAGGGCGAAGACCAACGGCGTTCGCACGAGCTGGGCGATCATCTTTAAAGCGCGCACATCGCGCCATCTATGTGGCGAAGAAGAAAGCATGCTGAAGGCAATGGTATATATAAATAGCTCGCCGTTAACAGGCTGAAAGACGGTACTGTTCGTGGCGTAACCGTCTAACGCCGCTCGCTGGAAAGCGAGAGGTCGCCCGTTCGATTCCGCGCGTCGGAAAGTTTTTCTGAATTACTTTTCTTTGTGGCTTTTATATATATATATATACATATACGGTGAATGACGGCGGCCGGCGACGGCAAAAATCAGCCGTGACTGTCCATATAATTGCTATCGCAATAAAATGCGCAGAAGCAGCCATATCTTGGCTCTATCACTGGAAACGACTGGCAGGAAGTCCCCTCACTGCAGTCCTCATAAAGTGTAAGGATAGCTGTCTTGTCCTAGATGTTTCTGAGATCGCTCCATGAACCTTTCTGCGAAAAACATTATATTTCATTGATGCGCTCTCGCTGTTCTTCAGGATCACAGTGCTACGTTTGTATGTTAGCAAGTCAAAAAACAAAAACAGAACCAATTACATCTTTGCCACGAGGTAAACACTTGCCAAGGACCACCCGTTTTTCTTCACTCTATTTTAGAGCGCGTCTGTCATCCTGCATTTGTGTTATGTCACTACAGTACACACAGGCAGCATGGATCTGTGATGTTCTGTTATGCATAGGTTGCTCGTAAATATTTTAGAGAATGAGGATCTTGACGACTACTGTTCTTTATTATGTACTTTGTGTGCGTGTATGTGCGTGTTTGTGTTTGTGTCAATCATACTGTGCAGCACTCGCTACAGGTAGGCGGAAAACGAAGATTCAATCATTCAGCGCAAAAGATATACCTTTAATCAACTGCAAACGATAAACAGTAACGGCAGAGGACAGTATACCTTGAGAAGGCGAGCGCTGAGACATAAATATACATTAAGCGCAGCTGACACAAAAGGGCACTTATGCCGTCATATGTTGGTGGAGAGTCCGACTGCCGAACTCGGCATTAGCTGTCTCACTTTTTTTCAAATGCACTTAAAAAAAACTCACAGGGTCACCTATGCACTCCCCTAAGACGACTGGAAGGCGAAAGCCGTCTTCTTTTTCTTCTGAGTCGATGTGTTGTTCCCGCGCCGCCGCTTTCCGAAAGCTTTCTGCACCTAATGTGGTTTTGCATTGCCTCCAGGATCGAAGCCACGTCACCTGGTTTTGCACTACCTCCGAGACCGACCCGCCATTCACCAAGTTAAGATGCCTGTGATGATGTCATCATATGAAGTCACGTCACATGACGTCACTGTGACGTCACTATGACGTGAATACTTTTTTCGATTTGTGACGTCATGATGGCGTCATATGTTGTCGTCATCAAGTGATGATGATTTTTAGCGTCCGTCGTGTGGAAGCCGACGGGAGACGCGGACGCGGGACGCCGGTCAATTTTCGCGTTAAATGAGGTCATCTAGGGCTTTCGCCTTAAGATACTCACCATAAGT